>NC_073377.1:73183585-73507514 GCF_028641065.1 Leucoraja erinaceus | reverse complement strand
ACTGGAGCATCCACGATGCTGAGAAAGTCGTGGATAGCACGTACAGTGAGTTGGTCACACCGCAGGTAAAAGGTAAGAGGACAGAAAGGGAACGGGTGGCCAATAGCCAGCAAAGCAGTAGGCAGGTATTGCAGGAGTCCCCTGCGGTCATCTCCCTCCTAAACAGGTATACCATTTTGGATACCGTTGAGGGAGATTGCTCATCAGGGGAAGGCAGCAGCAGCCAAGTTCATGGCACCATGGGTGGCTCTGCGGCACATGAAGGGGGAAAAAAGAGTGGAAGGGCAATAGTAATAGGGGATTCAATTGTCAGGGGAATAGATAGGCGTTTCTGCGGCCGCAAACGAGACTCCAGGATGGTATGTTGCCTCCCTGGTGCAAGGGTCAGGGATGTCACTGAACGGCTGCAGAACATTCTGGAGGGGGAGGGTGAACAGCCAGTTATCGTGGTGCATATTGGCACCAACGATATAGGTAAAAAAAAGGGATGAGGTCCTACAGGATGAATTTAGGGAGCTAGGAGATAAACTTAAAAGTAGGACCTCAAAGGTAATAATCTCTGGATTACTACCAGTACCACGGGCCAGTCAGAGCAGAAATAGGAGGATATTGCAGATGAATACGTGGCTTGAAAAATAGTGCAAGGGGGAGGGATTCAAATTTTTAGGGCATTGGAACCAGTTCTGGGGGAGGTGGGACCAGTACAAACAGGACGGTCTGCACCTGGGCTGGAATGGAACCAATGTCCTTGGGGGAATGTTTGCTAGTGCTGTCAGGGAGGATTTAAACTAATGTGGCAGGGGGATGGGTACAAGAGCAGAGAGGCAGGGGGGTGTAAAATGAGGGTAGAAGAAAGAGGTAGCAAGGTGAAAAGTAAAAGTGGCAGGCAGACAAAACCAGGGCAAAAATCAAAAAGGGCCACTTTTCAACATAATTGTATAAGGGGTAAGAGCGTTGTAAAAACAAGCCTGAAGGCTTTGTGTCTCAATGCAAGGAGTATTCGTAATAAGGTGGATGAGTTGAACGTGCAGATAGCCATTAATGATTATGATATAGTTGGGATCACGGAGACATGGCTCCAGGGTGACTAAGGCTGGGAGCTGAACATCCAGGGATATTCAATATTCAGGAGGGATAGCGTGAAAGGAAAAGGAGGTGGGGTAGTGTTGCTGATTAGAGAGGAGATTAACGCAATGGAAAGGAAGGACATTAGTTTGGAGGATGTGGAATCGGTATGGGTAGAGCTGCGAAACACTAAGGGGCAGAAAACGCTGGTGGGTGTTGTGTACATGCCACCTAACAGTAGTAGTGAAGTTGGAGATGGTATCAAACAGGAAATTAGAAATGCGTGCAACAAAGGCAAAGCAGTTATAATGGGTGACTTCAATCTACATTTAGATTGGGTGAATCAAATTGGCAGGGGTGCTGAGGAAGAGGATTTCTTGGAATGTATGCGGGATAGTTATCTAAATCAACATTTAGAGGAGCCAACGAGAGAGCAGGCTATTTTAGACTGGGTATTGACTAATGAGGAAGGGTTAGTTAGCAGTCTGGTTGTGCGTGGCCCCTTGGGCAAGAGTGACCATAATATGGTTGAGTTCTTCATTAGGATGGAGAGTGACATTGTTAATTCAGAAACAATGGTTTTGAACTAAAAGAAAGGTAACTTTGAGGGTATGAGACGTGAATTGGCCAAGATTGACTGGCAATTAATTCTAAAAGGGTTGACGGTGGATATGCAATGGAAGACATTTAAAGACTACATGGATGAACTACAAAAATTGTTCATCCCAGTTTGGCAAAAGAATAAATCAGGGAAGGTAGTGCATCCATGGATAACAAGGGAAATCAGGGATAGTATCAAAGCGAAGGATGATGCTTACAAATTAGCCAGAAAAAGCAGCTTACCAGCGGACTGGGAGAAATTCAGAGACCAGTAGAGGAGGACGAAGGGCTTAATTAGGAAAGGAAAAATGGATTTTGAAAGAAAACTGGTAGGGAACATAAAAACTGACTGCAAAAGTTTTTATAGATATGTGAAAAGAAAGAGATTAGTTAAAACAAATGTAGGTCCCTTGCAGCCAGAAACAGGTGAGTTGATCATGGGGAACAAGGATATGGCAGACCAATTGAATAACTACTTTGGTTCCATCTTCACAAAGGAAGACATAAATAATCTGCCGGAAATAGCAGGGGACCGCGGGTCAAAGGAGTTGGAGGAATTGAGTGAAATCCAGGTTAGTCGGGAAGTGGTGTTGTGGTAAATTGAATGGATTAAAGGCCGATAAATCCCCAGGGCCAGATAGGCTGCATCCCAGAGTACTTAAGGAAGTAGCTCCAGAAATAGTGGATGCATTAGTAATAATCTTTCAAAACTCTTTAGATTCTGGAGTAGTTCCAGAGGATTGGCGGGTAGCAAACGTAACCCCACTTTTTAAGAAGGGAGGGAGAGAGAAAACGGGGAATTACAGACCAGTTAGTCTAACATCGGTAGTGGGAAAACTGCTAGAGTCAGTTATTAAAGATGGGATAGCAGCACATTTGGAAAGTGGTGAAATCATTGGACAAAGTCAGCATGGATTTACGAAAGGTAAATCATGTCTGACGAATCTGATAGAATTTTTCGAGGATGTAACTAGTAGCGTGGATAGGGGAGAACCAGTGGATGTGGTGTATCTGGACTTCCAGAAGGCTTTCGACAAGGTCCCACATAAGAGATTAGTATACAAATTTAAAGCACACGGCATTGGGGGTTCAGTATTGATGTGGATAGAGAACTGGCTGGCAAACAGGAAGCAAAGAGTAGGAGTAAACGGGTCGTTTTCACAATGGCAGGCAGTGACTAGTGGGGTACCGCAAGGCTCAGTGCTGGGACCCCAGCTATTTACAATACATATTAATGATCTGGATGAGGGAATTGAAGGCAATATCTCCAAGTTTGGGGATGACACTAAGCTGGGGGGGCAGTGTTAGCTGTGAGGAGGATGCTAGGAGACTGCAAGGTGACTTGAATAAGCTGGGTGAGTGGGCAAATGTTTGGCAGATGCAGTATAATGTGGATAAATGTGAGGTTATCCATTTTGGTGGCAAAAACGGGAAAGCAGACTATTATTTAAATGGTGGCCGATTGTGAAAGGGGGAGATGCAGCGAGACCTGGGTGTCATGGTACACCAGTCATTGAAGGTAGGCATGCAGGTGCAGCAGGCAGTAAAGAAAGTGAATGGTATGTTGGCTTTCATAGCAAAAGGATTTGAGTATAGGAGCAGGGAGGTTCTACTGCAGTTGTACGGGGTCTTGGTGAGACCACACCTGGAGTATTGCGTACAGTTTTGGTCTCCAAATCTGAAGAAGGACATTATTGCCATAGAGGGAGTGCAGAGACGGTTCACCAGACTGATTCCTGGGATGTCAGGACTGTCTTATGAAGAAAGACTGGATAGACTTGGTTTATACTCTCTAGAATTTAGGAGATTGAGAGGGGATCTTATAGAAAATTACAAAATTCTTAAGGGGTTGGACAGGCTAGATGCAGGAAGATTGTTCATTGGCTATATTTAAGAGGGAGTTAGATGTGGCCCTTGTGGCTAAGGGGATCAGAGGGTATGGAGAGAAGGCAGGTATGGGATACTGAGTTGGATGATCAGCCATGATCATATTGAATGGCGGTGCAGGCTCGAAGGGCCGAATGGCCTACTCCTGCACCTAATTTCTATGTTTCTAACACTGCTATAATTTCTACATGGTGAAACTAAAATGTATAAAATGGCCTTAATTAAAATCTGACAGTGTGCACTTTAACCACATTTGATTTTTTCTATTACAAATCTCAAATTGTGGAGTACTGAGGCAAATAAATAAATGATGGGTCTTTGTCCCAAACATTATGGAGGGCACTGTATGTGTACCCTTCTCCATGGATTGTCACATTGTCGTGGTGGAGAGGCTTGCGTGGTCCTGAGAGCGATGCCGTCTGGAGCTATGCTCCTGGTAGGCCCACCCATGGTGGTAAGGTCGAGGGGGAGGTCCCTGACAAAGAGCAATCCAACCAAGACCTCAACGGTGGAACAGGCGGAGGATAATGGCTGACTTTAGTGGAGCGCCACAACGGCTGGGAAGGCGGATGAAAGCTGGAGCAGAAAAGGGTCTCCGGTCGTCTTGGACTTCATGCCACTGGATCCTGACCCAAATCTGTCAAGGACCGTGTGGTGGCTGTCCATGCACCAGTCTCCCCACTTTAAACAAAGTCACGCACCAGTGTCCTCCCAAAAGAGGACAATCATACTAGTTTCGAATGACTGTCGATGAATGATGTATGTGTACCGCTTTGCTTCCTGACGTTGATCACTATCGCTTTTGTCGTACTACATTGAATAAAAGGTTGTGGTCTTGATATTAGGACACAAGGTGAATCAGCAGTATTTAGCTAACATCAGTTTAATTTTCCACAACTGAGATATTTATGTACATTAGATACTTGATACATATTGGATCTGTGTCATGTTTATTTCAACAGCTTATTTAGGCTATTTTGCTCCAATGGGCCCTGTCCTTATCCAAAGAACATAATTTCAAATCGTAAGTTTAGATTTAACTCTAAATTTAAGACGAGAGTTAGGAGTTTGATATCTTAAACTCGTGACTCTAATTGTAATTTCCATTTGATGGTCTGGGTTCAGCTGCTGTTTTTAACTTGTTGATGCTCAAATTGTGTTGCTCCTTTCGGTCTGAATGAAATTTCGTGCCTTGCAGTCATACATATAATAACAAAACACACAATAAACACAGATTTAACATCCACCACAGTGAGTTCACCAGGAACCACCTCACTGTGATGGAAGGCAAACGTCTTAAAGTCTTTGTCTCTTCCCTCCTTGATCTCCCTCTGTGCTGAGGCGATCCAGGCCGAAGATGTTGTGACCCCGCCGGGTGATGGTAAGTAAGTCAGTCCCGAGGCTGAATCCGAGCTCCGCGAACGGGCCGGTTCAAACTCCGCAGCCCGGGGTGGTCGAAGTTGCCGCCCTCCATTCCAGCGGACGAAGCTGTTGTTGCGGGAGATCTGGAAAAACAGGTCACCAACCTGTGACCTGCGAGCTCCCGATGATGTCGTCCACTGGGTCCGCAGCCGAGCCTCCGAAGTCGGGTTGCCGCCGCCGGAACGCCGCCACAGCCCCGAAGTCGAGGCCGTCACAGCCCCGAGGCCGCCAGCTCCGCCATTAGGCCTCAGCGCAGACGGAGATGGAGACGGGGGACACGACAAGAAAAAGTTGCATCCCCCCGATGGAAGAGACGAAAAACATGTTTCCCCCCCCCCCCCCCCACATACACAACCTAATAAACTAAAATTAATTAAAACAGGACAAAAGAAAACAACAAAAAAGAAAAAACAGATGGACTGCAGGCGAGCCGCAGCTGCTAAGGAAGCGCCGCCACTTCCGGATCCATTCTGAATTAATTAAAACACATATCACTATTTCAGAATGCCCTAAAAACGAATGTTGCATTGGAAGGAAATGTGGTAGCTAATTTACAAATGAACAATATGCTAAATAATTTATGTCATGGAAACAGCCTGTTCAACCCAAGTAGTCTTTGCTCTTTATTAGAAACTGCTTTCACCCTACTTCATCTAATTGTTTCAACATATCCTTATGTTCCTTTCTCTCTCATACACTTCCCCTTAAACACATTATGTTATGCCCCTGTCCCACTTAAGAAACCTGAACGGAAATCTCTGGAGACTTTGCGCCCCACCCAAGGTTTCCGTGCGGTTCCCAGAGGTTTTTGTCAGTCTCCCTACCTGCTTCCACTACCTGCAACCTCCGGCAACCACCTGCAACCTCTGGGAAACGCACGGAAACCTTGGGTGGGGTGAAAGGTCTCCAGAGGTTTCCGTTCAGGTTTCCTAAGTGTGACAGGGGCATTAGTTGCTTCACCTATTCACAGTGGTTGCAAGTTCAAGATTATAACCTGAATAATGACTATCTTATATTTGTGGCCTCGACATCTGGTTTAGCTCATAATCTTTTCAGCCAAAAATTGAATCAGTTTATTCATTTTTCCAGCTTTTCCACAGTCTTCTTATCCGGAAACAAACAAATGTTTGTGACGTCTTAAATGCATTCTAAGATATGTCACGGATTTGAAATACCGTAGCTTGTGTTCCATTCCTGCAGTAATCAACAGGTCACAGAGTCATTGCGCCTTACAGCGTGGAAACAGGCCCTTCGGTCCAACTTGCTCATGCAGGTCAACATGCCCCATCCACACATCCCTCCTGCCTGCTTTTGGCCCATATCCCTCCAAAGCTGTTCTCTCCATGTACCTGTCCAAATGTTGCGATAGTACCTGTCTCAACTACCTTCTCTGGCAGCTTGTTCATACACTCACCACCATTTGTGTGTAAAACTTACGTCTCAGATTCCTATTAAATCTTTCCCCCTCACTTTAAACCTATGACCTCTGATTCTCGATTCCCCTACTCTGGGCAAGAGCCTCTGTGCATCTACCCGATCTATTCCTCTCATGATTTTGTACACCTCTATAAGATCACCCCATATCCTCTTGCACTCCAAGGGATAGAGTCCTAGTCTGCTCAACCTCTTCCAATAGCCCAGGCCCTCGATTCCTGGCAACATCTTCGTAAATCTTCTCTGCACCCTTTCTAGCTTGACAACATCTTTCCTATAACATGGTGCTCAAAACTGAACACAATACTCTAAAAGCGGCCTCACCAATGTCTTGTGCAACTGCAACATGACCTCCCAACTTAATCATATTCATACTTTATTAGCCAAGTATATTTTGCAACACACGAGGAATTTGATTTGCCACAGTCATACCAATAACATCTTTTGTGCTTGGTTTGATTTGGTATTATGATCTTATTATTCTGCAATAATAGTTTCAGTGGTCTGTATCACAAATCACTCTACCTATTTGACACTCTCCAAGGCATATATGGCCTCCTTATTCAACTTCACATGTACAGTATTCATATTACCAAATTACACCCCAATATTAAGCATTGAGATGAATGATTAGTTAATGTGTTTTAATTATTTTGATTGAAGGATCATATCGGTCAGAACACTGGTAGAACACCAATGGAATGGAAGGCCAAATGCAACCTCTCATCTAAACGAGGAGGATTTGTTTTCTGAAGAATTGAGGAGTGTTGAGAAATAATCAATTGTTTCATTAAAAAAATCCCTAGCATGTGTTAAATTACTTGCCAGATATGATGAAGTTGATGCCTTTGCACTTAATTGACTGGATTATTTATTTTTAGGATTGGTTTGTAGAATCAATTATAGATACCTTTCCATCTCTAATCCGTTTGTGCTGGGTCAGTAGCTAGTGGAGGATTGTGTAGTCCAAAGCTTATTTTCTTCAGAGCATTTTCAGGTCTCTTCATCAAAGTACTTGATATCGAGGGAATATCTGCCAGAAGAAATAACCTTGAAATTGTTTTTATCCCATTTCCTTATCACATAGAAGGCGATATTACTCTGTCCAATTTGAAGTAAAGCTATTTATGTATAGCCCCCAATAGAAGACTTAAAGTCTATCTGTCCAGCCTTTGTTGATAAATTAACATGTTCAATGAAAGATAAATGCATTCACGTGAGATTTGCATGTCCACTGAGGATTCATGCCTGTAATTTTCCACTTGAATTGCTAACCATTATTTTCAGGGCAGTAAGAAGGTGCAGTGATACCAGTGCCAGTCACATCTCAGTGGCAGCTTTCTTCCTTCGAGCCAGAAAATTGTGGATTCTGGACCCATCATATGTAAAGTGTGGTCCATGATCCAACTTTAAGGGATAACTGTACTTTAAGATATATCACTTTTCCGATTTCAGCTCTCTGGTGAATTAAAAAAATTCCATGAGACCATTCTATTATAGAGCACAAATACATTTTTGACAGCGGTGTGGCCAATACATCTAACAGTTTGGCCAATAGACTTTTCCCACCCTGGTCATTCCTTCTTCTCCACTCTCCCATTAGGCAGAAGGTCTAGAAGCTTGAAAATGTGCACCATCAGACTCAGGGACAGTTCTCCCCATCTTATCAAGCTAGAATACTGTCCGATTCATCTCTACCCCATTGGGGACATTAGAATTTCTCTATAGAATTGTTGCGTAACAATGCTGGGAACTATATTTGTCATCTTTGCTCTACTTAAACTAAACTACTTGAAATTGCAGAATTCAATATTCAAACCATTTTGAACCATTTTAGGCTACTAAAACAGAATAGCATAATTTCAAACTCCTGTTCACTGTGCATGGCTCGATTGTAATCGTGTATTGTCTTTCCGCTGACTGGTTAGCACGCAACAAAAGCTTTGCACTGTACCTTGATACATATGACAATAACCTAAACTAAACTTATTGGACTTGAATTTGACGTATTTGCGTATAGTACTATCTGATCTGATTGGATAGCATGCTAAACAAAGCTTCACATACTACCTCAGCACGTGTGTCTATAATAAACATATTCCGAGATAGCCCTCAATCAATATCAATAAAAGATCAATACACTGTTACTATATTTCTCAATCTGCTTGCTTGCTGCTTGCAGTGTAGCTGCTGCTGCTTGCACCAACGATGGCGGCCACGGTGTACTGCTCCTTGCTGTTTTGTATGTGTTTGTTCGTTTGTGTCGTCTGTGAAAGCCCTACAAAGATTACTTTTACGAGAGAGGGGTGCTGAGGAAGAGGATTTCTTGGAATGTAGGCGGGATAGTTTTCTAAACCAACATGTAGAGGAACCAACGAGAGAGCAGGCTATTCTAGACTCGGTATTGAGTAATGAGGAAGGGTTAGTTAGCAGTCTTGTTGTACATGGCCCCTTGGGCAAGAGTGGCCATAATATGGTTGTTCTTCATTAGGATGGAGATTGACATAATTAATTCTGAAACAAGGGTTCTGAACTTAAAGAAAGGTAACTTTGAGGGTATGAGACGTGAATTGGCCAAGATAGACTGGCAATTGATTCTTAAAGGGTTGAAGGTGGATATGCAATGGAAGGCATTTAAAGACTGCATGGATGAACTACAACAATTGTTCATCCCAGTTTGGCAAAATAATAAATCAGGGAAGGTAGTGCATCCGTGGATAACAAGGGAAATCAGGGATAGTATCAAAACAAAAGATGAAGCATACAAATTAGCCAGAAAAAGCAGCCTACCAGAGGACTGGGAGAAATTCAGAGTACAGCAGAGGAGGACAAAGGGCTTAATTAGGAAAGGGAAAATAGATTATGAAAGAAAACTGGTAGGGAACATAAAAACTGACTGCAAAAGTTTTTATAGATATGTGAAAAGAAAGAGATTAGTTAAAACAAATGTAGGTCCCTTGCAGTCAGAAACAGGTGAGTTGATCATGGGGAACAAGGATATGGCGGACCAATTGCATAACTACTTTGGTTCCGTCTTCACAAAGGAAGACATAAATAATCTGCCGGAAATAGCAGGGGATCGGGGGTCAAATGAAATGGTGAAACTGAGTGAAATCCAGGTTAGCCGGGAAGTGATGTTAGGTAAATTGAATGGATTAAAGGCCGATAAATCCCCAGGGCCAGATAGGCTCCATCCCAGAGTACTTAAGGAAGTAGCCCCAGAAATAGTGGATGCATTAGTAATAATTTTTCAAAACTCTTTAGATTCTGCAGTAGTTCCTTATAGAATTTTTTGAGGATGTAACTAGTAGAGTGGATAAGGGAGAACCAGTGGATGTGTTATATCTGGACTTTCAGATGGCTTTCGACAAGGTCCCACATAAGAGATTAGTATACAAACTTAAAGCACACAGTATTGGGGGTTCAGTATTGATGTGGATAGAGAACTGGTTGGCAGACAGGAAGAAAAGAGTAGGAGTAAACGGATCCTTTTCACAATGGCAGGCAGTGACTAGTGGGGTACCGCAAGGCTCAGTGCTGGGATCCCATCTATTTACAATATATATTAATGATTTGGACGAGGGAATTGAATGCAACATCCCCAAGTTCGCGGATGACACGAAGCTGGGGGGCAGTGTTAGCTGTGAGGAGGATGCTAGGAGGCTGCAAGGTGACTTGGATAGGCTGGGTGAGTGGGCAAATGCATGGCAGATGCAGTATAATGTGGATAAATGTGAGGTTATCCACTTTGGTGGCAAAAACAGAAAAGTTGACTATTATCTGAATGGTGGCCGATTAGGAAAAGGGGAGATGCAACGAGACCTGGGTGTCATGGTACACCAGTCATTGAAAGTAGGAATGCAGGTGCAGCAGGCAGTGAAGAAAGTGAATGGTATGTTAGCATTCATAGCAAAAGGATTTGAGTATAGGAGCAGGGAGGTTCTACTGCAGTTGTACAGCGTCTTGGTGAGACCACACTTGGAGTATTGCGTACAGTTTTGGTCTCCTAATCTGAGGAAAGGCATTCTTGCCGTAGAGAGAGAACAGAGGAGGTTCACCAGATTGATTCCTGGGATGTCAGGACTTTCATATGAAGAAAGACTGGATAGACTCGGCTTCTACTCGCTAGAATTTAGAAGATTGAGGGGGGATCTTATAGAAACGTACAAAATTCTTAAGGGGTTGGACAGGCTAGATGCAGGAAGATTGTTCCCAATGTTGGGGAAGTCCAGAACAAGGGGTCATAGTTTAAGGATAAGGGGGAAATCTTTTAGGACCAAGATGAGAAAAATATTTTTCACACAGAGAGTGGTGAATCTCTGGAATTCTCTGCCACAGAAGGTAGTTGAGGCCAGTTCATTGGCTATATTTAAGAGGGAGTTAGATGTGGTCCTTGTGGTTAAAGGGATCAATGGGTATGTAGAGAAGGCAGGTACAGGATACCGAGTTGGATGATCAGCTATGATCATATTGAATGGCGGTGCAGGTTCGAAGGGCCGAATGGCCTACTCCTGCACCTATTTTCTATGTTTCTATAAATATCGGACATATGGTACCTGCAAACATCGTTCCGTATTTCTGTCACTCGCTGAATTATTTGGACATACTCGTCGGCGGGGCTGTGGCTGCGTTCAAGGTTTTGAGACAGAGGAGGACCCGTAAGAAGTGCTCTGGAGCACTCACCCGACGACGAGGATCACGCACACCACTCCCGAGCATATTCCTGCAAACGTACGTTCTCTCAAGTACAAAATGTACGAACCGCAACTCCTGCACCGGACAAACAAGGACTTCTCTCGAGCTGCTGCCCTGTGTTTCACCAAGACCTGGCTTTGTGAGTCGACCCTGGACAGCGCGCTGCAACTGGCTGGCTTCCAACATCACAGAGCGGACCGCGATCTGGAGGCAGCGGGGAAATCAAGAGGAGGTGGAATATGCTTCTATACCAACCAGGACTGGTGCAGCAACATCACGGTGATGTCAAATTTCTGCTCTCCCAACCTAGAATCCCTCTTTATAAACTGCAAACCCTTCTACTCTCCGAGAGAATTGAACTATTTTATTCTCGCTGGTGTTTACATTCCCTCCCAAGCCTGCGTACCTGAGGCACAAACACAACTCGCTGACCAGGTATTGAGGGTAGACAGTGACTTCACGGACTCCATGGTCATTGTTTTGGGGGACTATAACAAAGCTAATCTCAGCCGTGACCTTCCAAAATACAGACTTCATGTTACCTGCCCCACCAGAGGGGAGAGAACACTCGATCACTGTTATACGGCAATCAAGAACGCATATCACTCTGTTCCCCGGGCGGGCCTGGGTCTCTCTGATCGTTGTCTAGTTCACCTTATTCCGACCTACAGGCAGAAACTAAAAGCTGCTAAGCCTGTGGTCAGAACAACGAAAAGGTGGACAGCGAGGGCATTGAGAACCTACAATCCTGCTTTGACTGCACGGATTGGAATGTGTTCAGGGAAGCAACCACAAGCCTCGATGAGTATACGGACACTGTATCATCATATGTCAGCTTTTGCGAGGACAGTTGCATACCAACTAAGACCCGGACATGGTTCAACAACAACAAGCCTGGCTTACTGCAGAACTCAGACAGCTCCGACAGTCTAAAGAGGAGGCCTACAGGAGCGGGGATGCAGACCTCTACAGGCAGGCCAAGTACAAGCTGAGAAGAGGAATCAGAGCTGCCAAGGAAAGGTACTCTGAGAAGTTGAGGAGCAAGTTCTCAGCTAGTGACTCTTCTTCAGTTTGGAAGGGCTTGCAAGAAATTACCAGCTACAAGAGGAAAGCCCCCCACTCTTTGGTCAATCGTCAGCTGACCAATGACCTGAATGAGTTTTACTGCAGGTTTAAAATCAGAAACATAACCCAAATACTCCCCTCCCCCCCATCCCAACCAACACAGCCAGACCCCAGTCTACAAAGAATGGACCCTGCACCCTGGCACAACAGAGGATGCACTTCCTACGGCAGCTGAGGAAGCAATCTGCCACAGGCAATGATGGTCCAATTCTACACGGCCATGGCAGAGTCTGTTCTCATCTTCTCCAACATGGTCTGGTTTGGCTCAGCCACCAAGCACGACACCTGGAGGCTGCAGCAAATCGTCCGATCAGCAGAGAAGGTTATTGGCTGCAACCTTCCCTCCATTGATGAACTGTACACTGCAAGGGCCAGGAAGCGAGCGGGCAAGATCATCTCTAACCCCTCTCATCCTGGCCACAAACTCTTTAAATCACTTCCCTCTGGAAGGTGACTCTGGATTGTCAAAGCTGCCACAGCCAGACATAAAAACAGTTTTTATCCACGAGTAGTTGCTGTACTCAACAGCCAAAATCTGTAGCCTCCCTTTGATCTGGCATTTTGTTGGTTCACATTGCTTGATCAATGGTGTTTTATCATTAATGTTTTATTGTTATTAATGTTTAGTGTTTTCCAAGTCATTCGTAACTGTCTGTATGTCATGTTGTTACGTGGGCAGAGCACCAAGGCAAATTCCTTGTATGTGAATACTTGGCCAATAAACTTACTTACTTAAAAAAATATGGAAGATTGTAAATTAGCAGTTGAACTTTGTTGGCAGATTAATTAGTCACTCAAATTGCCCCTAATGTATAGGCAAGTGGTAGAATCTGGGGAGAATTGATAACAATATGGAAATAATAAAGTTGGATTAGATTAACATAGGATTGGTATCAATGGGCAGCTGATGGTCAACAAGGTCACAGTGAGCCAAAGGGCCCTTTTTCATGCCATATCTATTTCTCACATTTCAACAGTAACTGTACAATACCTTAAAAGTATTCCATTGCTTGTAAAGTGCTTTGGGATGTCCTAAAGCTGTTACATAATGTCTTCCTTTCCTTCTTTTGTGATAGGCAAGGAAATCAGAAGAATGCGACCTTCCTGGAATATATACAATGGCTAGATTAAGAGACAATCAGCATGACCAAAGTCAAATATTCTTTTTACTTGCTTAAAATAATGATTATGTGTTTAATTATTTTTACCATTCATATTGACTGCAGTAATAAATAATTTATAGCCGTAGCCCATGACATAACTTGAAGAAAATTGGGTTGTTGAAATCAAACTTTGGGAACTAACGTTGAAGTCAAAAAGTTCCTTCAAAATCAGAATTAAATTTATACTGAAGTTTTTCCATATGGAGAACTCTGAATTTATTTGAGCCTTGTTTCTTTCTTTGCATTGTCACAGTTCATTTCATAGTTTTAATACTGCTTTATTCATGATTTCTGTAATTGACCCACACATTAATCACAGGATCCAGTTTAAAGTTTATCCCCATAACCCTGGCCTTACCCTCTTAGAAATATTCTCCTTCACTAATACATCTACCATTGACAGTTTCTGCAAAAAAACTAACTTGTTTGCTCTCTTTGAACTGAAACATTAAATTGGTTTCTCTTTCCGGAGACTGCAGCCCTGTTGAGTGTTTCCAGTATATTCTGGTTTTGGTATAGCTGCAACAGAGCCATTCATTAACATTGATTAGGCTTTTCTGGCTACTATTACATGTTTAAAAAAAAAGAAAAAAGAAAAACAATTATTGGCTGTAACCACGTAGCTGTATCTTCTATATCATCAAGATGGCTTAAGAAATTCTACAACAGAAGGACAAAAGAGATAGTAGAATCTAATTAAAGCATTTACCCTTAATGCTAGCTTTCCATCTTGATTCTGTAGACTTAACAAAAAATCTATAACCTCAGTTTAAAAAAATTGACCCCCATTAATAGCTCTTTCCTGGGTATCGCATTAGAGATTTTTATTGCTCTTTAAGTGAAGGAGTGTTCTGAACATCACTCTCATCTTAGCTCCAGTATAAGGTTTGCTCCATTGTTCTCAACTCCCCTCCAGTGAAAACACATACTATGTAATAATGGGGCATTTGGATAGCAGTAAAAGGATTAGTCCAAGTCAACATGGATTTATGAAAGGAAAATCATGCTTGACTAATCTTCTGGAATTTTTTGAAGATGTGACAAGTAAAATGGATGAAGGGGAGCCAGTGGATGTGGTGTATCTAGACTTTCAGAAAGCCTTTGATAAAGTCCCGCACGGGGGACTGGTGACTAAAATTAGAGCACGTGGTATTGGGGGTTAGGTGTTGACGTGGATAGAAAATTGGTTGACAGACGGGAAGCAAAGAGTAGGAGTGAACGGGTAATTTTCAGAATGGCAGGCAGGGGCGAGTGGAGTGCCGCAAGGCTCGGTGATGGGTCCGCAACTGTTTACCATATCTATTAATGATTTGGAAGAGGGAATTAGGAGCAACACTACTAGCAAATTTGCAGATGACACAAAGCTGGGTGGCAGTGTGAACTGTGAAGAGGATGTTAGGAGGTTGCAGGATGACCTGGACAGGTTGATTGAGTGGGCAGATGCGTGGCAGATGCAGTATAATATAGATAAATGCGAGGTTATCCACTTTGTTGACAAAAACAAGGGGGCAGATTATTAGCTCAATGGGGTTAGGTTAAGTAAGGGGGAGGTACAGCCAGACCTGGGTGTTCTTGTACGCCAATCACTGAAAGTTGGCGTGCAGGTACAGCAGGCAGTGAAGAAAGCTAATGGAATGTTGGCCTTCATAACAAGAGGATTTCAGTATAGGAGTAAAGAGGTTCTTCTGCAGTTGTATAGGGCTCTGGTAAGACCACATCTGGAGTATTGTGTACAGTTTTGGTCTCCTAATTTGAGGAAGGACATCCTTGTGATTGAGGCAGTGTAGTGTAGGTTCACAAGATTGATCCCTGGGATGGCGGGACTGTCATATGAGGAGAGATTGAAAAGACTAGGCTTGTATTCACTGGAGTTTAGAAGGATGAGGGGGTATCTTATAGAAACATTTAAAATTATAAAAGGACTGGACAAGCTAGATGCAGGAAAAATGTTCCCAATGTTGGGCGAGTCCAGAACCAGGGGCCACTGTCTTAAAATAAAGGGGAGGCCATTTAAGACTGAGGTGAGAAAAAACTTTTCCACCCAGAGAGCTGTGAATTTGTGGAATTCCCTGCCACAGAGGGCAGTGGAGGCCAAATCACTGGATAGATTTAAGAGAGAGTTAGATAGAGCTCTGGGGGCTAGTGGAATCAAGGGATATGGGGAGAAGGCAGGCACGGTTATTGATTGGGGACGAACAGCCATGATCACAATGGCGGTGTTGGCTCGAAGGGCCTAATAGCCTTCTCCTGCACCTATTTTTTATGTTGTTATGTACACAACCAAGAACTTTAAATAATCTTGACCTCATTAATTAAGACGGCCCTTCGTTGTCCATGCCAAAATATACCATTCTAGTCAATGCAGCATATCTTTACAATGTAAATCATTTAATCCCAGTACTTTTTCAACGAAACTTCATTGCACCCTTACCAATACAAACTTTCTGGGATAAATTGGCTAGAATCACACACGGTGGTCCCAATGGAGTATAACTGGAGCTTTGTAATTGCATTAACAAGTCCAACCCCTTCGAAAGGCCAATGAGTCTGGAATTCAAATTAACTGTGTCCTCTTAGCTGGTGATTTTATGATTCCAAAGTTAAAGAATAAACAGATGGACTTGCAGTTTATGTTACAGGGAAGAATGGATCAGGAGCTACTGCTTTTCTATATGACCAGTAGCTTTACTCAATTAATTTACTTTACTTTATTTACTTTACTCAATTAATGCAATAGCTGTGTTTGTGCTTTCATTTGACTGATATTGAAAAGTGCAAGGTAAGGAAATACAACCCTCTCGTAAAGGATTCTGCTGGGAATTATACAGATGCAATTTAAGAAATTTGGAGTTGTACAAAATAATATTACTTTGTATCATTTCTAGCAAGGAAACATTTTGATTTAAAGATTACAATAACTTTGATTTTTGTGTAATAGTGAGTGGCTAAACCTTGAAACGTTTTTGATCAAACACACTATATGAATACCAGAACCTATCAAGATATCATCTCTTGGTTGGCTCAATGAAAAATAAGTATGGTCTGATGTTAGTTTTATGCTCAATCAGAATTGCCAAAACCCAAGCATTAAAATGTTGAACAGTTTAAAAAGTAGCACATACAATTAAGTCTATCTTATTTATATGCACTAAATAGATCAAATACAAATTGAAAAGATCATAAACATGAAAGCTGCTGTGCAGTGGGAGAAGTTATGTTAAAAGCCAATGACAGTTCGAAGTTTTAATATGCATTAAATGGTTGAGTTCAAACAGCTGCTTCTGCTGTCATGCACTCTAAATAAAAAAGACAATTTATTCCATGTTTATAACCATATAAACTTTTAATATGGAACAAAGTGTGCAAAGTAGAAGCCATCATCCCAATGACAATTCCTTAAAGTTTTTAAAGGCCATGAAATGGCACTAATTATAGTACAAGCAGAATCAAGAGTCAACAATTATTTTACACACGTTTAACATGGTTACAACTTTGTTGGCATATTTATAAATTTAATTTACACCATTTTGAAAAAGCAAGCAATGCATCCCATAACTTGCGACAGCAATATAAATAATATTGCAAGTTTCCCCAAAAGCAATATTACCCACAGTTCCCTCTTGGACCACTACATCTTTTATAGCCGAGAAAGTTGGCAGTCATGTTCTCTGCCGTTTCATTTGTATGATTGCACTTAATTTGGTTTCACACGAGTCTACAAACCCAAATGTAATTTTATTTTGCTTTTGGTGGGACAACTCTCACTTGTTCCCAAATGGTTCCAACCTAGTATTGATTAGCAAGATGGAGACAGAAATTAGGTCAATCATAGACCTTAATTATGGAGTACAACATAAATCAGCATGAATACTATAATTAATAATGTCTTCCTTTAAATTAAAAAATTGCAATATCTAAATCCAAACAAAATATCCTAAGAGGTGCAAAGATGATATCAACCTTCATATTAAACAAAACAAATTTTACCTTGAATAAAATGAAACAAACATTTGACCCAGAATTATATGAATATATAGTATGCGCACCATACATCATTTGTTTGATAACATGCATTATCAAACTGCGATTCAGAAGTGATGCTGCAATAAAATAACCCTGGGATAATTTTTTTTAAAGTGCTCAAAATATCAATAAACCCTTTAAGTAGCATTACCATTCAATGGAAATTAGATGGCTTAGTGGTATCAATAACACATTTTAAATGATTAATAAATGGGCATAATGAAAATTGGTATATTGCAATGTTTTTCTTTAAATTGTTGGCAGCCATTTCCATCTGACTTCAACAGGAGTAAGAATAAAACCAAAGTCAAAAGTGGCGAATCAAACTGGACAGTAATATACAGCAATTTAAGTCAGATATTACGTGTTCAAATTATTCAAATGCACTATTATTATAGATCAAAAACATTTAAAAATAGATATTACTTTTCTTTCCCCCTAGATTTGGTTCAATGGGAATGTCAGCAACATTTATCTTGGTAAAAGGGGAACTCTCCTCACCTCACCACTCCCAGGTGTTGAAGTCTAACCACTCTTCCATAAGCAAGTTATGAATTATTTTCAGAATCTCCTGATTTAGCAACTCCGTAACTAAATATTAGGAAAACAGCAAGTGACATGTGTGTAACGTAATGGACTGAACTTCTTGTATTACGATATGCGAGAATGTAAGGTCCTTAAAAACATTCCACTATCAGAGAATTTCAACGGTAGAAGGTAACCAGTGGTTATGACAAATAACAAATAGCTACAAACCCAGCATGGGTGAAGGTCATCCCAACATCAGTTGTGAATACCAAAACCTTATTTGACAAGGTTTGCACTTTATTTCGTCACAGTTCCTTATTTGCCATATCATTAATATGGCTTATAAAATACAAAACTGAAAAATATACTTTTTAAAAATACTCACAGGGTCTTAAAATTAGGAGATACTTTAATTAATATTCAATATTCTACTGTATATAACTCCTCTGATCAGGCTCTAAGCCATTCTATGGGGGGCACATTTCCACTGGTGACAGTTTGTCCTTCATAGCTTGTAACAATCATTATCCATCTGTTAGTATTATGTTTTGTGGCTATTCATCCTCAAAGATTATTAAAGCAAAGCTTTCCCAATATTTACACATGAAACTTCATCAGTAACCCCAAATAGCAACATTGCCAAATGTAGCATCTCTGCCCCAAGTGCTAAAGTGCTTGGCCAAAATAAGTGGACAGAGCTTTGTTGACTACGAGACAAAGATTATCTCAAAAGTTTTCAATACACAATTTACCAGAGACAGTGATCCATTCAAACAAAAAATAGAGCAATATAATTAAAGAAAATATGAAAAATGAAATCAGAATTATTCTGAAGACAATGTGAACTTGCAGGGTCTTCTGTGCTTGCAAAGCAGGTTGATCTAGTCCGTAAGTTGAAGTTCAAGTTTGTTATTTTACACCCCATTTCAGATCCTACTGCTCCTAGCCTTCACTTATGCAATACTATAATACGTTTTAGGAATGTAGGAGTTTAGATTATTATCCAGATTTCCTAAACCATCCCCATCCATATCATGCATCCCACGGCAACAACACTCAAAAGAAACCGAACTGAATAAGGAATTGTGAACATGAGTTAAGAGTGTTGCTGCTCCACATACATAACATACTAGCCTTTCAACCCGAAGATAAACTCACATAAAAATCAAATGCATCGTTCACGGATGTCCACAATTATATAAATGAAGAAAGACATTTCAATTGAATGTATGCATTTTAAAGCCTAATTCAAGCATTGTTTTCTTAAGTGCAAAGATATTTGTGTCATAAAATGCAATCAGATCAGAGACGCAGCAAACATTTTGTCCAATGTAGCAGGTACTGCTACACAATGACTTTGAATCTAGTGTGCAATAAACGCTCAGGTCCTTATCGAATGTTAGGGGAGAAACATTATGATAGAGATGTCTTCCCTTGGAACTCAGATTAAGACAAAATAGATTGCCTTCCAATTGAACATTACAAATTGGCATACAAATTCAGAACAGCATTGGCACTGGAAATGTAGAGAAGTCAGTAGTGCATCCTTGAAATTGATGGATGCTACTGTACATTTAAATAATACATATACGCAGTATAGGTTGGCACTGGTATACATCATACAGTATCCTGAATACCAGAACATTTAAATGAAATATACTGATAAGCCAAAAAGTGTGTGGAATATACTGCACTGTGCAGAAAGTAAGAATTTCCAAAGGTCTGCATTTTACAGGAATGGGATTTTAAAACAACTATTTCAAGCAAGTTACAGATAAAATCTAATGGCATCAAAAATCTGAAAGGAGGAGTCACTGTAACAATGCTCAAGCCATCTCTGTCTAATTATCACCCCAAAACTGGCATGAAAAGTTATTATAATCTTATTAGGGCAAATTAACAATGATAAGGATATCCTGCTAGCGTTGTACCCCAATATAAAGTACAGTGACAGATGTAATATTGAAGATATCCCACTCTCCCACACTTCTCATGGACAACATCTGTTCATAACATCACTAGCAGAGGCCTACCATAGGGATACTCATCTTTCCCCAAATTCTTTTAAAAGGAATGTTTTCATTTGTCTAAAATAGAAGAGTTTTGTTTTTTTTAAGTACTGCAATTAACTCTTCAACTATTATAGGTACTATATTGGGAATAGTGATTTTTTATGAAAATATCAGTAAAATATACATCAGTAAACTAACAGTTTTGGCAATTATTCAGGCCACAGTTATTGGTTTGGTCAGCTGGTTTCTTAGCTGGTAATTGTAAGAAATTCATATCCATAAAGCTAATCCACAGGAGGAGAAGGAGGTTCTGGCCTTGGATTCTGGAAAACAAATTGAATGGCATTACAAATCATAAATAATATTATATATTTTCACAATGTGCTCTCAGTATTCAAATGGCTTCATAAATACATAAGAGGGCACGTCAATGAGTGGAATAAACGGATCCACCTTATCCTGTTCATGTACCATCCTAGAACAAAAATACAAAGTAACATTTCACAGTTCAACAACAGAGTAAACAAAAGACATGTTTAAACAAAGGAAACCATTGCACATGGTTGACGTTGCAAAGATAAAATCCAGCTTTTCTTATAGCTAACAAATGAGTTAAATAAGAATGAAAAAGGAGACAAGACCACCATAGATTACAATGCTTTGAAGAATGAGCAATATAATTGATTAAAATACAGTGTATATTATCCAGCAGTCTGTCTATGCCAAACAAATAATGATAAATCGCCCCTGGATCCTCTCCAGAGCAATTGCACCCTTTCTACAATATGTCATAATCTTCCAGCATGGAATCAGGTCCTTCATCCCAACTTGTCCATGCAGATCAAGGTGCGCCATTTAAACTAGTCCCATTTATCCACATTTGACCCATATCCCTTTAAACCTGAAGAAGGGTTTCGGCCCGAAACGTTGCCTATCTCCTTCGCTCCATAGATGCTGCTGCACCCGCTGAGTTTCTCCAGCATTTGTGTGTACCTTCCCTTTAAACCATGTGTGTGTCAGTGTGTGTGTGTAAGGGTGCGTGTAAGGGTGCGTGTGAGAGTGTGTGTCAGAGAAGCGGCGACAACACCCGGAGTGAGCGGAGACTTGGCGATGTCCGGGAAGCATTTCCCTGCCCCCCCCCCCCCCCAGGAATGCGGGCCGGTCCAGATGCTCTGTGTCCAGCTGGGAGTCCGGAGGAGGTGAGGGACAGTGGCCTGGGGGTCAGGCATCGGAGTGGAGCCTTAGCCTGAGATTCATCCCCGCGGCTCCGGAGGCGGCACTGACGCCCCCACTCACCCGGTCCGCTCCTGGCTCCGGGCCGGGGTTAAAACTCCATGGGGTGTGGACAGAGTGGCCGCCGGACACAGAGCCGCTGGAGGTGAGGGTGGGAGGTGTGAGCGGTCACGGTGTCTCGGGGGGGGGGGGGGGGGGCGATGCTGGGGGGGGGGGTCGATGCTGGGACCACCGCCGTGTCTCACCTATCACACCATCTGTACGGGAATGTGAATGTGGGTGAGCAATGGACAAAAATGCTGGAGAAATACTTGAGTCTGAAAAAGGGAAAACTCAGACATAGATGCTGCCTCACCCGCTAAGTTTCTCCTGTATTTTTGTCTACATTGCAATATAAAATAGTGTGCGATGGGCTTAAGCCAATCAAATTGCTTGTTCTTTATGGGAAACCCACCGACAGAAAACTATTCTCATTGTTGATTGTGGAGTGTGACTTTATTTATTTATTTATTTAAAAAATATATTTTTTTGAGCGTGAGAACTTCTGTCATCAGCGTGAGAGCGTGAGAAATTCATGAAATGCGTGAGTCTCACACTCAATGCGTGAGAGTTGGCAGCCCTGATAACATTCCACTGTTTACTTTCCTGTCTGAGCATCTAAATCTTGGTTATCTCTAGACTTGAGTATTTCAACATAATTGTGTTCAAGGCTTTCATTCTAACTTCCATAAATCCCAAATCACTCACAACCTGTGCCAGTATATCCCAATATGCAAAAAGTTCCAGTGCCTCAATGCTTGCTGGCCTATGACAGATTCCAGTTAAGTTATGCCTTTTCTTTTTTTCCACTTAAGTTTTTATTGATTATTCACAGATATATACAAAACAGTGCAACACCATCACCATAAATAAATAAAATAAATTAAAAAAATTAAAAAAGGGATAAGGTTATGCCTTTTCAATTACTCACCTGCTTTTTCTACAGAGTGTTCTATGATATCCAATATTTTCCATTTCTGTCCTCTAATACCCAATTGTATGTCTTAAACTGTCAAGGTCAGCAATATATTTCCTAACCATGTTGCCTCATTATAACTGATTAGTATGGCAAAATGATTTAAGAATAAGAGTTGTGACTGGAATTCTCAGCCTCAGAGGGCGGTGGAGGCTGGTTCTCTGGATGCTTTCAAGAGAAAGTTAGATAGAGCTCTTAGAGATAGCGGAGTTAAGGGATATGAAGAGAAGGTAGGAACGATGTACTGATTGTGGATGATCAGCCATGATCACATGAATGGCTCGAAGGGCCGAATGGCCTACTCCTGCACCTATTGTTTATTGTCTAATGCTTTGCCAAGATGACAAGAAATTGCATAGTGTTCTCAGACTCTTGAACTGACTTCTCATGTTAAGGATGTATTCATGATCCCAATCTACTTCATTATGGTTCCTGTGTGATCTACTCGGACAGTGCGCAAAACAAAGATTTTCAACTATATTTTGGTAAATGTGACAATAATAAACCAATGCCAATTTTCTCCAAGATCCTCCTTAATACTCCCCTACATGAAAAAACTAGGAGAGCTAAGCCAACATCTCCCTATGTGGAGAGTCTCCTCCATGGCCACAGCGAGCAGCACCGGAAATTGGAGGAACAGCACCTCATATTCCGTTTGGGGAGTCTGCACCCCGGGGGCATGAACATCGAATTCTCCCAATTTTGTTAGTCCTTGCTGTCTCCTCCCCTTCCTCAGCCCCCCTGCTGTCTCCTCCCATCCCCCAGCCTTCTGGCTACTCCTCCTTTTCCCTTTCTTGTCCCCACCCACCCCCGCCCCCGATCAGTCTGAAGAAGGGTTTCGGTCCGACACGTTGTCTATTTCCTTCGCTCCATAGATGCTGCTGCACCCGCTGAGTTTCTCCAGCTTTTTTGTGTAACCTTCTCCCTATGTGGATTTGTGTTATGTTATTTTGATAATATTTTGATTAGACTATTAACAGTTGATTACATTAACAATGCTGCATAAGTGTAAGTTGCATTTTACTTCTGATAAACAATGCAGCCAATTTTTCAGTCCTATCTTTAATAGAAAATCTTGTTGGCAAAGGACAAATAATCAGCACTGTAATGGGGCAGCTTTGTCTGAAGCATAGCTATTGAATAACAAACATGGGTTTAAAACATCAGACATATTCAGAACAATAACGACAGCTAATGTCATTGTGAATTTAGTTAACTCAGAATAATTCAGAAGGCATGCAAATTTTGTTGTTATGCAAGTCAGCCAACTTACATTGTGCGGCCCTTGTGATTTTCCACCCGTTCGATATCCTCTCAGGCTAGCAGGTCTCATCAGGAACAACACAAGTGCAATGACCATCCAAGCCATCATAATCATAGAAATTGTCATTCCATTATCATTGACAGTGTTTGGTCCAGGCACTGAAGAGAAAGAATGAATATTGAAATTACTGTTCAGATGGATGTCGTGGGGCTTCTCAACCTAACCTGTTCCCTGGCAAATATATAGGGTCAGGTGCAACATTGATTTTACACACCCTTCTATATATTACTTCTAAATGACAAAGAAAAATGGGCTGCTTTCTACACAAGTCCCTAGTGCACTCAAGACAGTTCATAGTTTAGTTGGAGTTTAATAGTGTCCTTTAGCCTGATGGTTTTGAGTTTAGAGATACAGCATGGAAACAGGTCCTTTGGCTCACTGAGTCCACACCGACCAGGGAACACGAGTACTACATTATCCACTTTTGCATCCTAACACTAGGGGCAATTTACAGAAGCCAATTAACCTACAAACCTGCATGTCTTTGGGATGTTCGAGGAAACCGGAGCACTCGGAGGAAACCCACATTGTCACAGGGAGAACATACAAATTCCACACAGACAGCGCCTGAAGTCAGGATCGAACCCAGGTATCTGGCTCTATGAGGCAGCAGCTCTACTGTTGCGCCACTGTGCCGCTCCAGGGACGGTTGATGGGAAGAAGTTGTTCCTCAACCCAGAGGTCACAGTTTCTAGACTCCTATACCTTCTTCCCAATGGCAGGAGAGGAAATGAGGCGTAGTGTGGGTTCTTGATGATGTTGTCAGCCTTTTTGAGGCATTGCCTCCTATAAATCGCTTCAATGGTGGGGAAGTCAGTACCCGCAGTGGACCAGGCAGTGTTCATCGATTTTGTAATCTACTTTGTTCCTGGGTGTTTGAATTGCCGAACTAGGCTGTGATGCAATCAGTTAATATGCTCTCTACTGCTGTTCCCCTGTAGAAGTTCAAGAGAGTCTTCGTTAACATACCAAATCTTCTCAATCTTCAAAGGAAGTAGAGGTGTTGATAGGGTTTCTTTATGATCGCATCAAAGTGCTGGGCTCAGGATTGATCTTCAAAGATATGCACGCTCAGGAACTTGAAGTTGTTGACTCTCTCCACCGATCCGTCGACGAGGACAGATTCGTGGATCCTCTTAAAAAGTCAATCAGCTCATTGGTTTTACTGATGTTGAAAGCAAGATTGTTGATCTGGCACCATTCAATCAGACTATCGACCTCTCTTCTACAATCTGACTGATAATTTGTCCAACAACAGAGGTGTCGCAGCAAATTTAAAAATGGAGTTGGAACTGTGTCTGGCTACATAGTCATATGTATAGAGTCAAGCAGGGCACTGAGCACACAGGCTTGATGTGGCCTTGTGCAGATGGTATTGAGGAGGAAGCATTGCTAATTTGTATCGATTGTGTTCTGTCAATGAAAAAGACAAGGATCTAATTGCCAAAGGATGTTCAGAGACGCAGTGCTCTGAGCTTAGTAACAAATTTGGAGAGCATGACGGTGTTGAACACTGAGTTATAAGAGGATCCCTGGTTTCATAAACCTCTAGTGTAAAGTGCTGCTGCAAACCACTCCTCCTAACTAATTGGCTAAGCAATCCTTAGGGTAAAAAAGGAAAAATGTTCTGAAGTAACTCAGCGGGTCAGAGAGCATCTCTGGAGGTAGGTGCTGTTTTGGGATGGGACCCTTCTTTAGATATCAGTTGTTCTTCTCTCAATCGTTTTCTGACCTATTTGCTTCTTCAAGCAAAATAACCACAGACAAAAAGCTGGACAAAGTTCCTGCATCTGAAGCGTGTGAGAAATAAAAAAGATGATTCCAATTAGCAAAAGAATAGAGGTGCTAAAAATGGTAAACGCTCACCATTTCCTGGAGTGTCCATCCATTGTCATTCCATTTTTCATACTTCAAGACAATAACCAATTGACCATGCTCCAGGTAAGTTCTAACTTTATACATGGTTACTGGGCAGGACAAAACCTAAATTCGACTTCAGAATAATCAGAGGTAAACTCAGGTTTGAGTCCAGGATAACCTGGGATAATGCCAGATTACACCAATGTGCCACCTACCCTTCAGTAGTTAAGGTGCATTGACTCATGTTGGCTTGGAGAGGATGTCCAATGACATAGGAGCCAAAAGATTCCACTGGGTTACTGAGATACTGAGTTCCGTTAAGACCTTGGCATTATAATGGAGGCCCCTAAAAGATGAATTGGAAGGCAACTGGAAAATAGATCATGGGCACCATCAACTCTTTGCCTGTCTTCCATAAGTTCATTAGTTCATAAGTGATAGGAGCAGAATTAGGACATTTGGCCCATCAAGTCTACCCCACCATTCAATAATGGCTGATCTATTTTCCCCTCATAACCCCATTCTGCTCATAACCCCCAACATTTCCAATAGGAAATCCCTGCAAGTGCTGATAATTGTGATGGTATCCAATAGTAGGGTTTTGGAAACCTGACCCAATATTACTCGAGTTGGCACATGATAATCAATATGCTCTGTACAAAACAACAACTGTATCTCATACTAGGAATTTCATTACACACTGCACCTAAAATTACTTTCTACACCTGTAGTATTTTTCAGACTAATGCCTTACTAATGCCTAATCAATGTAACATCCACCATCCTTTCCTCATCAATCACCTTTGACATGACCCGCCGCAGACAAAGCTATGCTGACTCTCCACGATGAGCCCATTCTGTTCCAAATGTAAGTAAATGGGCAGCATGGCTGGTAGAGCTGCTGCTTCACAGCACCAGACACCCGGGTTCAATCCTGACCTTGGGTGCTATTTGTGTGGAGTTTGCATACTCTCCCGTGACAGTCAGGTTTTTCTCTGGGTGCTCTGGTTTCATCCCAAAGATGTGTGGGTTTCTAGTGTAATTGACCACTGTAATGTGCCCTTAGTATTTAGGGAGTGTATGCGGAAATGGAACATAGAACTAATATGGATGGGTGATTGTTGGTCGTCGTGGTCTTGGTGGGTTGAAGGACCTGTTTTCATGCTGTATCTCTAAAACAGAAACTTAAATCTAAATTATATCCCAAAGAATCCTCTCTAATAGCTTTTCAACCACTGTGTTAGGCCTTCTTTGCCACACTATCTACCAACGACACCACTTGCACTTGTGCTCCTATATTCCTTGGCTCTACAGGAATCCACAGGGCCCTACCATCAACTGTGAAGATCCTGCCCTGGTTTGACTTCTCAAAATGCAAAACCCAACACTTACCAGAATTAAACTCCTGCTTTCCCAATTTTCATTTCAATTTCACTTCTACACTTGCCATACACTTACATGCTCTCTACTGCACCAAGCAGAGTGTTAAGCAGAAAACTTCCTTATGTAATTGTCTATTTATCATGTCATGCATGGGGCTGTAGAATTAGCAGCCTCACCTTTTCTTTGTCATGACATGTTTACCCCGATATCTCCCATTTCACTGAGACAGTTATATTCAAGTTGATGTTTCCAGTCGATTTTTGACAAATCAGTTAAATAAAACTAGCTTTACCCCCAATTTACTGCATTTACTCCTATACATCCTTTATCCAGAATAGTGCTAAATCTGTGAATTACAATCACCATCAGAAAAATGCTGTTCCGCTAGCATCCGTCCATCTGCCCAGCTTCTTCATTGAAAATAAAATTGTGAAATGCTGACACTATATTTTATACTGATAAAAAATGTTCTCCTGGTTGAAATCTAGAAATCTGTTACCTCTATGCCCCTGTGAATCCCTATCCTTATTCACACGGATTGTTTCCAAGATACTATTAGAATAATTGAAATCCTCCATTATTACGTTTAGTTTAGTTTAGAGATAGTGTGGAAACAGGCCCTTTAGCCCACTTAATCCACACCGACCAGCGATCCCCGTACATTAACACTATCCTACACACACTTGGGACAATTTTGACATTTATACCAATCCAATTAACCTATGAACCTGTATGTCTTTGGAGTGTGGGAGGAAACCGAAGTTCTCGGAGAAAACACACACAGGTCATGGGGCATTGATTGCAAGTTTTAATGCCCAGATGTACAGTATCATCTTGTGCTCCAATCAAAGCAGGAGGTTTCCACACGTAAAAGTCATTCAAAGAACTATCCAACTTTAATATTATTATTTTTTAACAAATAAAATGATTGTTCAATGAAATGGAAGTGTATGTAGAAAATACGGTATGGATTATTATATTTAAAAAATGTTTTTAACCAGATAAATCTGTTTCCCACCCTCCCAAGAACAGAACCCTCATAATCTGGGAGCTGCCTATATGCAGTAGGAAAGAGAAGATTACCAATTTACACAATTTGACCGAATGATCAATTTAAACTAAAACAGAACTTACATTCCTGCAGACACTCATTGTCTGTGCAGTATGATTGTGATTGCCGTAGCTGAAAAAGAGAAAAGGGAGAAAGTGTGATTCTCTATTTTGTGAAAGGCAACAACTTAGCCGAGTATCTTTTATCAGACTGAGGCAGAGAATAGGTTAGTTTCACTGTCATGATGGAAACATTTCTCCATTAGTCGGAAGGTTCCCAACCCAAAACAATCCAGCAATTTGCTTTTTTCCCCCACTCAAGATTCCAGCATCTACATACTCTTGTGTTTTCAACTCAGTCAAGCAGATTATTTGCACTCCTTTCTAATGCAGGTAACCCAGGCCTATATTCAAAAAACAACTGCAGCTTAATATAATGACTGCTGTAATAGGAATGAAGGTTCCTACAATTTTACAATCTCAGATCTTCTGGAGTGCGAAAAGGCCACTGAATGTCATCTTTTAGATCATCATTCCCATTCCCAAGATCAGGTCCAAACCTCCAGAGTGGTGGAGGCTCAGATTAAATGTTGAAGAATTATTTCAGGAAGTTATCTTTTTTTGGTGGAAAGCTGGTTGATACTGCTTGAGAACAACCTGTCTTCGTTGGCATTTTGATTCGAACACTGGACTCCATGTGAATTTTTTCTGTCTACAAATAGGCGCTGCGAGCAGGGTCCATCTGGGACGCTGGACTAACAGAACACTGAGAGTCTGAGAAGATGACAACCGGGGACCAAATCAACACAGCCTAGCGCACCCGTCCATTCGTGCCACCTCTGCCTTGGTCGCGGCCAAGTTCGTCTGGCATGGGTTGAGGAAGCAGGTCGCAGCATGGGCCCGTTCCTGCATCCCATGCCAGACTTCCAATGTGCAGAGACATGAGCGCCCGCGTGTGCAGGATTTCGCTGTCCCGGGCGGCAGGTTCCTGCACATCCATGTCGACCTGGTGGGTCCCTTGCCGTGTTCGCGCGGGGCTACTCGCCTACTGACTACCGTGGACAGGTTTACCAGGTGGGCGGAGGCGATACCGTTAACAGATATCTCCGCTGAGGCGTGCGCGAGGGCCATCGTCTCGAATTGGATCGCTCGTTTCGGGGTTCCCTCCGATATCACTACTGATCGTGGGGCCCAGTTCACGTCCTCCCTGTGATGCGGTATGGTGCAGCCGTATGGCGCAAAGCTGCACCAGACCACCGCGTATCACCCAGAGTCCAACGGTTTGGCTGAGCATTTCCGCAGGCACCTCAAGTCAGCGTTGAAAGCTCGGCTCACCGGCCCTGATTGGGTCCTCCTAGGCATCAGGACAACGCCCACGGAGGACCTCAATGCCTCCTCGGCCGAGTTGGTTTACGGCTTGGTTTGCAAGTACCTGGGAATTTCCTGCTCGATCAGGAGATCCCGGCTTCGGCGGTGTTAGCTGACCTTCACGAGCGGGCGCGCGCTTTGGTCCCAGTTCCCACTTCCCGACACGGGTCGTCCGCGGTGCATGTGCCTACTATGTTACGGGATTGTGCTTATGGTTTCCTTCGTAGGGATGCTCATCCCTCGCCGTTACAGCAGGTGTACGAGGGTCCGTACAGGGTGCTGAGGACTGGTGCCTTGACGTTTACGTTGGACATGGGTGGCAAGGAGGAGTTTGTTTCCGTGAGCCGCCTTAAGCCAGCACACATCAACGATGATAGCCCAGTGACGGTGGCCACTCCGCGGCATAGAGGCCGTCCACCGGCCGTTTTGCCGCCCTCTGCACCTGTCAAGTCAAGTCAAGTCAAGTCAAGTTTATTTGTCACATACACATACGAGATGTGCAGTGAAATGAAAGTGGCAATGCTCGCGGACTTTTGTGCAAAAGACAAACAACAAAACAAATTATAAACACAATCATAACACACATATTCTTTTACATAATAAATAATGGAAGGAAAAACGTTCAGTAGAGTTAGTCCCTGGTGAGATAGGCGTTTACAGTCAGAATTGCCTCTGGGAAGAAACTGCTTCTCAACCTCTCCGTTCTCACCGCATGGCAACGGAGGCGTTTGCCTGACCGTAGCAGCTGGAACAGTCCGTTGCAGGGGTGGAAGGGGTCTCCCATGATTTTATTTGCTCTGGAGTTGCACCTCCTGTTGTATAGTTCCCGCAGGGGGGTGAGTGAAGTTCCCATAGTGCGTTTGGCCGAACGCACTACTCTCTGCAGAGCCTTCTTGTCCTTGGCAGAGCAATTCCCGAACCAGATGGTAATGTTCCCGGACAAGATGCTTTCCACCGCCGCTTCGTAGAAGCACTGGAGGATCCTCGGAGACACTCTGAATTTCCTCAATTGCCTGAGGTGGTAAAGGCGCTGCCTTGCCTTACTCACGAGTGCTGAGGCGTGTGATGCCCATGTCATATCCTCAGAGATGTGGACTCCCAGATATTTAAAACAGTTCACCCTATCCACAGGATCCCCATTTATCCTCAATGGAGTGTATGTCCTCGGATGATGCGCCCTCCTAAAGTCCATGATCAGCTCCTTTGTTTTTTTTTGATGTTCAAGAGGAGGCTGTTATCCTGGCACCAGAGTGCTAGATCAGCCACCTCCTCCCGGTAGGCCTTCTCATCGTTGTCTGAGATCAGGCCCACCACCACAGTGTCATCAGCAAACCTAATTATTGAATTGGAGCTGAACCTAGCCACACAGTCATGTGTGTACAGGGAGTACAATAGGGGGCTGAGGACGCAACCCTGGGGCGATCCTGTGCTCAGGGTGAGGGACTCCGATGTATTCCCCCGGTTATGTTTCTCCCCGGTCCTCTCTGTTACGCCCATCCCTCGTTCGCATTCTTCGCGTCCCTCCGGTTCTGTTATGCCGGCCCCTACCGTTACGCTCGCTCCGCAACCTCGGACTACGCGTTCTGGTCGAACCGACCGGTTACCCGTGCGTTTCCGTACCGCGGATTCTGGGGGGGTGACCATGTAGCGGCGCCTGATGGCGCATGAAAGTATCGAACCCGGCGTTCGGAAGCCGCGGTCACGTGACTCGGGAGGGGATGCTTGTTTTCGCGCGGTTTTGCTTTCACGCGGCAGTTCAGCAACTGACCACCATTGTGGCCAGACGTATCAAGAGAGCCTGTGTACTGAAGAGTGAATTTCTGAATAAAAGTTCAGTTGTCGTTCTTGCGACCCCCAAAAGTTACTGGTTAATGACAAGACCCATACAATTCTGGTTGCAATTGCCAGTGTAAGAAGAGAAGATGGGTCGTGGCAGGTAAGATAGTTGAGGAGAGCGAAAATGAGAGGCAAGCTATGTCCCAAACCGTAACCCACGACTGCCAAAGAGCCAGACAGTGAACATAGGTTATGTGGCCATCCTCTACATTGTTTTATAGCTACGTGGCATAACTACATTGTTTTATAGCTACGTGGCATAACTACATCGTTTTATAGCTACGTGTGCCATGAAATACATTTGCAAACAAACACCCTTATAATTAAGCAATACTATATCAATCCTAAAAGTTGCTTTTGCTAACAAAAATATTTATTTTTCCCAGAAGTTTAAAATATGTCACTCAAGACCTTTGATAACTGATTTTAAGTTTCAGAGTTCCTTTGAAAAACGTGTTTTAATGTAAATCATAGTGCTTCCTATAAAATACCAATAAGAGCTCAATTTAAATGATGGGCTGGTGCAAATGGCAGTGCAGCATTTTATTTACATTCAGCCCTAACATTAGTAGCAGAATACTCAACGTTCTAGCTGTCGTTGGATGCTTGAATTAAAATGTCAGTCAGCCTGTCTCTGCAGGGTTGAGATAAAGCTGCAAGATGTATTTAAAGTTCCTACTTTCCTTGTAGATAATCTCAATCATACTGGAGAACAGCGTGTGTGTAGTGGACAGACAGAACAGCATGCCAGACAGGAGGCGGGAGAATGGCCTGTGATATTGCCCCGATGTCTCAAACAAAAGCCTCTAAAATTATACAATTGGTCCACAGTTAAAGTCCTAAATTGGTGCAAAGCCAATTTTTATGGCAGGTACTGTTAAAAGCAAGAGAGTGGGAATTCGGGACCAACCTGTTCCTGTTAGAGCGACGGGCAAAGTTGACAGGAGTAGGGAACCATGGATGACAAGAGATTGAAGCTCTGGTAAGGAAAGGAGGAAACATCATTCTGGAATTTAACTCTGACATATGTATGTTGATGCATTTTGATAAGACAAAGCTGGCCAGGAGTTACACTGCAAATCATAGGACCCTGGTGACTGTTGTAGAACAGAGATACTGAGGAGTACAGGTATAAAGTCCCCTGAAAGTGGTGAAAGCAGTGATTGGCAAGATTGCCTAGATTAGTAAGGGTATTGGATACATGAGTTGGGATATCATGCTGTGTCTGTATAAGCCGTTGGTGAGTTCAAATAAGGCTTATCCTGCCAAGATGTAGCACCTCACACTTATCAGCATTAAACTCCATCTGCCATCTTTCAGCCCATTCTTCCAAATGGCATAAATCTCTCTGTAGACTTTGGAAATCTACTTCATTATCCACAACACCACCTATCTTAGTATCATCTGCATACTTACTAATCCAATTTACCACACCATCATCCAGATCATTGATGTACATGACAAACAACAGTGGACCCAACACAGATCCCTGTGGCACCCCACTAGTCACCGGTCTCCAACCTGACAAACAACCGTCCACCATTACTCATTGGCATCTCCCATTCAGCCACTGTTGAATCCATCTTGCTACTCCACCATTAATACCCAACAATTGAACCTTCTTAACCAACCTTCCATGAGGAACCTTCTCAAAGGCCTAACTAAAGTCCATATAGACAACATCCACTGCTTTACCCTCATCAATATCCCTAGTAACCTCTTCAAAAAATTCAAGAAGATTAGTCAAACATGACCTTCCAGGCACAAATCCATATTGGCTGTTCCTAATCAGACCCTGTTTATCCAGGTGCTTATATATATTATCTCTAAGTATCCTTTCCATTAATTTGCCCACCACTGAAGTCAAACTAACAGGCCTATAATTGCTAGGTTTACTCTTAGAACCCTTTTTAAACAGTGGAACAACATGCGCAGTACGCCAATCCTCCGGCAATATTCCCGTTTCTAATGACATTTGAAATATTTCTGTCATAGCCCCTGCTATTTCTACACTAACTTCCCTCAATGTCCTAGGGAATATCCTGTCAGGACCTGGAGACTTATCCACTTTTATATTTTTCAAAAGTGTCAGTACTTCTTTTTCTTTGAATCTCATAGTTTCCATAGCTACTCTACTTGTTTCCCTTACCTCACATAATTCAATATCCTACTCCTTGGTGAATACCGAAGAAAAGAAATTGTTCAATATCTCCCCCATCTCTTTTGGCTCTGCAGATAGCCGTCCACTCTGTCTCTCTAATGGACCAATTTTATCCCTCGTTATCTTTATGCTATTAATGGTGCTGTAGAAACCCTTTGGATTTACTTTCACCTTACTTGCCAAAGCAACCTTCTTTTAGCTTTTCTAATTTCTTTCTTAAGATTCTTTTTACATTCTTTATACTCCTTAAGCACCCCATTTACTCCATGGTCTCAGTCATGTATAGACTCTCGGGCTATTTGCGTTGCAGGGGAGGGGAGTAGGAGACTGAGAGCATGTTCACAATCCTGTGGTGGAAGAAACAAGGAGAAGTTGTTCCAAGAGACGTACAACATGGACTTCGGATGATCACACCAGAGGCAATGGCAGACGACAAACTCGGCAGAGAGTGGAGAGACAGCGCTTCAGGAGACCCTTCACAAAGAGGGCTGGGCCTAGCACTGAAGGGGAAAGCTTGTAAAAGTCTGGGAGGAAGGGCAAGGCAATAGGGGAGATAGACACAAAATGCTGGAGCATCTCAGTAAGGCAGCATCTCCGGAGAAAATGAATGGATGACGTATCGTTTCGGGTCAAAAATAATAATCACTTGCTATCTCTCATGTAGGCCCTACATTTTAAAAATACTTCAAACACAAAACATACTTCTACAATGCACTAAAACATGATTTTAATATATCAAATTTCAAAAAGTCCCTACCGTGGGAGGTGGTTGCCCCCCTCCCACACCCTTCCACCGCTCAGTCGCTTTGCACGCTCGCTGGGTACCCCCGAGGCCGGTGATCAGTGATCGCTCAGCCCCCCCACTTTCAAAAACGCTCCGTGGCCCTTGCAACTGCAGATGTTAAGCTCACTGGCCTACAGTTCCCAGCATTTTCCCTGCAGCCCTTCTTGAACAAAGGCTCAACATTTGCCACTCTCCAATCTTCCGGCACCACTCCTGTATTTAAAGATAATTTTCCCCTTTATGTATTTATAAAATCACTTAGGATTGTACTTAATGCTATCTACCAGAGCTACCTCCTGGCCCCTTTTTGCCCTACTGATTTTCTTTACTTGACTCCTTAGTTCCCGAAACTCCTCCAGGGATACACTTGATCCCAGCTGCGTCCCATGTGTCCTCCTTATTCTTGACCAATGCTTCTATTTCGCTCGTCAGCCAAGCTTCCTTACGTTTGGCTGCCTTGCCCTTCACTCGGACAGGGACTTGCATATCCTGAACTTTTGTCAGCACACTTTTAAAAAAAATCCCACTTGGCTGATTTCCTTTCCCCTCAAACAACCTGTTCCAAATCAACTTGAGCGAGACTCTCAATTTAGCATTTTAGCATTTTAACACAAGGGCCCCTCTCTGTCCCTATCCATAGCTATCTTAAACCTAATCGAACAGTGGGCACTGGTCCCAAAAGGCCCCCCAAAACACTTAATTCACTTACCCGTCCCAGTTTCCCAAGAGTAGATCAAGTGTTGCCCTCTCATGTGGGGCCCTCTGTATATTGCTGGAGAAAACTCCTGAACACCTTTGAGAAATTCCCCAGTTAATATTGGGAAAGTTAAAATCCCCCACTATAACAACCGTATTTGACTTGCAGCTGTCTGCAATCCCCTGATATATTTGTTCTTCTAATACCCATTGTTTATTTGGGGGTCTGTAGTACACCCCCAACAAGGTGATCATCCCTTTTTGTTCCTCCACTCTACCTATAGCCACAATAGATGAACCGTCCGTAATGTCACCTCTGATTCCTGCCGTGACATCCTACCTAATCAATGATGCATTCCCCCCCCTCATCTTTTACCATTACCCCTGTCTCTCCTGAAGCACCTGTATCCCAGAGCATTGAGCAGCCAGTCCTGTCCCTCAAAATTGAAAATCCATTTGGCTTTATGGTTATTGTACTTGTTTGTAGCAGTTTGGTACATTGAATTGACTGCTGTCAACTCCGAAAACAGTGTCAACCACTTAGTAGACACAAAATGCTGGAGTAACAGGCAGCATCTCTGGAAAGAAGGAATGGGTGACATTTTGGGTCGAGACCCTTCTTCCGTGTCAACCACTTTGCTTTAGTCTGAAGCTGCATGTGGGTCAAACTATTTAGTTTGGCGCACGTGCAGCTCCAGACTAAAGCAAAGTACAGTCCACAGATTATAAGGGCACTTAATAAGGGCCCTATCCTTTGATTCCACCCTCTCCCTTGAGCCTCACATCTGCCATGTCATTAAAACCTCCTTCTTTCATCTCCGCAACATCGCCAAACTCAGACCCTCTCTCACACCGCCCGCTGCTGAAAGACTCATCCATGCCTTCATCTCCTCCCGACTGGACTATTGCAACTCACTTCTCCTTGGCATCAGCTCCACCTACATCAACTGACTCCAACTGGTCCAGAACGCAGCCGCCCGACTCATCACCCATACCAAATCCTGGCATCACATTACTCCAGTCCTCAAACAACTTCACTGGCTTCCCATTTCCCACCGGATCACCTACAAATTCCTGATCCTCACCTACAAAGCCCTCCACTATCTGGCCCCCCCATATCTCACTGACCTCCTCTCCCCCTACCAACCCTCACGGTCCCTCAGATCCACATCAGCTGGTCTCCTCTCCATCCACGTCCAACCTCCGCAGTTTTGGGGACAGAGCCTTGTCCAGGGCAGCTCCCAGGCTCTGGAACTCCCTCCCCCAACTGATCCACAATTCCGTGTCCCTCACCATCTTCCAGTCCCGCCTCAAGACCCATCTCTTCACCTCTGCCTATCCTTAGCCCCACGTGCCGTCCCTTTTCATCTGTGCATTAATTGCCTCATACTGTGTTTTGTATTGAATTCTGTATTTGCTTTGTGTACTAGTCATGTCTCTACTATTCATTTAATTCCCCTTACATGTTTTTCCTCTACCTGCTAAATTTTTGTAAGGTGTCCTTGAGACTCTTGAAAGGTGCACATAAATAAAATTTATTATTATTATCCCCCTTGGTAGGTTAACTGACGACAAGCCATTGAGCTGAAATATCAACTATTTCTTTCTGAATAAAAAGCTGCCTGGGCCGCAGTATTTTCAGCACTTTTTTTCTTTACACCAATTCTAAAGTATCACGAGTGACATCACTGCCAATATCCTTTTATTCCAGAATCAATTAATTATACAAATTTATATTTCCTGGCTGTAGAGGAAAGTGAAGTCATGTTGCTTGTAATTTCCAGTCACATAACCATGATATACCCTGGTTCATTAATCTTCACACAGGGGACCTCATTGAAACATACAGAATAGTAAGGCTTGGATAGAGTGAATGTGGAGAGGATGTTTTCATTAGGGGGAGAGTCTAGGACTAGAGGTCATAGCCTCAGAATTAAAGGACGTTCTTTTAGGAAGGAGATAAGGAGAAATTTCTTTAGTCAGAGGGTGGTGAAACTGTGGAATTCTTTGCCAAGTCAGTGGATATTTTTAAGGCACAGATAGATAAGATTCTTGATTAGTACAGTTATCAGAGGTTATGGGGAGAAGGCAGGTGAATGGGGTGAGAAGGGTGAGAAAGATCAGCCATGATTGAATGTCAAAGTAGACTTGATAGGCCAAATGGCCTAATTCTACTCCTATTTCTCATGACCTCACACATTATGGATCAACTGGAAGTTTCGTGAGCATGAATGGATTTTAAAACTGATGTTTACTTCTGCTTTTTATAGTTTCTACAATTGAAATAAAAAATACAACGATGCTTCTCTTGTTTTCTTTTCGATAGTGCCCAAGTTATATATAATTCACAGTGCTGATGACTCATGTGCCTGCTATGTTCTAGACTCCAGATTCAAAATGTCTGGTTTTATTGGAGGAGTCCTTATTATTAAGCACAGCACTGTTGTTTAGTTTAGAGATACAACATGGAAACAAACCCTTCAGCCCGCCAAGTCCAAGCCGACCGTCGATCACCCGCAGGGACATGGATCATGCATATGCAGATGGGATTACAATTATCCCAGTCCTTTGAACAAGATGAGAAGATTGAGTGGTAAATAAGGCATAAGGCATGCTTGCCTTCATAGGATGGAGTATTTAGTACAAGAGTCAGGAAACCATGTAGTTTTTTAAAATTTTGGTTAGTTTGCATTTGGAGTATTGTGTTGCACTCTGGTTGCCCCATTACAAGAAGGATGAGGTGGCTTTGAAGAGGCTTTGAAGAGGTTTACCAGAATGATACCTGGATTAGATGATATCATATAATTTATTGGATATGGATATGTGTGGGTGCGTGTGTGTCATTTCGTGTGCGATTCACATCTCCTCGAAAACCTGACTCGGTAACGGAGAAATTTGTACATATTCCGGTAGAGATTGACCTCATGATTTCAAAAATCCACTCATCTGTAAATTCGATTCATTATTTCCTGAGTTTTTTTTTACTAAAATTGTTCACCAATCTGACATTTTTCAAATCTAAGTGCTGAAGCGAGCTGATGACATCACAATGCCTTTGCTCGTGGCCCACCCGGCTTGAAGCCCAGACCCCCCTCTCCGCAGCAGCTGACGAGTTACGTTAACCCCACTCCCCCCACTTTACAATCCGAACAGCTTTTTAAAATCTAACGAGCTGGATGACGTTACAATGGCTCTCACCCCCACCCCCCAGGCTCTGGATTAAAGCAGCTGACAAGTTACATTAACCCTCACCCCGGCTCAGTCATTTTGTCGCCTCCCAACTCGCTGTGCGGTCGACTAGCACTCGCCCAGTCGTCCACAGCGCAGCGCCCAGCCCCGCCCACAGCCCAGCAGCTCAACACTAAGTACACTCGCACCTCGGCTCCCGCAGTGCCCAGCCCCGCCCACAGCCCAACACTCGGCTCCCGCAGTGCCCAGCCCCGCCCACAGACCAACCGCCAAACAAGTACGCTCGCGCTTCGGCTCGGGTTCTAGAACATGGCGGCGGCTGTTATCGTTGTGCGTGGCAGCGCAGTGGGAAGGTGGCCCTGGCGGCCATTACTCCCTCTGGGAGAGGCCGTATATGGAGATCTGCAATTCCCCCGTTGATCGTAGGGACACGGGGAATCCTGACGCCTTTTCCTCGCTGGTGATCCCGGTCCCACCTGGCTGTCATGCGGGATGACCTCCTCTCCGTCTCCCCCCCCCCCTATCATCTGTCAGGCAGGAGGATGGGTTTTCCCGTTGCGAAAGCTACGATCAGCCATCCCTCCGCTGGTTTTGACCGTCCGCCCGCTCAAAAGACGCCGCAAATCGGAAACCCCAGGTCCAAAAGGCAGCGAACACCCGGAAACACCAGCTCCAAAAGGCAGCAAGCTCCCCTGCCTCTATGTCCCTCTCTGTGTTCCTCTCCGTGCCTGTGTCACTCTCTGTGCCTCCGTCTCCCTTTCTGTGTCCCTCTCTGTGCCCCTCTGTGTGTGCGTCAGTGTCCCTCTCTGTGCCTGTGTCCCTCTCTGTGCCTCTGTGTCCCTCTCTGTGCCTCTGTGTCCCTCTCTGTCTATCCCCCTACCTCTAGCCGCGCCTGCGAGTTGGGGGCTATGCGCGAGTGGATAGGGCGGGGCATGAGGTAAAAGGAGTGAATAAATAATATTAATATAATATCAATTGTGGTGGTTAGCGTGTGCCCAGCATCTCAACACGAAGTACACTCGCGCCTTGGTTCCCGCAGTGCCCAGCCCCACCCACAGCCCAGCCGCTGAACACGAAGTACGCTCGCGCTTCGGGTTCTAGAACGTGGCAGCGGCCGATATCATCGTGCGGGCGCAGGGCAACGCAATGGGAAGGTGGCCCTGGTGGCCATTACTCTCTCTGGGAGAGGCCGTCTATGGAGACCTGCGATTACTCTGTTGATCGCAGGGACACAGGGAATAGTGACACCTTTTCCTCACTGGTGATCCCGATCCCACCTGGCGATCTCTGGCTGTCACAAGGGACGACCTCCTCTCCGTCTCCGCCCTTTTATTGATCTTCTGTTGCTCTTTAAAAGTTACCCAATCTTCTGGCTTTCCGCTCATCTTTGCTATGTTATACTTCTTCTCTTTTATTTTTATACTGTCCATGACTTCCCTTGTCTGCCACCGTCACCTCTTATTCCCCTTAGAATCTTTCTTCCTCTTTGGAATGAATTGATCCTGCTTAATTCCCAGAAATACCTGCCATTGTTGATCCACTGTCATCTCTGCTAGGGTATCTTTCCAGTCAACATTGTCCAGGTCATCCCTCATGGCTCCATAGACCCCTTTGTTCAACTGTAATACTGGCACCTCCGATTTTCCCTTCTCCCTCTCAAATTGTAGATTAACACCTATTATATTATGGTCACTACCTCCTAATGGCTCCTTTACCTCGAGTTCCATTATCGAATCCGGTTCATTACACAACACTAAATCCAGAATTGCCTTCTCCCTGGTAGGTTCCAGTACAAGCTGCTCTAAGAATCCATCATGGAGGCACTCCACAAACTCCCTTTCTTGGGGGTCCAGTATCAACCTGATTTTCCCAGTCTATCTGCAAGTTGAAATCTCCCATAACAACTGTAGCATTACCTTTTTGACATGCCAATTTTAACTCTTGATGATTCAACTTGCAACCTATATCCAAGGCCACTGTTTGGGGACCAGTAGATAACTCCCATTAGGGTATTTTTACCCTTACCATTCCTTAGTTCTATCCATACTGACTCTACATCTGTTTCAATGTCACCCCTCGCAAGGGACTGAGTTTGAATCCTCACCAACAGAGCTACCCCACCCCCTCTGCCCACCTGTCTGTCTTTTCGATAGGACGTATACCCTTGAATATTCAATTCCCAGCCCTGGTCCTCTTGCAGCCATGTCTCTGTAATTCCCACAACAGCATACTTGTCAATTTCTAACTGAGCCTCAAGCTCATCCACTTTATTTATCTTCTTCGCGCATTCATATACAATACTTTAACTTTGATATTCATCTCCCCTCTCACACTGGTCACTATTGGCCCTGACCTTACTCTCTTATCCCTTCTCAAACTTTTCTTCCCATTAATTCATAGAAACATAGAAATTAGGTGCAGGAGTAGGCCATTCGGCCCTTCGAGCCTGCACCGCCATTTAATATGATCATAGCTGATCACCCAACTCAGTATCCCGTACCTGCCTTCTCTCCATACCCTCTGATCCCCTTGGCCACAAGGGTCACATCTAACTCCCTCTTAAATATAGCCAATGAACTGGCCTCAACTACCCTCTGTGGCAGAGAGTTCCAGAGATTCACCACTCTCTGTGTGAAAAAAGTTCTCCTCATCTCGGTTTTAAAGGATTTCCCCCTTATCCTTAAGCTGTGACCCCTTGTCCTGGACTTCCCCAACATCGGGAACAATCTTCCTGCATCTAGCCTGTCCAACCCCTTAAGAATTTTGTAAGTTTCTATAAGATCCCCTCTCAATCTCCTTCAGGATCTCAATTCAGGAGTCTTTTGTAACTTTTCCTGTACTCACTTCCCCTTTAACTCCATCTTTATACTCCCATTATGTCAGTCCCACCCCCCCTCCCACTATTAAGTTTAAACCCACACATGTAGCCCTAGCAAACCTGCCTGCCAGAACAGCTTATTTCTGCTTCTATGGTGTACATTTTTATATACAGAATTGTCTTTATTTTTGCTCCGATAACTTTTGCTTTAGGTTTCAGTTCCTCATTGACTCAAACCGGCGTCTGACTGAAAAGGAAATAACGAATGTTGCTAAATAGAGAGTTAATAACTTATGTATTATTTCCAATTCTGCAGACACAAAATTTACATATGCAAACCATCCTCCAAAATGATGTATAACAAACTCATGTTTATATGACTCTGGCAGTTGAATGCAAACTGTTATGCAAACTGTTATGGCAAATCAAGTGAACATTTGCACCAACAGCTTCTGATTTTAACACACATTTAGACAGAGCTGCAAAGGCTACTTCCCTGCTATAATAAAAAGCAAACAAATTGTATTTTCCAGAAATCCAAAAACAGATAATAGAATTGATGGAACTATTCAGACAGGTCAGGAATCACTGTAGAGAGACTAACAAAGTTACAATTTCAGGTCGATTACGTTTATTTAGAACTCATTGAATGGAATTCTCGTATCACTGCACCTTAATTGGTAGACGTAACAATAAAAGACTATTGAGACGTTTAAAATCTTTTTAAGCTGAAAGCACGAAATGCGGCTTTTAAATCTGGTGATTTGGGGGCTCTGAGAACAGCGAGAGCCAACCTCAACCGCGAAATTAGGAAAGCAAAGCACGCCCACGGACAGAAAATCCAGGGTTTCTTCCAGGATGATACCAACACCAGGAACATGTGGGAAGGCATCCGGGCCATAACAAACTACAAGGCCCTTCAGATAGATGTCTTGTAAGGATGACACAGACTTTCTAAATGAACTAAATAATCATTTCGGCAGGTTTGAGGCACTGAACACCACTACAGTGAGGAAATTAGAGCCACAACCAGGAGAACAGGAGGTACCGCAGCATGAAGAGCGGGACAACCAGGTTCTGCAACAGCTTCATCCCCCAGGCCATAAGATTACTGAACAATCAACAAAATCGAGGCTAGAACTTTTTAAATATCGACACTTTTTAAAAACTTTTTATATATATTTATTTTACAGAACCATGCACATGAGGCATTTTTATGGACGCACCTAGCACTTTTTACTATTACCTGATTTTGGAGAGTCAAATGCAACGAAATTTCGTTCAAGGTGCACTGTATATATCTGAATGACAATAAAGTTTTCATTCATTCAACATTTTCTGCTTTTAACTACTCTACTCTAAATAGACAAACTGACTATTTAATCAACCAGAGTGACAACTGCAATTGTCTGCTGAAAGATACAAGAATACAAGATACATCACCGGGTGGTGGCGCATGATGGCAGTCTCACTAACAGTCTGTCTTGTCCTTTTCTTCTTTTGTTGTTTTTAGTCTGTTGTTAAATTTATGTTTTAGTGTATCTTTTATATTATGTAAAGAGGTCTAGTCGGAGGCTCAGAGGGGATAGAGCCTTCTCTGTTGCTGCTCCGGCACTCTGGAACACCCTGTCGTTGCACATCAGACAGGCCCCCTCACTGTCCATCTTCAAATCCAGTGTTAAAACGCATTTGTACTCCCTGGCTTTTGACCATGCCTGAGGCTTTGCTTCTGTTTGTGGTGTTTTTGATGTTTCTTTATTTTACATGTCTTTTCCTACTATTTCTTTTGATTGTTATTTTTGGTGTGTATTAACTTTTTTGTCAATGATTAGTGATGTACAGCACTTTGTTGCAGCTATGTTTGTTTTTAAAGTGCTCTATAAATAAAATTATTATTATTATTATTATTATTATGTGTGGGGGGTGGGGGAAACCTTTATCTCTTTCCTTGATGGAGATGCAACTTTTTCTGTATTGTATCTCTGTCCGCACGCCGGCCAAACATTGTAGCTGGCGGTCCCTTTGCTGGGGATCGACTTCGGGAGCTCCGACCGCAGGAGCTTCGACCACCCCGACTGCGGATGGTTCAACTACCCCGACCGTCGGAGAAAAGGAGGGAAGGTGATAATATGTTATTGCCTTCCATCACAGTGCGCTGTGGTGAATGTTTATGTTAATTTTTATGTAGTTGCGTGTCTTGCTGCGTTTTTGGTATGACTGTATGGCAAGTCAAATTGTTTGTTGGACATTGTTTGACATTGTTTGTTGGACATTGTTTGACATTGTTTGTTGGACTGGACATTGTGCCTTCCCCCACAGTGGTGTCCATTGTGGGGGGATGATTTTTTGTCTGTACGTAATCCTGTTAGTCTTTGTCCAAGATGGCTGCCGTGAAGAGAGAGTGGATGCTGGCGCGCTTTAGCTGCCGCTGCTCTCTCTTCACATTGTGTTTTTGATTTTTTGTTTTTGGACTGAATTCTGTTTTTAATTTGTGTTTCTGTGATGTCTTTATTATTTATTTTATTCTGATTATATGTTTTTTATTCATGTTAATCTCTGTAAGGTGTCCTTGAGATGTCTGAAAGGCACCCAAAAATAAAATTTATTATTATTATTATTATTACACACTTGGCTAATAAATTCTTTGTATCTACCTTGAACAATCTGGAAGCTCTTCAGTGATTGGTTAAAAGAAAGATACAAACACCTGTATTTAGTCGTAGAAAAGTAGACCGGAGAACTTCCTTAATGGCGTTTATTAATGTAGTAAGGAATTTTAACCATTGACCAGATGGTAAAAGAAACACAATAGCAGCTGAGTCAGGTGGGAAACTCTTGAAAAATCGTAAATTACGATCTTTGGTTTCTAATGCAATGTTAATAGCATTCTTTGCAGAATTGGTAATGTTCAAACTAAACGTGTTTCGGGATCTGATTCCTGCAAAGGAAACGTTCATCTATTGCCATTCGCTTAGAACCGCGAAGTCGATCTATGAACCCCAAACCCAGCTCTGAACATTGGCAGCAATTTTACATTCCTTGGTCTCGGCAATTGATGTACGGAAGAGAATAAAAGAGTAACTCCCTGTAGCCCTCATAACCAGCCTTACCAAAACTAGTCTCTGGCTGAAATAACAAAGTGACCACAATGTGAGCGGTGTTCAAGAATAATCAAGATAATAGAAACAAAGTACGAGAGGAAAGTTGAAGTGATAGATTGGCAAACTATGTTTATGACCAGGTCATGGAAATTGAAGGAAATAATGCAGCAAAGATATATAACCATAAAGGTACTTTCACATCCAGTCCCTATAAACTAGGAGCGATTTTTACAGAAGCCAATTAAGCTATAAACCCGCACATCTTTGGAATTTATGAGGAAATCAGAGCACTCAGAAGAAACCCATGGAAGGGAGAATATGCAAACTCCACACAGACATCACCCGAGGGCAGGATCAAACCTGGGTCTCTAGTTAAACTCAATAAATCAAGAGCATCTGCGAGTGGAAAAGAATCATCAACATTTCGGCAAAATACTGAATCGGGATTCGTAGTGGAGAGTGGAGATAGACAGTATGAAGAGAGGAGGAATGGTGAGACAGAAGTGAGAGGTACACCAGAGGGATGACAATAGACAATAGGTGCAGGAGTAGGCCATTCGGCCCTTCGAGCCAATCTGATTATGGCTGATCATCCCCAATCAGTACCCCATTCCTGCCTTCTCCCCATATCCCCTGACTCCACTATGAAGGATAATGGGCATATAGAGCCAGGTAGGGGAGGGGTGGATTTTGGTTGGTAGAGGCAGGTGGATGCTGGGTGGAAGCAATCATAAGAAAATAAATTCCAATGTTGAATTTCAGTATTCGAAGTTAACTTTCTCGTCACCCCAAATTCAAATCAATCCACTGGCGACCAAGCCTTCAGTTACCAATGTTCTGTTCTATGTAGCTCCGTCCTCATACCCCCATCTCCAATTCCAACTTTAAGACATCTCACAATCTCCTTGGCTCACTGCGAAATTTTGAAAATAAACACCTGTAACATATCGTGAGATGTTTTGCTATGTCAAAGGTACTTAATTAATATGGTTTGTTATTTCTACTTTGTAAAACCAGACACAAGGTGAACTTTGAAGAGAAAGATTCCAATTATTCCCTTAATAATGGAGACTCATTTATGTAACAATTGATTATGGTGTGCAACTTCTTACCAAATTTATCAGCCTTCTCATTGCACGCTCATGTGAGCATATGCATTCACAAGGGTCAAAACCTCCTTCCGCCATCACTGGATAAAGCTTCCTCCAGCCAGTCTCTGGTAATTATCAAAGAAAACAATTATAGTAGAAATTAACAGGGGAAGTCCTCATTCAAAGTATAATTTACAATTTTAAGAACCTCTGCAGATCCTTAAATCGGCAAACTGTTAAGTACACGTAATAGCTGTATGGCATATTTAGACATTTGTGTTACCATTTCATCACTTAACCCAGTTAAAGTTAAACATACATCCACTTAAATCCTTTGTCTTTCATTAGTTCAATGTTGTGGGAATGGATGGAAGCAAAATGCAAGATACCATCTTGTGCCATATTCCAGTGATTAAAGATGTAACAGTGCATGCCATCTTCATACAATGCAAAATAAAATGTGTTTAGAATCTCAAGATTAAAAAATGTTTGCTGTGGTATTTTGCCTGCTGTGCAATTGTAATGCAGATTTGGTGCAATTTTTAACATATAAAATACTTGTCCTAGATTGATTACAAGGAAGTAATCCAAAGCACTGGGTTCAGATGGTCACGGAAATTAATGCCAATTGGCAGTTTGCTTTACCTTCTTTAGCCCTGTCATTCAAGTATGAAAGCAAATTAGCTGCAATGAGGTTGTACAATGAAATGTCTGTTGCTATTGCAACAAAAAAATTCTGTTGTCTGGAATGTTAAAATCACAAACGAGTTATGTAAGTGATTTACTTTAGAAGATCAAAAGATAGAGATATTTTGGGTAATTCCAGTACTCTCACCTTCCGGATTTGCCATTAACCTGATGCTCATTTTATAGAATATCAGACGAGGACTGGATGCATTATTTTTGTATAATCTGGTGTCACAAAACAGTTGCAGCTATTAGGGGGGGAGGAGGAGGGGGAGGGGGGGGGGAGGAGGGGAGGGGGAGGAGGAGGGGGAGGAGGAGGAGGAGGAGGGAGGAGGAGGAGGAGGGGGGGAGGAAGAGGAGGAGGAGGAAGAGGGGAGAGGAGAGGAGGAGGAGGAGGGGGGGAGGAGGAGGAGGGAGGAGGAGGGAGGAGGAGGAGGGGAGGGAGGGGAGGAGGAGGAGGAGGGAGGGGAGGAGGAGGAGGAGGGGAGGAGGGGGGGAGGAGGAGGAGGAGGGAGGAGGAGGAGGAGGAGGGAGGAGGAGGAGAGGAGGAGAGGTAGAGGGGGAGGAGGGGGAGAGGAGGAGGGGAAGAGGAGGAGGGGGAGAGGAGGAGGAGGAGGAGGGAGGGGGGGGGGAGGAGAGAGGGAGGGGAAGGGGGGGGGTGATAAGGGGGGGGGTGGGGGGGGGGGGGGGGGGGGGGAAGGAGGAGGAGGGAGGGGGGGGGGGGGGGGGGGAGGAGGGGGGGAAGGGGGGAGGGGAGGTGAGAGGAGAGGGGGGAGGGGGGAGAGGAGGAGGGGAGGAAGAGGGTAGAGGAGAGGAGAGGAAAGGGATGGGAGGAGCCGAGAGGAGGAGGGAGAGAGAGGAGAAGAGAATAGATGGGAGGAGGGAGCAGGAGGAGAGAGGAGGAGGAGAGGAGAGGAGAGGAGGGAGGAGGGGGGGGAGGAGGGGAGGAGGAGAGGAGGAGGGGGGAGGAGGAGGAGAAGGGGGGAAGAGGAGGAGGGGGGGTGGGGGGAGGAGGGGGGGGAAGAGGAGGAGGAAGGGGAGGGGAGGAGGAGGAGGGGGGAGGAGAGGGGGAGGAGGGGGAGGAGGAGGGGAGAGGAGAGGAGGAGGGGGAAGAGGGGGAGGGGAGGAGGGGGAGGAGGAGAAGGAGGAGGGGAGAGGAGGAGGGGAGGAGGGGGGAATAGGAGGGGGTGGGGGGGGAGGGGGGGGGGGAGGAGGAGGAGGGGGGAGGAGGGAGGGGGAGGGGAGGAGGGGGGAGGAGGAGGAGGGGGGAGGGAGGAGGGGAGGGGGAGGAGGAGGGGGAGGGGAGGAGGGGGAGGGGGGAGATGGAGGGGAGGAGATGAGGGGGGGGAGGAGGGGGGGGATGAGGAGGGGGGGGGAGATGAGGGGGGGGGGGATGAGGAGGAGGGGGGAGAAGGAGGGGAGATGGGGGGGAGGGGGAGGAGGGGGGGGGAGGAGGGGGGGGAGGAGGGGGGGGGGAGAGGAGGGGGAGGGGGGAAGGAGGAGGGGGGGGAGAGGAGGAGGGGGGGGGGAGAGCACTCTGGCACTCTAGCACTCTGGTGCCAGGAGAACAGCCTCCTCTTGAACATCAAAAAAACGAAGGAGCTGATCATGGACTTTAGGAGGGCACATCATCCGAGGACGTACACTCCATTGAGTATAAATGGGGATCCTGTGGATAGGGTGAACTGTTTTAAATATCTGGGAGTCCACATCTATGAGGATATGACATGGTCATCACACGCCTCAGCACTGGTGAGTAAGGCAAGGCAGCGCCTTTACCACCTCAGGCAATTGAGGAAATTCAGAGTGTCTCCGAGGATCCTCCAGTGCTTCTACACAGCGGCGGTGGAAAGCATCTTGTCTGGGAATATTACCATCTGAATTGCTCTGCCAAGGACAAGAAGGCTCTGCAGAGAGTAGTGCGTTCGGCCGAACGCACTATGGGAACTTCACTCACCCCCCTGCAGGAAATATACAACAGGAGGTGCAACTCCAGAGCAAACAAAATCATGAGAGACCTCTTCCACCCCTGCAACAGACTGTTCCAGCCGCTATGGTCAGGCAAACGCCTCCGTTGCCATGCGGTGAGAACGGAGAGGTTGAGAAGGAGTTTCTTCCCAGAGGCAATTCGGACTGTAAACGCCTTTCTCACCAGGGACTAACTGTACAGAACGTTTTTCCTTCTATTATTTATTATGTAAAATAATATGTGTGTTATGATTGTGTTTATAATTTGTTTGGTTGTTTTGTTGTTCCGCGAGCATTGCCACTTTCATTTCACTGCACATCTCGTATGTGTATGTGACAAATAAACTTGACTTAACTTGACTTGAGGAGGAGGGGGAAGAGGAGGGGGGAGGAGGAGGAGGAGGGGAGGAGGAGGAGGGGGGAGGAGGAGGGGAGGAGGGGAGGAGGAGGAGGGGGAGGAGGAGGAGGGGAGGGAGGAGGGGGGAGGAGGAGAGGGGGGAGAGGAGGAGGAGGAGGAGGAGGAGGAGGGAGGAGGGCGGAGGGAGGAGGGGGGGAGGGGGGGGAGGAGGCTCGGGGAGGAGGAGGAGGGGGGGAGGAGGAAGGGGGGGGGGGGTGACGTCACTCGCAGCCCGAGAAGGAGGAAAGCAGATCCATTGTGACATCAGCGAAAGACGGTCATTTTTATTTCAGTTTTGTCAGATTTGTGAACATTTTCATTAATAACTCGAGAAATAAAGCATGACATTTTCAGATAAGGCGATTTCAGACTCCAGGGGGAAAATCTCTACCGGAAAAAATGTAAAAATGTTACCATTAGCGCTTCGTTTCTTCGAGAAGATGTGATTATACACAAACAAATAAACACACACACACATATACACGATCTGAGTTTTAAGGAAATAGATATTGTGAATAAAAAATACATTCGAAGCAAATGTGAGTAGAATAATACATTTGCATAGTGCATTGATGCTTTTCGAAACAGCTGTGCAGTATGTAAATATTTGGTCATCTATTTATAAATAAACTTCTCCATCGGATGTAAAATGCAAATAGAAATTACTTTCACTAGCCCCGTTTCAAATTCACTTGCTAACATCTTAATCTTACAATTTTCTTCAATAGTAATATAGGTGTTATCTTCATTTAAACAATTCTAGGTATTACCGATCAGAATATGGCCAAACCGAAATTATATATGGGCATTCAGAACATTTAAAGCTGAATAATTATTTCACTGTCATCCAAATTGTAGCTGGATTGGGGCTTCCATGCAAAAGGAAAAAAACAAAGTAACTTAAATCTGTAGATTACAAGCGTTAAATGTCACTGATCCAAGACGGGTTTGATTGTGGGGCGATCAGTGTAAAAGAATTAACGGGCCAAATTTATTAAAATCTTGAATTTATCTAATGTACCCGAGTCCAAATTGAAACTGTTAACTACGGTAAACCCAAATAAAGAAAACGGTAAGAAAGGGAATTTGTGAATCGGACCAATTTATATGATGAATCAGACTCAATCTATGTACGCACAGACGGATGACACTTTTAAAACCTAGGAATCTGCGAAATTATAGATGTGCGATTTTTAAAAATACACTTCCTGCATACACTTACAACAACGCCAATTTGCACAAGGAAACTAAAACAACCGAGGAAAGACACAACATGCTGGAGTAACTCAGCGGGTCAGACATCTCTGGGTGACGTTTCGGACCGGGACCCTTCTTCAGCCTGATTGTTGGGATATGAGGAAATAGAAGTGGTCCCGCCAGCATTTTGTGTCTTCCTTCGGTAAACCAGCATCTGTAGTTCCTTATTTCTACTAAAGCAACCTAACTGGAAGTGGGAAAAAACTCGGCCAAAACAAGTAAACAAGACTTCAATGTCTCATCTTGAATAGTTTGATCTTATCCATAAAACGCAGCAACGATAACAACGTAATTAAATCATAACACTTGGGCCTAAACACAATTCATATAATGAGGATCTCTCCAGAGGCGATCGTGAATTATATACAATGCTGAGTTGCTTGACACAAATGTTTTCCTTTCTGCACCGCATCCATCTGCGAAATTGGACGTGGCACAATCCTCAGCCGGTACCGGAAAACTCCTGCGTTGTAGGTTGCCCCGGGCGGGGGCTCGTCTCATCCTTCACCCTCACCCAGGGGGCTCGTCTCATCCTTCACCCTTACTCGCGTTGCCCCCCTCCTCCCCGGGGGCTCGCGTACTCTCCTCACACGCTTCTCCCATTCCCTCCTACACCCCCAGCAATCCATCATCCCCGTCTCCTCACTCCTTACCCGTCTCCCCCATCCCCGGTCCCCCTTCACCCTCACGGTTCGTGTACCCACCACCCACATCCCCATGCCCTCCTCCTCCTCTCCCTCCCTCCCCCTCCTCTGCCGGCGGGCCTGGCGTCGCTTACCCGGGCCGTCCCTGTCCCTGTCCCTGTCCCTGTCCCGGTCCCGGTCCGTGTGTCTCGGCCGTTCCGGGCCGCGCTCCCTCACTGTTTTGACACAATGAGCACCAACAGCCGCGTCACGAGGAGGCGGGGCGACGGGACCCGGATCTCTGCCACCTGGCCCTGTGCAGCAGCTGCTGCTGCCGTCGCCGCCGCGCTCGTGCCCGTGCCCGTGGCGTGCGCGTACTCGCCGGGACTCCCCGGGCAAGTCAGTCAGACAGTCGAGTGCAGCAGCATCTATGGAGCGAAGGAAATAGGCAGCGTTTCGGGCCGAAACCCTTGGGTTTCGGCCCGAAACGTTGCCTATTTCCTTCGCTCCATAGATGCTGCTGCACCCGCTGAGTTTCTCCAGCCTTTTTGTGTAACCTTCGATTCTCCAGCATCTGCAGTTCCCTCTTAAACAGCCAGACAGTCGAGATCGGTCGCCTGTTTCCTTCGCTCCATAGATGCTGCTGCACCCGCTGAGTTTCTCCAGCATTTTTGTGTACCCGAGATCGAAGATTAGATAGATGTGCCAGCCGGACCTTTTGTTATTGGTAAACTAACATCTGCAGGATTTGGGTGTCCCTCTCTATCTTATTTAGGCAGAGGAAAATAATAATTAATTACAATAGACAATGTAATGCCAGCACCGCCATTCATTGTGATCATGGGTTATATATAGCAAAGATCTTTGGGCTATAGGGTTTAGTTAAAACGGCCGAGCGAATGCATGAGCAACAGGGTCCAGCCCAGCCCAGCCCAGCCGCTGGAGGGCGCTATGCGGGGCGGGCCGATCCGTATCGCGCTCGTTCCGGTGCCGTGTCAGTCTCGGGTTGGTTCGTGCGCGCGGCGTCAGCGACGGTTAGTGGCGACGTGCGCGTGCGCCGGGCCGGACCGGGCTCGGCCCCGCCTGCTACTGCCCGACTCGTGCCGCGCCCCTCGCTCCGCGCCCCTCCCCTCCCCCCCCCCCGCGCCCCCCCCCCCCCCCGCCGCCGCCGCCGCCCGCCCGCCGTTGTCCCTCGCCGCCCGCTCCTTCCTGTGCTCTACCCGCCCGGTCCGCTCCGTCTCCGCCGCCGGCGGCGCCCCAACACAACAAGCGCCGCAACACAACAAGCGCCGCAACACAACAAGTGCTTCCATGTGCGGAAGACTTTCACCCCCAAGGGGTGGGCGCATCCAGGGAGGAAGTAATTCAAATACGGGTTAGAGGGAAGTTTTACATGTATTTTGAGAGAAGGAAGCTGGAATGTGAATGTACTATCACTGGAAACGCCCCGTGGACGCAGATCGAAGCAGACGGCTCAGTGCGTTGTAAGTCGACGTATAAATGATTACACGTAAAAAATAAAGAAAACAACTTAACAATTATTTTTACATCTATTGGTTGGTGGGAACGTCCCCAAACTTCGGGAGATTTCTTTGGGGCCTCATCCGGTCTTCCTGACTGACAGACCCCAGTCTGTTATAATTTGTCATAACATCTCTCCCCTGACTCTCGACGCTAGTGACTTTGCTCCACTTCCTGTACACCAGTGACTGTGGCCAAGTACGACGCCAACTGGATCTTGAAGTTCACCGATGATACCACTGGTAGCAGAATGCAAACTATGATCAGGCAGTACAGAAAAGTGACAGGACAATAACGTAGCCAGGTGTCGGCAAAACCCGAAGATTTGAACATTTAAGATAGACACAAAATAGGCCAAACGTAGATTGGGCGATCTTTTCGCCGAGCACCTTCCCTCAGCCTGCCTGAATCAACCTGATCTCCCGGTTACTGGACAGTTTAATTTTCCTTCCCATTCCTATAAAGACCTTTCTGTCCTAGGCCTCCTCCATTGTCAGAGTGAGACCAATCGCAAATTGGAGGAACAGCATCTCACATTTCGCTTGGGCATCTTACAGCCCAGTGGTATGAATATTGAGTTCTCTCACTCCAGGTAGCCCCGGCATTCCCTCCTTATCTATCCCTCCACCATCCAGGTCACACTATCTTCTTGTTTTCACCCTACAAACAGCTAACAGTTGCCTGTTTCCTTTACCATCGTTACTTTTTTTGCATATATTTTATTCATTGTTCTTTATCTCTCCGCATCTTTGTCTGTATCTCGTTTCCCTTATCCCTAACCAGTCTGAAGAAGGGTCTTGACCCGAAACCTCACCCATTCCTTCTCTCCAGAGATGCTGTTACTCCGGCATTTTGTGTCTATCTTCGGTTTAAACCAGCATCTGCAGTTACCTCCGACACACAATATTGGTCAGCGGGTCAGGCAGCATCCCTGGAAAAAAGGAATAGGTGACGTTTTGGGTCAAGACCCTTTTTCAGACATTAGATTACAACCTAACGGTCTGAGCATTGAATTCTCCAGTTTTATGTAACTATTAGACTAAGTGGGACCCGTTGGGTCCCATGTTCACACGGGAGGGCTGGTCCCACGACACAATATTCCACCTCTCCACCAATTCCAATATTGGTGGCCAGTAAGGGGGGGGGGGGGGGGGGCGCTTTCTGGAGAGCTGGAATGGGTGTTGTTGGCTGCAGGGACTACTGGTCTCTAGATGGCTAGTATGGACATTGTGGGTTAAATGGATTCTTGGGGTGGCAGCTCAGTCCCTCAAGCCTGATGTGCTGGCAGCTCACTCACGGCTGGTGGGCTGGCAGTTGACTCACGGCTATTCCTTGAAATTCCAATTCAAGCAGAGTGCAAGGCCACCAAATTCAAATCCATTTTCCTACCATTTCAAGCAGGGTGCAAGGCCCCCCACCAAATTCAAGTGCAGTTTCTTACCACTTCAAGCTGGATCCAAGGCCACGAAATTCAGGTTCAGTTTCCTACCACTTCAAGAAGGGTGCAAGGCCATCGAATTCAAGTGCATTTTCCAACCACTTCAAGCAGGGTGCAAGACCACCAAATTCAAGTGCAGTTTCATACCACTTCAAGCAGGGTGCAAGGCCACCAAATTCAAGTGCAGTTTCATACCATTCAAGGAGGGTGCAAGGCCACCAAATTCAAATACAGTTTCATACCATTTCATGCAGGGTGCAAGGCCACCACATTCAAATGCAGTTTCATACCATTTCATGCAGGGTGCATGGCCACCACATTCAAATGCAGTTTCATACCATTTCAAGCAAGGTGAAACCACCATAAAACCACACAAAACACCACACCCACAGTTCAGTAGACATTCAGTGTGTTCAGTTGATTCACAGCTCAGACAGAGTTGTGAACTCTCCTTCCCCCATCATGCAGAGACTGAGCCATACCCACACTTCCGGGTTTTATAATCCCTCTCCCTTCCACCGGAAAAGGTGTGGACTTCATGGCGTGATTGACAGGAGAGAGATTATCAACATTTTTTAAACACTAGTAACACTTTTATTTTTCATTGATGGGAAGAATCCTCTGCACCTGATCAGCGGAGGTGGACTGAGTAAGATGGGCAAAAATCACAGCCGTAAGTGGTAGCGTTTTACCTAAAATCAATATAGTGCAAACAGGAAGTTGTCAAGTTTAGACAAACAACCTTTTGCAGTGCCTTTTCACTTCAACCCAAAACCCGGCCAAACAACCATTTGCAGTGCATTTTCACTTCAACCCAAACAACCATTTGCAGTGCATTTTCACTTCAACCCAAACAACCATTAGCAGTGCATTTTTACTTCAACCCAAACAACCATTAGCAGTGCATTTTTACTTCAACCCAAACAACCATTAGCAGTGCATTTTTACTTCAACCCAAACCATTTGCAGTGCATTTTTACTTCAACCCAAACAACAAGCAGTTTTCATTTTCAAACCACATTAAGGGCACTCAAAGTTGAGTAGACATGTGTTCAATGTTATTGAGAGAGAAGTGACCCTCTGGTTTCCTCCATCTTGCAGAGACTGAGTGAGGCACACCACTTCCTGGTTTTATAGTCCCACCCCCTCCCTCCAGCAGGGGCAGCAGAGAGAATGGCTAATTTTTTTTAAACATTAATATCGCTCTGATTTTTCATCGATGGGAAAAATCCTCTTGCCCCGGAAGGTTGAGGAGGGCTCTGAGCGACGTGGCCAAAAATGACGACCGTAGGTAGCGGCGTTCTCACGGAAATTGCAGCACAGTGAGCCAAAAGCGGTCAAGGTCAGAATTTTAGTAATATAGAAGATAATGTAAATACCCCTCCTTCCCCCTCCCTTCCCCACTTCCGTGTCCCACCTGGATGCGCACCCATTTCTCCCACTATATATTTGCACTAATTGTTGTATCCTTTATCTTTACACTGTAGATTATTTGATTATTTATGAAAAGTCTTTTTCCTGACTGGATAGCATGTAAAAAGCTTTTCACTCTAACCACATGGGACAATAATAATCTAAACTAAAACAACAATCATGCCCCGTTCACCTATGTCCCTTCCTCCAGCTTTGCGTTTCATGCTTCTTCTCTCCTTATCTCACAACTTTCTGTCGTTTCATCCTTGGCTTTTGTCCAACCATCTGCCAATCAATGCCCTCCCCCTCCCCACTTATCACTTGCCTGGTTTTGTCATGCCCCACCTCTCTTCCAGCTTACTACAATTATTCTGAAGAAAGGACACGACTCAAAGCGTCACCTATTAATGTCCGCCAGAGAAACTGCCTGACCTGTTGAGTTACTCTAGCATTTTGTGTCTTTCTTTGTGGCAACTGCTCTGTTCTTGACAACCTAAACCTGTAGGGAGCATTGAACACAGCCCAGCTCATCAGAGGCTCATCACTTCCTTCCATCCAATCCATCTTCACTCTGTTGCATCAGGAAACCTGGAAGAATCGTCAAGGATGCCTGCTGCCGTAGCCATTCCCTTTCCGCTCTTCTACTGTCTGGGAGAATATATAGGATGTTGAAAACTCACATGTTCAGACTTCCAAACAGTGCCTTACCTTCTGCTATCAGACTCCTGAACAAATTGGTTGGTAGTGTAACTCCCTTGTAAGCTAATAACAAAACCTTTAAATTGAATACCAAAGAAGGTTGACATTCTGCAGCAGTGTTGAAGAAATCTTCCATCTTTAAGCTAAAATGTTTGCACTTTCAGAAGATGCTGTTGCACTTGTTCACTATTTGATATCCTAGCCAATTTTTATTCCTCAATCCACTGCTGAAACATTGTTCAATAATTGTCAAATTGTTTGTAGTGATTTTAACGTTTTGCAAACTGAATTCAATTTGGAAGTATTTAATGATGTCCTGAAAGGATAATGAAAATTATGTAGTTACAAATACTTCTTTTGATGTATGTGGTTAAAGGATGGTGCTCACTTTTTTCTTGTAATCACTACTATCACATCCCTTAAAATTTCTTGCTTAATCTCGGTTTCACCGCTCCTAAATGATTATAAAAACAGGTCTTAAATTTACCTCCAAAATAATTTATTTTTTATATATCATTTGTGTGAACTTTTATCAGGGAATTTGGGAATTTAGTGTTGTAACTTCTCCAGAAATGTTACACTTTGTCAGTGTCTCTGAAGGAATCCAGTATTTTCCCCTCTCCTGATGTGAAATTGAAAATAACTTTGTTTAGAGATACAGCGTGGAAACGGGCCTTTTAACGAGTCAATGACCTATACACTAGCTGTATCCTACACACTCGGAACAATTTACAGAGGTCAGTTAATCTACGAACCTGCAAGTCTTTCGAATGTGGGAGGAAAATGGAGCACCCGGACAGAAACCCCATGCAGTAACAGGGAGGACATCCAAACTCCATACAGACAGCACCCATAGTTAGGATTGAACCTGGGTCTCTGGCACTGTAAGGCAGCAACTCTGCTGCCCCGTCATTCTTTCCATTTTTTTTCCCTTCCCACTTTCTTTAAAGAAATATTAGTTACGACTTTCCTGTCATGGACAAAAAAAAAGTGCAGTCACTCGTCATCCCCAAATTATATTGTATTGTATTGTATTGTTTTTGAATATAACATGGTAATGTTTACATGTGTTTCCCACTTACAAAAAAAGCAAATATATTTTTCTGTACATGCTGTGTTGCAAAGGCAGAAATCCTAAATCTAAAGCTTTGTGCGATTCTGTTTAGTTTATTGTCACGTGTACAGTGAAAAGTTTTTGTCGCGTGGTAACCAGTCAGCACAAAGACAATACACAATCAAAGCATTTACAGTGTATACAGTGTACATGATAAGGGAATAACGTTTAGTGCAAGGTAAAGCCAGCAAAGTCTGATCAAGGATAGTCTGAGGGTCATCAAATAGATAGATAGCAGTTCAGCACTGCTCTCTGGTTTTGATAGGATGATTCAGTTGCCTGACACCAGCTGGGAAGAAACTGTCCCTGAATCTGGTATTGTGCGTTTTCACACTTCTATACCTTTTACCTGATGGGAAAGGGGAGAATGACTAGAATATTTAAATTTCCTCACTTCTTTACTAGGCATCTACTCTTGAAGATTTGTAGACCTTATAGAGTCATACAACACAGGAAACGGCTCTTTCACCCACCACTTCCATGTTCATTTTTTGTGCCGACATTTTGTCCATTTGCCTGCATTGCAAGCGTAGCCTTTGATGCCTTGTCTATTCTATAATGTGGTAATGCCCGATTACATTCTCTACTACTAAATCCAATATGTTTGTTGGAACATATCTGATTTTCAAGGATGTTTAGAGTCTGGTGGTAGGGTGCAAGGCTTCTTTATTCACAGTTTACATTTCTGACAAGAGGAAAATAATCCACCAAGGCAAACTAAAATTCCAAAGATCACTGCTTGTACAAGCTTACTGTATACAAATAATTTGACTATCTATCTCTGCCATTCTTCTCACTGGCCGAAACCCAGTCTCTCAGGTCATGTCCTCATCTCGTCCTTATTGGTCCTGATCCCAGGATTACTTCATGACCTTTGTCCAAATAAGGGTTTGGATTACACATATCGAATTCGGTTTTGTCAGTTATAACCTGTTCAGGCTAGTGGCTGGACTCGGGTTACCTGAGTAACAGGCTGTTCTTTGTCCCTGGGTTCAAGTTACTTCAGCTCACAGACTGTTTCAGAAGGAACTGTAGATGCTGGAAAATCGGAGGTAGAGCTGGAAAACTCAGTGGGTGAGGCAGCATCTATGGAGCGAAAGAAATAGGCAACATTTCAGGCCAAAACGCTAAAGAAGGGTTACGGCCCGAAACGTTGCCTATTTCCTTTGCTCCATAGATGCTGCCTCGCCCGCTGAGTTTCTCCAGCATTTTTATCTACCTTCAGCTCACAGACTGTTCTTTTCAAGGAGTCAGCAGTTTCAAAGGCTCACTCCATCAAATATGGTGTAGATCTGGGCCCATAATATTTAATGCAAAATTTCCCCACTTTAACTACACCAATTTCCCCAATTTAACTACACCACAGTTGGGACTTGACCAAAGATTGATATTTTACTACTTTGTGTTTTCTTTAAAGTTTGCTGGTGTAATAACAGATTAAAGGATGCACCATTGAATAGGCATACAGGACATGTCTTCAACAAGTTGGGTCAAATGGTACCTTGTGTAATATATATTTCTATATTTATGATTTCTTGGTGCTTCTACAATAAAATAAAGTTTGAAATGTTAAGAATCCACATTGGAATGACACAAACGAGCATTGTGCAAAAAAAGCTGGAGTAACTCAGTGGGCCAGGCAGCATCTCTGGAGAGAAGGAATGGGTGATGTTGAAGGGTCTCAACACAAAACATCACCCATTCCTTCTCTCCAGAGATGCTGCCTGCTCGCTGAGTTACTCCAGCTTTTTGCGTCTATCTTCGGTTTAAACTAGCATCTGCAGTTCCTTCACACCTATGAATGTACAATGTCATTTTTTCTATGGTATCTATATTGCTAAAAGTCTGATCTTGACCGCTTTTGGCTCGTTGTGCTGTGATTTCCGAGAGAATGCCGACACCTACAGCCCTCATCTTTGGCCACCTCGCTCAGAGCCCCCCTCTGCCTTCTGGGGCCGGAGGATTTTTCCCATCGATGAAAGAATCAGAGAGATATTAATGTTTTTAAATAATTTGCCATTCTCTCTGCTGCCCCTGCTGGAGGGAGGGGGAGGGGGAGGGACTATAAAACCAGGAAGTGGTGTGCCTCACTCAGTCTCTGCAAGATGGAGAAAGCCAGAGGATCACGTCACTCTGAGCTCTGAATAACACTGAACACATGTCTACTCATCTGTGAATGCCCTTAATGTCGTTTTAAAAATGAAAATATGGTTGGTTTAAAGTAAAAAGGCACTGTCTGCAAATGGCTGCTTGGGGGGGGGTTTGGGTTGAAGTGAAAAGGCACTGCCTGCAAATGGTTGCTTGGGGGATAGGGTTGAAATGAAAAGGCACTGACTGCAAATGGTTGTTTTGGGGGGATGGGGTTGAAGTGAAAAGGCACTGCCTGCAAATGGTTGTTTGGGGGGTTTGGCTTGAAGTGAAAAGGCATTGTCTGCAAATGGTTGTTTGTCTAAACTTGACAACTTCCTGTTTGCACTATATTGATTTTTGGCCATCTTACTCAGTCCCCCTCCGCTCATCAGGTGCAGAGGATTCTTCCCATCAATGAAAACCAAAAGTGTTATTAGTGTTTAAAAAATCTCTCTCCTGTCAATCACGCCATGAAGGCCACACCTTTTCCGGTGGGGGGGGGATTATAAAATCCGGAAGTGTGGGTGTGGCTCAGTTTTTGCATGATTGGAGAAGGAGAGGTCACAACTCTGAGCTGTGAATCAACTGAACACACTGAATGTCTACTGAACTGTGAGTGTGGTGTTTTGTGTGGTTTTATGGTGGTTTTTATGGTGGTTTCACCCTGCTTGAAATAGTATGAAACTGCATTTGAATGTGGTGGCCTTGCACCCTCCTTGAAATGGTATGAAACTGCACTTGAATTTGGTGGCCTTGCACCCTGCTTGAAGTGGTAGGAAACGGAACCTGAAATTTGTGGCCTTGCACCCTGCTTGAAGTGGTAGGAAACTGCACTTGAATTTGGTGGCATTGCACCCTGCTTGAAGTGGTTGGAAACTGCACTTGAATTTGGTGGCTTTGCACCCTGCTTGAAATGGTAGGAAAATGGATTTGAATTTGATGGCCTTGCACTCTGCTTGAAATGGAATTTCAAGGAGTAGCCGTGAGTCAACTGCCAGCCCACCAGCCATGAGTGAGCTGCCAGCACATCAGGCTTGAGGGACTGAGCTGCCACCCCAAGAATCCATTTGCCCCCCCACCCAGCCCTCCCGTGTGAACATGGTACCCAACGGGTCCCACTTAGTCTAGTATAGTATATGGAGAGATCACACAGTAGATAAAGCAAAATAAAACTTAAACTTCACAAATAATTTTCAGTCAAAATTTTGGGGGGGGTTTCCTTCCAATTTCATTGTGATTGATACTGCAGGGTGATAACGATTTGTAAGAGGTGCCCATTACCCAGTAATATTGTGCGAATTTACTCAAATCTTACAGCTTATTTAGAACATTGCAGAACAGCTCGGGCTATTTTCATTTGGCATTTTAACTACATTCAATTTGAAATACTTACAATCTTTTCAATTTTGAAAATTAAACAAACAATTAACATCATCGCATTTGCAGGAAAAGAATCATCTTGCCACCTATTTGAATTCTGCTGCAGGTCAATGGTAACAGAATTTCAAATCTAATGATTTGAGCACAAATACCAAATTATTGGTTGAAAGAATGTGACACTGTTTTACCAATGCAATTTACAAAAAACAATGAATCATCTTTCCTCCATTTGGATCACATCCCAACATCTGGTCTTAACAATGTTATGAACATGTGCACCTTGCAGCATATGCAAAAAAACATAAGCTGACTATTTACAGTCACCTTCTGCAACCGCTTATTACTGCAAGAACACCTAAAGAGCTTCACTTGAATACCACCACACAAAATCTGACACAATGCCATATTAGAACAGGTGACCAAATGGTGGTTGAAAGAAGTATGCTTTCCGAAACCTTTTAAAGGAGGAGGGAGTGGAAGAGCAACAAACAAGCTTGAGGGAATTCCACAAATGTGGGCCAAGCTAGATGAATTCACAGATGGTTTAGGTACAATGATGAAAAATCAGGAAGCACAATATTTCATACTGGAGGAACACAGATTTTAAAGTTACACAACTGGAGGCAAAAGTTTCCTCCAGATGTTGCATTTTGAGACGTCATGCCAGGTCAGGCCCTTCACGGTGAACAATTGTGCCCTTGGGAGTGTGGTAGAGCAGAGGGATCATAGTGGCCTGAGAGGTAGATGGGGTGGTGAAGAAGGCCTTTCACTTGTTGGCCATCATCAGTCAAGGAAATGAGTGCTGAAGTAGGGACGTTATGTTACAGTTTGTCAAGACATTGGTGAGGCTGCATTTGGAGTATTGTGTTCAGTATTGGTAACCCTGCTAAAGGAAAAATAGCACTAAGCTGGAATGAATGCAGAAAAAATGAACAAGGATTTTGCCAGGACTTGAGAGCCTGAGCTATGGGAAGAGGTTGGGTGGATTAGGACTTTATTCCTTGGCTGATGTATGATCTGAATTTGGAGTCTGTTTGGAATTTGAAGTTTTCAACCATTTCCACTTCAGCTGTATCAATGCAATGTATGTGTACTGCTTTGCTTCCTGAAATCGATCACTATCTCCTTTGTCTTGTTGACATTGAAATAAAGGTTTTCTCAACAGCAGGCACAAGGTTTTCAATCTCCTTTCTATACTCCATCTCATTATTATTTGATATCCGGCCCACAATTATGGTGTCGTCTGCGAATTTGTAAATTGAATTAGATTTGTGGATGGCTGCACAGTCGTGGGTGCCGAAGGAGTAAAGAAGGGGGCTGAGAATGCATCCTTGTGGAACACCAGCGTTGAGGATTATCATAGAGGATGATTTGTCGTCTCATTGATTGGGATCTGTTGGTCAGGAAGTCAAGGATCCAGTTGCAGAGAAGGGTGCTGACCAGGGGCGCCGGGGAAATGGCCAGCCCTGCCGGCAGTCTGTTCGTTTTTTTACCTTTTTGTTATTTTTAGCGTCTGTTTAAAGTTTGTTTTTATGTTCTTCAGTTTGTTTTATGTGGGGGGAGGTTAAGGGAATTTTTTTTTCAAGTTCTTACCTTCCTGGAGGTGTGATCAATTTTCGGATCACATTCTCCGGGCTCTGTGGCCTGCCAACGCTGGAGCTGGGAGCCGCCTCGGACTATGAGCCTCACTGCGAGGCGCGGACTTACCATCGGATCGGATCCATTGCCTGGGATCGCTCCCACCGTGAACTTACCAACAAGAGCTCACAGTCTCGGGAGAGGCTAGTCGGGAGCTCCAACGCTGCAGAAGGTTCGACCAGCCCCGACGCGAGGTTCGATCGCCCGGCGCAGGGGAGCAGACATCCCCCCCGATGCAGGAGCTGAATACCTCGACGCGGAGGGCCCGAACGCCGCTGTCTACGGGAGTTAAGACCATCCCGTCAACAGAGGGCTCGAGGCCCCCGACCAAGGAAGAACCAAGGAAGAGACTTGAACTTTACTTCGCCTTCCATCACAGTGAGGAAAGTGTAGGAGTTACTGTGGTGGATGTTCATGTTAAATGTGTTTTTGAGTGATCTGTTGCTTTTAATTGTATGACTGACCTGGCCAGTGAAATTCCTCGTATGTTGCAAAACATACTTGGCGAATAAAATCTAATTCTGATTCTGAAGTATCGCGAGTATGGTGATTAGCTTGGAGCTGATGAACTTGTTTTCTCAGTTTTGATTAGAAGTCTTTGACCTAAAATGTTTACTCTTTTTCCTTGTTTACATAGATACTGCGTGACTTGCCGAGTCCAGCACTCTGTTTTGTTTCAGGATTTGGGGTTTTTTGGATCGCTTTTTTGGTTTGCAGGGCTGAATTGTTGTCCCATCAGTTTTTTAAATATTTCTTGCTAGGATACTGCATCTCAGTTGAGCACATATATTTAACATGATGAGGGTATCCAGAACTAGAAGGCATAAGTTTTAGGTGAGACTGATAAGATAAGGGACACAAGGTCATAAGTGATAGGAGCAGAATTAGGCCATTCGGCCCTTCAAGTCTACTCCGCCATTCAATCATGGCTGATATATCTCATCCTCCTAACCCCATTCTCCTGCCTTTTTCCCAAATCCCTTGACACCCGTACTAATCAAGAATTTATCTATCTCTGCCTTAAAAATATCAATGACTTGGCCTCCACAGCCTTCTGTGGTAACGAATTCCACAGATTTAAAACCCTCTGATTAAATAAATTCCTCCTCATCTCCTTCCTGAAGGTCCTGAAGAGCAACTGTTTCATGCAGAGGTTGGTGCATATGGAACGAGCTGCCAGAGGATGTAATTTGAGGCAGTTACAATAACAACATTTAAAAGACGTTTGGGCAAGTACATGGATAGGAAACGTTTAGAGGGATATGGGCCATTGTGGGCATATGGCACTAGCTTGGATGGGGCATCTTGGTCGGCATGGATGAGTTGGGCCAAAGGGTCTGTTTCCATGCCGTCAGACTCTATGACTGTTAAAGTGAGATGGGGTTGGTACCCAAGCTATTAATTTCTCTTTCGTGATTATCCATTAAAAACTTTAGGATACAAGGTCATAAGTGATAGGAGCAGAATTAAGCCATTCAGCACTTCAAGTCTACTCCGCCATTCAATCATGGCTGATCTATCTCTCCATCCTAAAGGGGCTGTCCCACTGCGGCGACCTAATCCGCGAGTTAAGAAGAGCGTCTTTGACCTTCAAGCTCGAGGGCACTCTCCTGGAAAACCTTGAGCTGGATCGACCGTCAGCGTTGAAACCGCGAGCTGGATCGACCAACCGACACACACACACACACAAACACATGGCAAAGGCGGGGCCAGGGAAAGCGGGGGAGCGCTGTCTGAAATTCAGACCCGCGATGAAGAGGAAGGAAAGATGGCTGCACAGTGTATGGTAAGTCCTTTAGAGAGGGGGGAGGGGGGGCAGAGGGGGGGAGAAGGAGTGGAGACACTTTTAAGAAGTATAATAAAATTTAGCGGTCATTTTACCTACCGGTCGGTTTTCCTGGGTCCTGAAAACTCCAATGAGCCAATCAAAATGCCCGGTCAGTGAAGGAGATTGTCTACAGCTGCCCTCGACTGCCTGTAACTAAATAGCAACCCCACTCCACTGCATTACAAGTTAAAAAGAACCATGCCAACCAAAGGCCGCGAGTATTCGGGAACTTCCCTTGAGCATGAAGGAGAGTTCCAGTGACCTCATAGGACCTCCTAGGACCACGTGACGACCATGCTGCGAGTTTGAGTCGAGAGCAAACTCTTCTAAACTTGCAGATTCAGTCACCGCAGTGGGACAGCCCCTTAACCTCATTCTCCTGCGTTCTCCCCAAAACCCCTGACACCTGTACTAATGAGGAATCTATCTATCTCCGATTTGTAATTTTACAAATCTGGGAGATTTTTGTTAGAATATTTCTACATTCCAGTCATCGAAAACCTTGAAATTCTCAGGTGCTTTTATGAGGTCAATCAGATTCAGCATTTATTTTATTATTATATGATTTTTATTACCTTAATAATGCTTGTCCTTGCAGCAGCTAACTGATAAGGATAATAAAAAATATTCTATAAAGGAAAGATTTCATTGTTCCATGCCCAATTAGCTTCCAGTAAATTGAGCATCAGAACCTATAACTTGTCATGTCCACGTTTAAGAAATGCTCCTTCTAATGTTGATTTTATGAGAATTCATTTTTATCAGTTGCTTTTGGTGTAGAATCTTTTACATTTAACTGACATTATTGTAATTACTTGGGATTATTAAGTTAATTTGCTTTTCTTTCGCATCATTGCAGACATTAATCTAGTGGAATCATTTTCTTTTTTTTTGTAGAGACACAAATTAAAACATACTTAAAAATATATATAATCAGTTACTGAATAAGAGGAGGAACATTGATCAAGTATCTACACAAATTTCCATCAAGAGTACCTAAGCAATAATTCCAGTGGTGTCAATTATTACATGTAAGTATTGACCATCTGTAACATCCTTTATATTCATGATTATCTACAGAATTCTAGTGAATACTAGACTAAGTGGGACCCATTGGGTCCCAGCATCACACGGGAGGGCTGGTCACCCAACGCAACATTGCAGTTCTCCACCAATTCCAATATTGCTGGCCAGTGGGGGTGGGGGGGGGGGCTTTGTGTTGCACTAGTATGGGTGTTGCGGGCCGAAGGTACTGGTTTCCAGAGGGCTATTATAGACATTGTGGACCGAATGGATTCTTGGGCTGGCAGCCAACTGTTGCAACGATTTTAATAGCCAAGCCAAGGCAAACAATTTGGCTGCAGCCACCCGAAAACCAAAATTCATTTTGTGAACACAAACTTTTTAAAAAGGCGAGGCAAACAATTGGGCAGCATTTTAGAACCAATAGACACTTTTTGCAAACATTTTAGAACCAATAGAGACACTTTTTGTAAGCATTTTAGAACCAATAGAGACACTTTTTGTAAGCATTTTAGAACCAATAGAGACACTTTTTGCAAGCATTTTAGAACCAATAGACACGTTTTGCAAGCATTTTAGAACCAATGGGCACACTTTTTGCAAGCATTTTAGAACCAAAAAAGACAATATTTGCAACCATTTTAGAACCAAAAAAGACACTTTTTGCAAGCATTTTACAGGGCTGCCAACTCTCACGCTTTGAGTGTGAGAATCACGCCCTCACGCTGATCAGAAATTTCTCACGCTCTGTGGTGAGAAATTCTGTGATCAACAAAAATTTTAAAACTCGGATAAACTGCATGGTCGGCGGGTGTTGGAGAGCTGGGGCTGAGGGAGGGATGGAAGCAGCGGGCGGATACAGATGCGGGGAGCCGGGGCTGGTGAGTTTGCGGGGCTGATGAGTATTTGCGTGGCTAGCGAGTCGTCGCTGCAGCTTCAGCCAAGGAGCACTCCGGACAGTCCGTCGGAGGCGTCAGAAGCGTCGGAAGCGCCGCTGTCGTGAGGGTCTCTGTGCCGAAGGGACAGACTCTCAAAGGGAGGTGGAGAGAGAGAGGGGATGGAGACAGGGAGACGGGGGGGGGGAGAGAGAGGGGAGAGACAGAGAGGGGGGGGGGGGGGGGGGGGTGAATGGAGAGAGAGAAGAGGGAGAGGGGGGAAGAGTGAGGTGGGAAGAGGGAGGTGGGAGAGGGGGGAAGAGGTAGGGGAGTGAGGGGGGAAGAGAGAGAGAGGTGAGAAGGAAGAGAGATGAGGGGGGTGGAGAGGGAGGAGAGAATGGGAGAAAGGGGTGGTAAAGGAGAAAGGGGGGAGAGGGGAGAGGGAGAAAAAGAGATGGGGGGGCAAAGAGAAAGAGGAGATAGAGAGAAGAGAAAGGGAGAGGGGAGAGAGAACATGGGTGAGTGAGGTGGGAGGGAGATATGGGGGAGAGAGAGGAGGAGAAAAGGGGAGATGAGAGAGAGGGGAGGAGAGACAGAGAGAGGGGAGGAGAGAGACAGAGAGAGGGGGAGAGAGAGGGGAGAGATAGAGAGGGAGGGAGAAAGAGAGAGAGAGGGGAGAGAGAGGCGAAGTGGGGGAGAGAGGGAGGGAGAGAAGAGGGGGAGAGAGAAGAAAGAGAGGGGAGAAGGGGAGAGAGGGGGGAAAGAGGTTAGAGAGTTAGGGGGAAGAGGGGAGAGAGAGTTAGGGGAAAGAGGGGAGAGTAAGAGGAGAGAGGGGAGGGGGGAGAGAGGGGAGAGGGGAGAGAGAGGGGGAGAGTGAGGAGGGACAGAGAGAGGGGGGACAGAGAGAGAGGGGGAGAGAGGGGGAAGAGAGGAGAGAGAGGGGGGAGAGAGAAGAGAGGGAAGGGGAGAGTGAGAGGGGGAGACGGGGAGAGAGAGGAGAGACAGGGAGAGAGAGGGAAAAGAGAGATGGAGGGGAGAGAGAGAGAGGGGAGTTGAGAGGAGAGAGAGTGCATCCTGGGGGACAACCAGTGGCTGCTGGAAGTAAGTACCAAGCACTGGGTATAAACGGTGGAAGATAGTGGACTTCAGATGGGAGTGGTTGGAGAAAGCATCCTGCTTGCCTGCTAGATTTTCACTTACTGTAACTGCAGGAAAAATGTTCCCGATGTTGGGGGCGTTCAGACCCATTGGTCACAGTTTAAGAATAAAGGGGGGGCTAGTTAGGACTGAGATGGAGGACAAACATTCTTCACGCAGAGTTGTGAATCTGTGGAATACTCTGCCACAGAAGGCAGTGCAGGCCTATTTACTGGATGTTTTCAAGAGAGTTAGATTTAGTTCTTGGGGCTAACAACATCAAGGAATATGGGGGAAAAACAGGAAAGTGGTACTGATTTTAGATGAATAGCGATGATCATATTGAATGGCAGTGCTGGCTCGAAGGGCCGATGGCCTATTCCAGCACCTATTTTCTAAGTTTCTATGCTTGAGTATATGGCAATAAAACTTGATCACTTGATTTTGAAGCATTCATGCATGGTGGAGGTATAATATAGTTATAGTGATACAGTGTGAAAACAGGCCCTTCTGCACAACTTGCCCACACCCGCCAACATGTCCCAGCTACGCTCCCTGCTTTTGGTCCATACCTCCAAACCTGTCCTATCCATGTATCAGTCTAACTTTTTCTTAAATGTTGGGATGGTCCCTGCCTCAACTATCTCCTCTGGCAGCTTGTTCCATACACCCATCACCCTTTGTGTGGATAAAGTTACCCCTTAAAAAGTTACCTCTTAAAAATACTTCATACAAAAAACATTGAAATCATACTTCTACAGTGCACTAAAACATGATTTTAATACATCAAATTTCAAAAAGTTCCTACCTTTGGAGGGGGACCCCCTTCTTCCACACCCTCTCCCCACTCGGTTGTTCCACTCCCAAGGCCAGTGATCACACAGCTTCCCCCCCTTTCAAAAATGCTCCAATCCTATTTAAAGCATATATATTGTATTCAAGTGTAAGTTAAAAGACTTGCTGCAGTATGCACCATATTGCACAATCCAATGGGAGGGGGACCCCCTCCTCCCACCCACATCACAGTTGATTTGACATGTGTTCAGTGTTATTCACAGCTCAGAGAGACATGACCCTCTGGCTTCCTCCATCTTGCAGAAACTGAGTGAGGCACACCACTTCCGGGTTTTATAGTCCCTCCCCCTCCCTCCAGCGGGGGCAGCAGAGAGAATGGTGATTTAAAAAAATATATATTAATATCTTTCTGATTTTTCATCGATGGGAAACATCCTCTGGTCCAGGAAGGCGGACATGGGCTCTGAGCGAGGTGGCCAAAAATGACGGCCGTTGGTGGCGGCATTCTCTCGGAAATCACACCACAGTGGGCCAAAAGCGGTCAAGATCAGACTTTTAGTAATATATACTAGACTAAATGATACATGTTGGGTCCCATGTTCACACGGGAGGGCTGGTCCCCCGACGCAATATTCCACCTCTCCACCAATTCCAATATTGGTGGTCAGTGGGGGGGCTTTCTGGAGCGCTGGTATGGGTTCTTGGGGTGGCAGCTCAGTCCCTCAAGCCTGATCTGCTGGCAGCTCACTCACGGCTGGTGGGCTGGCAGTTGACTCATGGCTATTCCTTGAAATTCCATTTCAAGCAGGGTGCAAGGCCACCAAATTCAAATCCATTTTCCTACCATTTCAAGCAGGGTGTAAGGTCACCAAATTCAAGTGTAGTTTCATACCATTTCAAGCAGGGTGCAAGACCACCAAAATCAAATGCAGCTTCATACCATTTCATGCAGGGTGCAACGCCACCATATTCAAATGCAGTTTCATACCATTTCACGCACGGTGCAAGGCCACCACATTTAAATGCAGTTTCATACCATTTCAAGCAAGGTGAAACCACCATAAAACCACACAAACACCAAACTCACAGTTCAGTTGACATTCAGTGTGTTCAGTTGATTCACAGCTCAGACAGAGTCGTGACCTCTCCCTCCCCAATCATGCAGAGACTGAGCCACACCCACACTTCTGGGTTTTATAACCCCTCCCCCTCCCACCAGAAAGTGTGGCCTTCATGGCGTGATTGACAGGAGAGAGATTCTCAACATTTTTTAAACACTAATAACACTTTTATTTTTCATTGATGGGAAGAATCCTCTGCACCTGCTGAGCGGAGGTGGACTGAGTAAGATGGCCAAAAATCACAGCCGTAAGTGGTAGCGTTTTATCTAAAATCAATATACAGTGCAAACAGGAAGTTACCCAAAGCACCCAAACCAGCATTTGTGGGGACTATGTGTAAACACAGCTGTAATTTCTACATGGTGAAACCAAAATGTATAAAAATGGCCTTTATTAAAATCTGACAATGTGCACTGTAACCACGTGTAATTTTGTTTCTATTACAAATCTCAAATTGTGGAGGCAAATAAATAAATGATGAGTATTTGTCTCAAACATTATGGAGGGCATTGTATCTTGGTCTATTATTATTCATAAAATATTCTGATCTGCATTTCTCAGATTTAAGAGTTTGTTTAATCTGATAATTTAGGTATACAGCTGTTTTAACATCCAGATTATTTGCATACATTGTAGAATGCTGAGCCACAGTAACATTCCTGTATCTTTTCATGCTACTTTATGAGGTCCCATGTACTTTCTGTTTATTATTTTAGATTATCTCTTGAAAGGAAACTCATCTAGTTTTTGGAAATCTCCATTGATACTTACTTCCGTGGTGCTTAAAGTCTGTAATTTGATTGGCTATTTTTGAATTTGAAAGTGAAAGTAAAAATAGGGATTTTTATTTAAAATATTTTGAGTATTTTGTTTAAACTGACCAAGCACTGTTGAGGTTTAATTAGATTTTTATTAATAGCAGGGATTATTGTATTAACCATATAACAATTACAGCACGGAAACAGGCCATCTCGGCCCTACAAGTACGTGCCGAACAAATTTTTTTTTTCCCCCCTTAGCACCTGCCTGCACTCATACCATAACCCTCCATTCCCTTCTCATCCATATGCCTATCCAATTTATTTTTAAATGATACCAATGAACCTGCCTCCACCACTTCCACTGGAAGCTCATTCCACACCGCTACCACTCTCTGAGTAAAGAAGTTCCCCCTCATATTACCCCTAAACTTCTGTCCCTTAATTCTGAAGTAATGTCCTCTTTGCAGATGCAGGTGTGTTAAACTGACCTTTATGTTCACAGTCTAATTGTTACACATGGATAAACCTAAACTCAATTTAGTGTAAATTGTTGTTTTCAATAGAAATATAGTGTGATAGCTAAATTCTAAGGAAACCTGAATTAAATTAAACGTTATTTTCAATACTTTCAACATTTTGACATGAACGTTGATTTGAGAAAGACAAATTGCATATTCAAATCTTTAATGATATAATGATAAAGGATTGAAATCTTTTATGACTTGTCCTCCATAGGCATGGTAAATATGTTGCCACAATTTCTAAACGTATTTTGCTCCACAGAAACTAGATAAGTACCATTTCAAAATCATTTATACAAAAAGAAGTGATAGTGACTAAAATTGTTCCTAATTTGCGTGAGAATGCAGGATGTTCTGAGGAAGGAGATTAAATTCAAGGATATCTGTAAAAAGTATCAATTATGCTGAATAAACATGCATGGCATTGAATACGAAGTGTTACCATAAATACAAATGTGATCATAAAATGAATGAGCCATCATTTAAAAATAACTAGGTGTTCGGTTTTATGGTGGTCTTTTGATTGTTTTGTAAATTAAAAATATACTATTTGTTTTACATACATCTCAAAAGTTCCAGAACATTTTAGATTGTAAGCTTAAATCCAATACCAGAAGATTGGAAGGTGTGATAGTGAAATTGCCAAAGAAATGATATCTTACTGACTGTGGATACTGGAGAGGGATTACGTTGCTCTCAGTCCCAGGAAAAGTGCTTTGTTCTGTATAGCAGCTCTGGATATGAAACTCCGTGATGAACAAGCAGGATTCCACATGGGAAGATCCTGCAGCGAACAGATCTTTGTGTTACGAAATGTGGTAGAACAATGCCTGGAATTTCAGAAACTAATACAGGTACTAATAAATTTTGTTTAAGAAGGAACTGCAGATGCTGGAGAATCGAAGGTACACAAAAAAGCTGGAGAAACTCAGCGGGTGCAGCAGCATCTATGGAGCGAAGGAAATAGGCAACGTTTCGGGCCGAAACCCTTCTTCAGACCTAAAACTTTGTTAATTTCACAAAGGCATTTGATAGTGTACATAGAGACACCCTGTGGCAAATTCTTAAAGTGTATGGTATCCCAGAGGCTTTCATAAACATCTTCAAGAACCTTTACGAGGGATCCAATTGCTGCATCAGGTTGATTCAGGAAACACAGAATTCTTTGACATTGTCACAGGGGAAGACAAGGTTGCCTTCTATCCCCCTTACTGTTTATTGTCACTATCGAATATATCATGCGGAAGACAATGAACAAACCCGTCTTTGGAACACCGTGGAGAACAGGAAAACGCCTCACAGACCTAGATTTTGCCGATGACATTGCACTACTAGCAGAGTCGAGACACACCCTTCAAGAGATGACAACCACTCTGGAGGGGAATGCATCAAAGGTTGGATTAAAGATCAGCAGCCAGAAGACTAAGACCATGCAGACTGGAGACCAGCAGCCAATAGACCAACTGATAATCAATGGGGAACTGGTGGAAAACGTCACACGATCTACTTATCGGCAGCATGTTCACAGTAGATGGAGATGTAGAGGTCGACATCAATTGGTAAAGCTGCAATCGTCTTCAGACGAATGTCACCAATATGGTCTCGTGGCGGGATATCCAAGATGCTAAAAGTCAAGCTCTTCCAGTCCGTAGTCTTCCCTACAGCCCTCCATGCCAGTGAGACATGGAAAATCAATGTGAGGATGAAAAATAAATTGGATGCATTCGAACAACGCTGTTTGAGGAAGATCCTGAAGGCTAACTCAAGAGACCACATCACAACGAGGATATCTACCGTGAATCTGCAACAAAGTCTCTCAGCCAGGACAAAGAGGTACGCAGGATGAAATTTGCAGGACATGTACTCAGAATGTCACCAGAACGTGCACCTAAGATAGCAATGACATGGCAACCTAACGGAAGAAGGGAAAGAGGCCGACCAAAACTCACATGGAGGCGAATATTCCAGAAGGATTTGGAAGCCCGGGACGCAAGCCTATTGAGGGTGGAAGACATCGCACATAACCAAACAGAATGGTGAAAGCTTGCTGCCCAATGCACTCAACAGTGTGGGAGGAACTAAGTAAGTAAGCTTAAATAATAAATTATAAAAATATTGTTTTTATGTTTTATAACTCAATATTATAAAACATTTTATATATTCATATATTATAAACATTTTCTAATTATCATTGAAATATAATGTGCAACATTTTATTTGAAAACAAATAAAGGGCTGTATTCTTTTTAAAGTGGCTGCACTGAGAAAAACGTTAAGATTGTCACGGAACATTAAAACTCTGTCACACATTATGTAATGATGTCATGTTCACTTCACTGAAAAGCATTGGTGAGCCAGCTGATCTTTTGTTAAGATTTGGCAGCTTTCATGGTCTTTTGGGGGGGGGGGGGCATTATTGGATTTAAACTTATTATTACTTCATCACTAGTTTTCTACAATAACCAAGGCCCATTCTGCTTATTTAGCTAGCTATAAAAGGTCCAATGTCACCATTTTGAAGATGACCAGAGCAATATCTTGTCTATTTATCATTTTCTAAACACAGTCATATTATTTACATGTTATCATGCTGTTCTTTGTGGGAGCTTAGAATAATCAAATTGCTGTTGTATTTTCTGTTACAGTGGTAACTATGGGCAGTTCTTTGGTAATGTAAGGGTTCCATTCCTGAGAATTGTCCATAAGCCAATTTATCCAAAAAATATTTGTTTTCCTAGGCTACACATATATCACTTTACCCACACTTGCTATAATTCATTCATTTCATTGCACAAGGCACCTAATGCTCCCTGTAATTAAACTAATGGAATGTACACTGCATCAAGTCATTGATGTTTTGGCTTGTAAAATGCTTTAAAAATGTATGGGAGAATTTGCATGGTTGGATTTTGTGAATGAGATAATTCGTAACCCAGAGTTCTTGCACTTCGGGTTACTTCATTTGAACATCCTGAGATAATGGCTACATAAATCTAGGGGTTTCCATTACCGTCACAACTTTGTATGATATCAATTAAAAATGTAAAATATTGTAAAATCTACAAATTAACAAATTTTCTTTTGGGTGGAGTTTCATACTCTTGTGGGAAGATTCCACCAATAGCGTGAAGCGTATTCCTACTTATAACGATGTCGCACTTCTGTTCTTATGAAGCTAACCAGAGACCATGATTTTAAAATAACTTGTATTTTATGCTACTTCTAATTTAATTAAAATATTATAATATGTTTCACAAGAGTTTTATCAAATTAAATTTGATGTTACACTGAAGGTAATATTTTACGGCCTGTAAAACAAAATATAATGTTACTATTTACGGACATAATTGATGATTGCTGCCGTGAAATAACAGTAAATGCTTTAAAATTGTTTTAAAGTAATTGTTAAATATTTCCTTTTCCTTAAATGTCCGCTATTTTCACTTGGGCCACTTCAGTTTTATAACCCACACCAACAGGGCCAGGAAAGTGACACCCGTTGTGTATCCTGTATCTTTTTAAACCAACATTTAATGTGTCCTTCAGAAATCTAAGGCAAGAAAGTGTGGAAAGCGATTGCATATTCTGACAGATTTGCCAGAATAGTGCTGAAGTATCTGAAAAAGGCTCCTACCCGAAACGTCGCCATCCACAGATGCTGTCTGACCTGCTGAGTTACTTTGTGTTTAGTATTAGAAAAAGTCATGTTAAATTTGAATTGACACGAGACAGGTAAATCAAATGGTTGAAAATAGATATAACAGGAATGTAATAAAGTTTAACATTTTGCTGCGATGTGATCGACATATAATTTTGCTGCAAGGGAATTTATAATACCAAGACGCTTGGACGAAAATTAGCAATAGCAAAGAAGATTTGAGTTTAGGTTGAGCCGGGCAATTAACAAACCGAATTCATTTCAAGGACTATTCGAGGCAAGATTGTGGTTTGGGGATGCAAAGGTCGGTAATGGCTGCCATCAGATGTGTTTGGCCTACACGCCACACGTAACATCTCCACCTCACTGTGCTGCTGCAATGAGCCTGTTGTATGTGAGCTGCATCAACAAGTCGGCGAGTGAGTATTGTGACAGGTCGCCTTGAGGCGGGGTGTCATTTGACACGGGTGAGGGAGGGGTGGAGGTCTGGCCCTGTCCTACTGGACAGTGCTCCTGGCGGCCTGAGTTTACTGGATGAAGATTAGAGCGGGCGGGCGGGCAAGCGCTGCTGCTGCTGCTGCTACTACACCGCTGCTGCCGAGTCCGGAGCCGGAGCGGAGCCGGCGCTCGCCCTTCCCTTCCCTTCTCGCCGACCCGATTCGCTTGACATAGAGCCGCAGTGCGCCTGCGCCGGAGCGCCGCCATTTTGGCCGTGCTGATAGTCTGATGTTGTAAGGGAAGGCTAAGCCGAGGCCGAGCAGCGTGTCGTGAAATGGCCAATATCGCAGTCCAGAGGATTAAACGAGAGTTCAAGGAGGTCTTGAAGAGCGAAGAGGTGAGGTTCGCACTACACTCGCTCGCCCATAACCGCCTTGGTTGAGCGGTTGCTGACGGGAAGCGGGCGGGCGGGCGGGCGGGCCGGGAGAGTGGGCTGGCGGTGACGGGCTGGAGAGCGGCTGACGGACAGGCGCCGGCGGGGGCGAAGCTCGGGGTTGCTCGGCTCGCCACAGGTCACTTTTAAATACATCTTTGAAGCGTCGTCACCTCTGTTCTTTAACGGCATCTCAGGGAGGGCCAGGTCAAGGGAACCGCCGTAAAGCCGGCGAAATCCAGCATTTTAGGAGATCCGGCTGGTGTGTACAGCGAGAGGAATGAATCTAGGTTGGCATTTGTTAAGTGCCGTTGATCTTAGATGGGATTAGAATGTGTACATTTATTTCCACCTTTATAGTTCTAAACAAAGGGAAGTGTATTAGTAGTCAAGAGTGCTTTATTGTCATATGTCCCGAGACAAAAATTATCCTGATATCTGTAGTTTAGAGCTTATTTGGGGGATGTGGTGTTTAATGTTGTTGGGAGGAAGCTTGCTCCAGACATAATAGTTTTCGGGCTCCTGTTCCTTCTTTCCAATGGCAGGAGTGAAATGAGAGTGTGGATAGGGTGGTGTGGGTCTCTGATGATGCTGGCTGCATTTTTTGAGACAGCGATTCCTGTACATCCCTGCGATGGTGGGTTGGCCAGAACCTGTGATGGACTGTACGGTGTTTGCCACTTATGGCATCCCTCTTCGTTCCTGGGCGTTCGAGTTGCCGAACCAAGCTGTGATGCAACCAGTTAATATGGTCTCTACTGTACACCTGTAGAAGTTCATGAGAATATTTGTTGACACAATCTTCTCAGGAAATAGAGGCATTGATGCGCTTTCTTTTTGATTGCATCAATGTGCTGGGTCCAGGATAGAACTTTGGAGATATGCACGCCCAGGAATTTGATGTTTTTGACTCTACCACTGTCCTGTCAATGAATTCAGGTTTGTGGATCCTTGGCCTTCTATAGTCAACAACTTGATTTTACTGACATTGAGAGCAAGGTTGTTGTTCAGGCATCTTTTGGTCAGTCGTTCGATCTCCCTCCTAGACTTTGGCATCGTTGTCATCTGTAATTTGTCCAATAACGGTGGTGTTGTTGGCGAATTTGAACATGTAGTTGGAACTCTTTGCGGTGACACAGTCATGAGTAGAGTATGGGGGCATTGAGTTGCTGATGGCTATCGAGGAGGAATCGTTGCTGCCAATTTACAGATTGTGGTTTGTTGATGAGAAAGCCGAGGATCCAGAGGGATGCACAGAGATCCAGTTTCGTGAGCTTGGTAACCAGATTGGAAGAGATGATGGTATTGAATGCCAAGCTGTAGTCTATGAACAACAGTCTGACATATACAAACAGAAAATAGGTGCAGAAGTAGGCCATTCAGCCCTTCGAGCCTGCCCCGCCATTCAATATGATCATGGCTGATCATCCAAATCAATATCCTGTACCTGCCTTCTCTCCATATCCCCTGATCCCTTTAGCCACAAGGGCCACATCTAACTCCCTTTTAAATATAGCCAATGAAATGGCCTCAACTACCTTCTGTGGCAGAGAATTCCACAGATTCACCAACTCTGTGTGAAAAATGTTTTTCTCATCTCGGTCCACAATATGTGTTTCTATTGGCCAAGTGGTCCAGTGCAGAGTCGAGAGCCAATGAGATCTCATGGTTGACACAAAATGCTTGAGTTGTAGCTCTATCCCACGGTACAAGTTCGAGCTCTCTCGAGTTTAAAAAAAAAATCAAACTCGTGGTGAGCACGGAGAATGAACGCAGCGGGTACATCGGAGCTTGGGGATGTCTCTTAGCGGCTCGTAACGCTAACGGCAGGTACTTGGGAGGATTTGCTAACGGCAGGTACTCAGGAAGACTCGCTAACGGCAGGTAAGCACGGGAAGACTCGTGAGGATTTTTCAACATGTTGAAAAATGTCCACAAGAGCCCCGAGTACCGACGAGTGGCCATTTCCGTAGATCTCCGAGTTCGAATCGGGGCAAACTCGGGAGAGCTCTTGGAATGAACTCGTACCGTGGGACAGGGCTTTAACTCAGCAGGACAGGCAACAACTCTGGAGAGAAGGAATGGGTGACGTTTTGGGTTGAGACCCTTCTTCATCCTTTGTTGATCTGTTGTGGCAGTAGGCAAATTGTAGTGTGTCCAGGTTCTCGTTGAGTTGTGGCATAGCCAAATTCTCAAATCACTTCATCATCATGTTAGTGCCACTGGTCAGTAGTCATTGAGGCACGACACATTACATAATTTATTCTGGGGATTTCCGCTAATGATATTTAGCTATTTTGCTTTGGTAGTGTGTTTTTTACTTTTACTTTCACATTGTAGTCAAGTTTGTCTTTTAATAAATTCATGATCATGCAATTTAATGAAGGATTAAACAAAACTGTTGTGAAATGTTTTATGATAGTTATGACTAATTCTTGCTTTTTAATTGGTCTTTACACTTTATCTCTACACATATTTAAGACTCTTAATGATTATTTAGTGTGTTAGCAATGTTCCTATTTATCTAAAGAATTATAATGTGGCTTGTCATCTTGGGGATAGACACAAAAAGCTGGAGTGACTCAGTGGGACAGGCAGCATCTCGGGAGTGAAGGAATGGGTGACATTTCGGGTCGAGACCCTTCCGCCATTATGGGGAACTGTTATTAGCATAGTATGATGTATAGCACCCTATATAGTTCAATGGTTGATATGTCTACTTGCTTCACCATTTTGTTGTGTGCCTCTACAAATATGTAGCTCACAGATGTTTAAATTATACTTGGTGGATTCATTTAGAGGTTGTTAGAGTTGTAATGGCTTGGCTATCTTTTGAAATATTGAGTTTTTCAAGCAACAAATGAAATTAATATAGGTGGTTAATCTGTTTTAGAGATGACTGACGTTGACATTTACATTAGAAGTACTGATCTTTTATGAACTGATTTTTATCTTTCAAAAATTTAAAAAAAGTTAGAATTTGAAAAGAAACAGGAAATGCGGAAAATAGGCCAGGCAGAATCAGAGAGAGAAACAGTTAGTCTTTTAGGTAGATGAGTTATTTTATGTCAACTAGAACAAACAGATAGGATCTCTGTTTCTTGTTTAAATATGGCACCTCTGACAGTGCATCTTCTGCCATTTATGTTTCGGCCTGCAATGAAGTAAGCCTTAGTCTTATGATCTTGACTCTGGATTGAAGTACTTTGAATAAACTAACCATAACTCTAGCTATAAGTGTAAGATAGAAGACAGAACAGTACAGCACAAGAACAGGCCCTTCGGTCTACAATGAATGTGATGCCAAGACAACCTCTTATCTACCTGCGTACAATCCATATCCCTCCATTCATTTGTTTATCCGAAAGTCTCTTAAAAGACACAAAAGTGTCTGTCTCAACCACCACCAGCAACATGATCCAGGTGCTCAGCACGCCCTGTAGTTAAAAAAATATTGCTCTGCACATCTCCTTTAAACGTTGCCCCTCTCACCTTAAAACTATGCCCTCTTGTTTTTATTTTGTCTACCTGGGATAAAGGTTCTGATAATAATAATAATTAATAATAATCTTATCATTGCACATTTGCAACGAGATTTGGTATGCTGCTTCCATCCGATGTCATAACTTAAATAACTAATAAAATTTATATTTAGATACCCCGAGAACATGGTTTGTAAAAAGAACATTAAAACAGTCAAAACAGACTAAAGTGCAGATGTGTCTGTGCGACGTGACCATCCGAGGGACATAGTCCATAGGGGTGGGGGGCACTCAGCAGGGCCGGTTCAGAGCAGCTACAGCTCTGGAAATGAAGCCGTTCCTGAGTCTGGAGGTGCGGGCGTAGAAGGCCTTGTAACGTCTGCCGGGCGGTAGGAGTTTGAACAGTCCATTACAAGGGTGTGAGGAGTCTTTATGGATGCTGACGGCGTTCCTGAGGCACCGTGTGTGGTAGATGCCCTCCGAGGCTGGTAGCGGTGTCCCAATAATCTTCTGCGTTCTGTGGACGATGCGCTGAAGAGCTCTCCTCTCCACCTCCGTGCAGCTGAGATACCACACAGCGATGGTTGTCAGCAACTGTTGGGGCAGACCAGTCTTTTTCAATGTTCTCAGGAAGAACAGTTGTTGCTGTATACCCTCTCTACGCCTCTGATCATTTTATTTTCTTCTAACAGGTTTCCTGCAAACTCTGGCATTTTAGAGAAATAATTTCAAGTCTGTGCAACCTTTCCTTGTATCTAATACCCTCTAATCTAGGCATCATCCTGGTAATCCTCCTCTGCACCCTTTCCAAAGCCTCCACATACTTCCTGAAATGAGAGCAGCCAGAACTGCACACAATGCGGCCTAACCAAAGTTCTGTAAAGTTGCATCATGACTTTCTGACACTTGTATTGAATGCCTCAACCTATGAAAGCAAGCATACCACATGCCTTCTTAACCACTCCCATCTACTTGTGTTGCCACTTTTAGGAAAATATGCTCTTTGACTCCAAAATCCCTCTGTTTATCACTGCTGTTGTGTCATGCTATTAAATGTATATTCCCTTACATTTGACCTCAACCTGCAACACTGCACACTTGCTCAGATTAAAATTCATTATCCATTTCTCCACCTATTTCTGCAGCTGATCTATATCCCGCTGTATACCTTGACAGCCTTCGATGCTATTCACAACCCTAGCAGTCTTGGTGTAATTCACAAATTTACTAGCCAACCCATCCATGTTAAAGTCCAAGTAATTTATATTCCATCAGCAGATATCTCAGCACAGATCCCTGTGGAACTCCATTGGTCGCTGACCTCCAGCCTGAATATTGTCTGTCCACTATAACTTTTTGTCTTTTATCGGTAAGCTAGTTCTGAAACTATACAATCAAGTTATTGTTAATCCTGTACATCTTAATCTTTTGGATCAACCTGCCACGAAGGACTTTATCAAATGGCATTCTAAATTCCATGTAGGCAACAACCATCTCCCTCCATTCATCGATCACCTTCTCTTTATTCTCTTTACTTTTCATGAATTAAAAAACCATTAGCTACCTCCAGGCCACCAGGACCTTGCTTGTTGCTAGAGAAGATGCAAAGATCTCCGTCAAGGCTCCTGCAATCACCTTTCTTGCCTCACTCGTGCGTAAGTCTCATCAGGTCATGGGGATTTATCCACCTTGATGCTCTTGTAGAGCCACTGCGATTTTAATCGCAAACTACTCTTGCATACTAATATTCACCACAGTGATTTCATTGTCTTCCATATCCTTCTCCTTCGTGAAAATAAATGCAAAGTACTTGTTTAGTACTTCACCTGCATTCCAGACTCCAAGCACAAATTCCCTCCTTTATCCTTAGGTTGTCGTACCTGGTTTCTCTCTTATTTTGAATATGGGTATGAAAAGGTGTGAGATTTTCTTTAATATAATAATATCTTTTATTGTCATTGCACATAGGTGCAACGAGATTTGTTATGCAGCTTCCATCCGATCGTCATAACTTAAACAACTAATAAAATTTAGATACACCGAGAAACATGGTTTATAAAAAAAGAGAACAGTAAAACAGTCTAAAGTGCAAATATGTCTGTGCCGGGTCGATGTGCGTGAATACAGTTCATGGGGGTGGGGGGCACTCAGCAGGGCCGGTTCAGAGCAGCGATAGCTCTGGGGATAAAGCTGTTCCTGAGTCTGGAGGTGCGGGCGTAAAAGGCCTTGTAATGTCTGTAGGAAGGTAGGTGTTCGAACTTGCCATCGCCATTTTGTGGCCCTTTTTGGCTCTTATGATCGCCCATTTGATTTATTTCCTCCTTTCGTTATATTTCTCAAAAGCCCTGTTTGATTCCATCTTCCTGAACCTTGCTTCTTAGGCCCCCCTCAGTCAAGCTGACCATGGGTGTCTCCAGGGTGTTATTCCCTATATGGGGAATGCCTGTGCGTGACTTTGTTTAAGGTGGGGAGACTGGTGCACAGACAGCCACCCCACCGCCCTTGACAGATCTGGGTCAGGATCCAGTGGCATGGAGTCCAAGACGACCGGAGACCCTTTTCTGCTGCAGCCTTCATCCGCCTTACCAGCCATTGTGACGCTCCACTAAGGTCAGCCATCGTCCTCCGCCTGTTCCACTGTTGAGGTCTTGGTTGGATTGCTCTTTGTCAGAGACCTGCTCCTCGACCTTACCGCCATGGGTGGCCCTACTAGGAGCACAGCTCCAGGCGGCATTGCTCTCAGGATCTCGGGTCCACACAAGCTTCACCACAGCAAGGTGACAATCCACGGAGAAGTTAATCCTTGCATGTGCTTTGTTTTTGACTAAATTTACAACCTCATATTTCGCTTTGCCAGTTTACACCCCAACGGTATGAATATTGAATTCTCTAACTTCAAGTAACCCTTGCTTTCCCTCTCACTCTAATCCCTCCTCCTTCTCTCCTCCTTCCTACTTCTCCGACCAGTCTGACTGTCGCCCTGATTAAATGTTATCTCTGTATGCTTTGTTGTCATTTTCTCCTAGCTAACAATGATCGATTCTACAGTTTCCTTGAGCTACATGATGTCTTGTTTTCCCACCTTACACTTCCTTATCTCTGTCTCCATCTCCCCTGACGTTCAGTCTGAAGAAGGGCAGATATTTTGGACATTGAATGTTGCACATGGCACCAAACATAGTTTTATGTCTTTTTTTTACGAGCACAGGAAGTAGAACCCAGCACATTTCATCTTATGAAATTTGTTGACATACAAGTCTGAAGAATGGTCTCGATCCGAAACGTCACCCATTCCTTCTCTCCAGAGATGCTGCCTGAGTTACTCCAGCATTTTGTGTCTATCTTTGATCGTCCAAGATTCTCTTACTTTGCCAACTTTATCCCTCCTTACTTGGAACATGCTGGTTCTCAACTTCATCAAATGGCCTTTAAACAACTCCCAACAGGTCAGATGTGTTGCAAAGTTAAACCGAAAATAGACACAAAATGCTGGAGTAACTCAGCGGGACAGGCAGCATCTCCAGAGAGAAGGAATGTGTGACGTTTCGGATCGAGACCATTCTTCAGACTTGTATGTCAACAAATTTCATAAGACGAAATGTGCTGGGTTCTACTTCCTGTGCTTGTGAAAAAAAAAAGACATAAAACTATGTTTGGTGCCATGTGCATCATTCAATGTCCAAAAAATCTGCTTATCTGGTACACAAGTCCTGAAGATGCTGGAGTATCTAATCTTTATCGTTGGGGGAACCATTTGACTCTTTTTTGCTGCATGCACAATCCATCTTGTGCATCACTACTTCACATTGCAGCCACGTTAAAGATATGTAAAGAGAATTTGTGACAGATCAAATTGATCTGCAGACCTGCTTGTCTTGACAGTCAAACCAAAATAGACAATAGGTGCATGAGTAGCCCATTCGACTCTTCGAGCCAGCACCGCCATTCAATGTGATCATGGCTGCTCATCCACAATCAGTACCCCGTTCCTGCCTTCTCCCCATATCCCCTGACTATGCTATCTTTAAGAGCCCTATCTAGCCCTCTCTTGAAAGTATCCAGAGAACCGGCCTCCACTGCCCTCTGAGGCAGAGAATTGCACAGATTCACAACTCTCTGTGTGAAAAAGTGTTTCCTCATCTCCGTTCTAAATGGCTTATCCCTTATTCTTAAACTGTGGCCCCTGGTTCTGGACTCCCTGAACATCGGGAACATGTTTCCTGCCTCTCACGTGTCCAAACCCTTAATAATCTTATATGTTTCAATAAGATGCCCTCTCATCCTTCTAAATTCCAGAGTATACAAGCCCAGGGGCTCCATTCTCTCAGCATATGACAGTCCCGCCATCCCAGGAATTAACCGTGTGAACCTACGCTGCACTACCTCAATAGCAAGAATGTCCTTCCTCAAAATTTGGAGACCAAAACAGCACACAGTATTCCAGGTGTGGTCTCACTAGGGCCCTGTACAACTGTAGAAGGACCTCTGCTCCTATACTCAACTACTCTTGTTATGAAGGCCAACATGCCATTCGCTTTCTTCAGTACCTGCATGCTTACTTTCATTGAATGATGAACAAGGACCCCCAGATCCCATTGTACTTCTCATTTTCACAACTTGACACCATTTAGATAATAATCTGCCTTCTACCAAAGTGGATAATCTCACGTTTATCCACATTAAACTGCAACTGCATCTGCCATGCATCTGCCCACTCACCCAATCTGTCCAAGTCACCCTGCATTCTCATAACATCCTCCTCTGCCACCCAGCTTTGTGTCATCTGCAATTTTGCTAATGTTACTTTAAATCACTTCATCTAAATCATTGATGTATATTGTAAATAGCTGAGGTCCCAGCACCGAGCCTTGGGGTATCCCACTAGTCACTGCCTGCCATTCTGAAAGGGACCTGTTAATCCCTACACTTTGTTTCCTGTCTGCCAACCAATTTTCTATCCATGTCAGCACTACCATGTGCCTAAATTTGCCCACTAATCTCCTATGTGGGACCTCATCAAATGCTTTCTGAAAGTCCAGGTACACTACATCCACTGGCTCTCCCTTGTCCATTTTCCTAGTTACATCCTCAAAAAAATTCCAGAAGATTAGTCAAGCATGATTTCCCCTTCGTAAATCCATGCTGACTTGGACCGATCCTGTTACTGCTATCCAATTGTGCCGCTATTTCATCTTTTATGATTGACTCCAGCATCTTCCCCACCACCGATGTCAGGATAACTGGTCTATAATTCCCTGTTTTCTCTCACGCCTTTCTTAAAAAGTGTGATAACATTAGCTACCCTCCAATCCACAGGAACTGATCCTGAATCTATAGAACATTGGAAAATGATCACCAATGCGATCACGATTTCTAGAAGCAGACCATCAAGCCCTGGGGATTTATCAGCCTTCAGTCCCCATCAGTCTACCCAACACTATTTCTTGCCTAATGTGGATTTCCTTCAGTTACTCCGTCACCGCGGATCCTCTGGCAACTAGTACATCAGGAAGATTGTTTGTGTCCTCCTTAATGAAGACGGATCCAAAGTACCTGCTCAACTCATCTGCCATTTCTGTTCTTTGACCACAAGGCAAGTTAGGAAAAAGTTAATATTGCCTTATTGGTTATAGTCCACCTGTTATCTTTTGGAGCAGTATTTATCTAGTTGTTAGTTAGATGACTTGCACGCAATCTAATCTGTTTCCATTTATCGCCCACTGTCTCAGTCTGCCATTTTCACCCACCCCGGCTCTATCTGTCTGTCATCCTTCACCCCTCCTCTGTCCACCTTTCACCTACTGGCCCTGTCTTATCCCTCTACTTTTTATACAGTCATCTCCCCCTTCATTCTCACTTATGACCCAAAGTCTTGAACCCGTATACATCTACAATCCCTGATCCCACCACAGATGTTGCTTGATCCACTGAGCTCCTCAGCAGTTTGTTTTTTACATGTATCTTATTTTTCTCTCCTCCTTGTTTTGCAGTTGTTACCAGTCCTTAATCTATTCCATTGTGAAATCAGAGGCAAAAGTTAGTGTGAATGCTTATAGATCAGCAGTTCTGTGAAGTATTATACTATTTTAACATCTGCTATTGAATCAGACCAAATTTTCAGTTCTTGTTATTTTAAATTTCCCCTTCCCATCATCCTAATTCACTTCATAGGATTAATACATTTATCACAGTTTACCAGACTAAGTGGGACCCGTTGGGTCCCATTGTCACACAGGAGGACTGGTCTCCCAACGCAATAATCCACCACTCATGTATTGGGCCCAACTGCGCAGGAACGACTGACGGGTTTCTGTTGTGACGCCCCTGATCTCCCCCCCCCCCCCATTTCTCTCCTCACCACCCTCCACCAACCCTTGCCCCCCCCCCCCCCCCCACTCACTCACTCCATCCCCCTACAAACCCCCCCCCCCCCCCTCTTAGCGGCTCTCCGGCGGTGCATCCAGTCCCGCACATTGGGTTCCCATTGTGACGTAGAACACGCAGGAATTACTGCACAGGCGCAGCTGGCGGGTACGGCAAGTGGAAAAGGGATTTTTTAAAGCTTAAAATGTGAATAACTCTTAAAATATAACAACAATTTAAACGCTAAAGATGAGATTTAATCACTCCAGTCTTTCTTCTTGCGTCTCTTGTTGTGTTCTGCAGCCTGGGGAGAGGGTCGGCTTCAGTTGGGGGCTGTTGGGGGCGGTGGGGTGAGCGTCCTGCAGCCGGGGGGGATGGGCACGGCTTCAGGCGGGGCTTGTCGGGAGCCAGTGGGGATGGGGGGGAGCACTGCCGTGGCCTATCGCTGTCGTGGCCTACCGGTGTTGTGGAGTACTGCTGCCGCTCCCCACCGGCTTCCGGTGGGGACCATCCTGCAGTTGGGGATGACTTCAGGCGGGGGCCGTTGGGGGGGGGGGGGCTACAGGTGGGGGAGGGGTTGCCCTGCATCTGCCGGAGGGGGACTGCTACAGGCAGGGGCTGTCGAGGGCTCGTGGGAGAGGAAGCGTCCTGCAGCCGGGGGAGGTGGACAGATTCAGGTGGGGGCTGTAGGCGGCCAATGGGGGAGTGTCAGCTGCACGGCTAGGGGGGGCTGGGAACCGGTGGGGGAGTGTCCTGCAGCTAGGGGGGGGGGGGGGGGGGGGGGGTTTCCTGATGGGCTAGTACTGTTGTTGTTGAGGGCTGAAGGGACTGGTTTCCAGTGGGTTAGTATAGATATTGTGGGCTGAATGGGCATTTCTTGGGCTAGTACGGGTGTTGTGGGCCGAATGCAGCTGAGGACGGGGCGGCTTCAGGCAGGGGCCGGCGGGAGCGTTCTGTAGCCAGGAGAGGGGGCGGCTTCAGGCGGGGGACCGGTGGGGATGTGGGGGGGGGGGGGGGGGGAAGCGCTGCCATGGCCTACCCCTGCCACTGCCTTCGTTGTTGTGGCCAACCGCTGCTACTGCTGCTGTGACCTATCGGTGTCGTTGCCTACCGCCGCTGCCACTCCCCACCGGCTTCAGGTGGGGAGCATCCTGCAGTTGGGGACGGCTTCAGACGAGGACCAGTGGGGGGAAGTGTCCTACAGCCGGGGAAGGGAGATGGGTTCAGGCGGGGGCTGTCGGGGGCCAGCAGGGGGTGGGGAGAGCCTCCTGCAGCCGAGGGGGGGGGGGGGGGGGGGGAGAGGGACGGCTTCAGACGTGAGCTGTCGGGGGCCGGTGGGGGTGGGGGGAAGAGCGTTCTGCACCTGGCGGAGGGGGACGGATTCAGGTGGGGATTGTCGGGGGCCGGTGATGGGGGGGGGGGCGGCCAGCTGGCGGGGGACGTTCTGCAACGGGGGAAGGGGAAAGATTCATACAGTGGCCGGTGGGGGCTTTCTGGAGGGCTAGTCTAGGCGTTGAGGGCCGAAGAGACTGGTTTCCAGAGGTCTAGTACGGACATTGTTGTCCAAATGGGTATTTCTTGTGGTTGTACGGGTGGGAGCCCCTGACCACGGGCTGCAGGACACTATGGCTCCAGCTGCACTCAGCGAATCCCGGCTCCGCTCAATAGCTCCCGGCTCCACTCAGTGGCTCCCGGCTCGGCTCGGCGTGTTGGTCTTAGCCAAAGATCCTATAGCAGAGCAAGATAGATCTCTCCTTCTAAATGCAATGGGCTGACATGTAGTACACAACGGTACAGAACATGGGCATTTTTTTCATCCATTTCAGTAACCTGACTCGAACTGCAGTATAATCAACGTTGCGGGGAAACAGTTTGTGTTAATAAATTATAATTCTGAAAATGAGGAAAAGATTTTTACCAAAAACTTTTATTTTTACGAGGATGTTTCCGTAGCCGGTTTCCGTCTCCGCACTAGCTCCGCTATTGGATCCTTGGTGTGGAGACGGCAGCCGGTTACAGAAATGGGGCTGAAAGTTACCCATGAATCTGCCCATGACAGCACTACATCTTTTTCTTCGAGTGATCTATCTTGCTTGCTATCAGATCGTTGGTCTCAGCAGACTCAGCCCCACCCGTTCTCCACACTCTGCTCACACCGCTTCTTCAGCTTTATTCCCCTCGCCGCTGGTAATTGACAGCGGGTTCTGGAAGGGGCATTGCTGTCCCCGCGAATGACAGGAGAGAAGAAGATGGCGAGTAAGTTGGCGAAAAATCGTAGCGCTGTCGGATATTGTTTTTGCGCAAATGTAAAAACAACACAAACAGGAAGAGGCCAAGATGAGAGTTTTGGTTATGTATAGACAGATTGACTTGCATATCCAAATTTAGCAACTGATTTCCGTGACAGATGTAATTATTGGATACCTAAAAGGACCAAAAGAAATTGTGTAATTTCAACAATGTATCAGTAAGACAAGCCAGTGGAGAGGTTAAGGGAAGTTACTTCATTAGAAACTGGAACAGTTCCAAACCAGAGTGAGCAAAGCTGATGAATTCTTCATTTGTCATGAAATTATTAAAGAAAATCTAATGTACTAAAATGATAACCATACAAACAAAATTGTGTAAATTAACCTGTTCAGTGCCACCTCTGAGTATATTCAGGCCATGGCCAATAGTAAAAAAAAAACATGGCAGTGAACAGGTTAATGTTAGAATTTGCATCTATGATTTTATTAGAATTCTGACTTGCCAAACTAGTCATTTTTCCAAAAACAAGTGGAATTTAGAGGGGCGTTTGTCACAGAGAAATACTGTGGGTGCTCAATCTCAAAACAAAGGTATGTTGGGAAAAGTGAATGGATCAGACAGCATCTGGAGCGAGAGAAGCAAATTAACTTTTAAGGTTAATTGAAGGTAGGCATGCAGGTGCAGCAGGCAGTAAAGAAAGCGAATGGCATGTTGGCTTTCATAGCAAGAGGATTTGAGTATAGGAGCAGGGAGGTTCTACTGCAGTTGTATAGGGTCTTGGTGAGACCACACCTGGAGTATTGCGTGCAGTTTTGGTCTCCAAATCTGAGGAAGGACATTATTGCCATAGAGGGAGTGCAGAGAAGGTTCACCAGACTGATTCCTGGGATGTCAGGACTGTCTTATGAAGAAAGACTGGATAGACTTGGTTTATACTCTCTAGAATTTAGGAGATTGAGAGGGGATCTTATAGAAACTTACAAAATTCTTAAGGGGTTGGACAGGCTAGATGCAGGAAGATTGTTCCCGATGTTGGGAAAGTCCAGGACAAGGGGTCACGGCTTAAGGATAAGGGGGAAAATCCTTTAAAACCGAGATGAGGAGAACTATTTTCACACAGAGAGTGGTGAATCTCTGGAACTCTCTGCCACAGAGGGTAGTTGAGGCCAGTTCATTGGCTATATTTAAGAGGGAGTTAGATGTGGCCCTTGTGGCCAAGGGGATCAGAGGGTATGGAGAGAAGGCAGGTACGGGATACTGAGTTGGATGATCAGCCATGATCATATTAAATGGCGGTGCGGGCTCGAAGGGCCGAATGGCCTACTCCTGCACCTAATTTCTATGTTTCTATGTTTCTAAGGTTGATCTTGTATCAATCCCATTGTTAAGTTTATTGTCATATGCACAAGTACAGTGAGGTACAGGTGCAATGAAAATATACTTGCAGCAACATGACAAGCATATAGACTGACAACATACTTGCATCACAGATTAGTTTGGGAACAGCTGTCCAGGACACAAGGAATTGTAGAGAGTTGTGGATGTAGCCCAGTCCATCACACAGACCAAACTCCCCACCGTTGAATCTATCTTCACTTCATGTGACAATAATAAACCTAAAACTGTAAAAAGAAAAAAAGTGCAAAAGCAGTTAGAAAACAAGTCCACAGTAGTGTCCATGGTGGTTCGTGGTGTTCTGTTGCTGAGGTTAGATTACAGTTGTGCAAGTTGGTTCATACGAAAGTAGCAGTTTATTAACCTGGTGGTGTGGAAACAGGAACTTTGGCCCACTGAGTCTGCGCCGACCAACAGTCATCCATTCACTAGTTATATCCCACATGCTAGGGACAATTTACAGAAGCCCATTAATCTACAAACCTGTAGGAAGGAACTGCAGATGCTGGTTAATTCACCACTGACCCACCAATGAAAACGAGACACGTGATTTCTCAACTTACCCTTTCTCCAGTCAACGATTAAGTTCCTTGGTTTTGTTGATGTTGGGCGAGAGGTTGTTGTTGGGGCAACAGTCAACCAGGTGTTTGTTCTATTTGTTCTATTTGCCGTACATTGATTATTCACCATTCAGCCAGTAACAGTGCTGTGTTGGCAAATTTGCAGGTGGAATTGAAACTGTGCTTAACTCCACAGTCATGACTGTGAAGAGAGTAGAGCCGGTGGCCAATCATACAGGCCTGCAATACATGTGTGTTGATGGTCAACGAGGAGAAATTGTGTTACCAACCCTTTCTGAATTAAGTCTTCTAACGTGGAATTCAAGGATTTAATTGCAAAGTGAGATACATAGGTCCAGTTCTTAGCATTTGGTGATGAGTTTGTAGGGAGTTATAGTGCTGAATGCTGTAGTTAATGAACACCTGACATATGTGTTCCTGTTATCCAGATTGTCCTGAACAAAGTGGAGTGCCAGTTAAATAGCATCTGGCATTGACCTGTTGTGACAATAGGAAATTAAAGTGGATTCAAATATTTTCCAAAGCAAGATTTGCACCATAACCAATCAACCAATCATAACACCTCATTGGAGGTGACAGTGGATGCAAGTGCTACCGAATGGTCATTGAGGCATGTCAACATACTCTTCTTGGGTACCGGTACAATAATGCCCTTTTGAAGCAGGTAGGAATCTCGGACAGCAAAAGCGAGGTTGAAGATTGTATTTGGCCACGTGGGCCTTCTGGATAGTTTTGTATAGTTTCACCCTCTTGAAGGATACTCTTGATTTCAACCTTGGAGACTGAGATCACAGTTGCCGAGGCTGTGTGGGGTTCATGTAGGTGTGTCATTGTCCTCCCTTTCAAAAAGATGCATAGGAAGCATTGAGCAATTATGCATTGTTTCCATTTATGCTGCTCGCTTTGTGTTATAGCAAGTGTTAGTGTGCAAGACCTGCAGCAGCTTTTGAGCTTCCTTCTGTGATTCCAGCTTAATCTGGAGTTATCATGTTGCTTGTGATCAGGGGTGGAGCATGCCCCCCCCCCCCCCCCCCCCCCCCCCCCCCCCCCCCCCCCCCCCACCGTTTTGAGAGGTGGGGGACAATTCCCCCCTCATATTTTGTAATCCAGATTTTAAAACCCGGTGAAGTCTCCGCTTTCCGCGAGACAGTGGGGATGGGACTGATGATCGAGGGTGCCGATTGGACGAGAGAGACGTCGGTCAGCAGGCAATGGGGGCGGGACATGATGATTCAGCCTGATCATTAGAGGAGGGAGGTGTCGGTCAGAGGCGGAAGTTGAGGGGGGGAGGATTGGAATGAGGATAGCGCGCGGTGATTGGAGGAGGGAGACGTGGCACAGGTACCCGCGCCTCATCCGCAGCCAGGATCGAGCCTGGCTCTCTGGCGCTGTCCCGTCCCCACCCGAGTGCCCCACACCCGGGGGTGGCCAGAGACGTCGGGAGTCAGAAGGGAGCTGTGTCCCCAGGCCCACAGCCAGCGCAGAGATGTAGCACTAAACCCAGCTCAACTCAGCCTGTCCCACTGGGTTCACCTACAGCCCTGCCTGGACTTGCGGGAAATATGGCCCAGGTTTACAGCTAGCACGGAGAAGCGGCCCTGGTGTCCAGAACTTATGGTTGGGCAGACTTTTGTTGGATTACACTTGCATTACATTGAAAATGGAGGATAGTAAAAGCTTCTTTAGGTATGTGAAGAGGAAAAAATTAGTTAAGACTAAAGTTTGACGCTTGAAGACTGAAAAAGGTGAATTTATTATGGGGAACAAGGAAATTGCAGATGAGATGAACAGGTACTTTGGATCCGTCTTCACTGAGGAGGACACAAACAATCTTCCTGATGTACTAGTGGCCAAAGGATCTGGGGTGAGTGAGGAACTGAAGGAAATCCACATTAGGCAGGAAATGGTGTTGAGGAGACTGATGGGACTGAAGGCTGATGAATTCCCAAGGCCTAATGGTTTGCATCCCAGGGTATTTAAGGAAGTGGCTCTGGAAATCGTGGATGCATTTGTGATATTTTTCCAATGTTCTATAGATTCAGGATCAGTTCCTGTGGATTGGAGGGTAGCTCATGTTATCCCACTTTTTAAGAAAGGCGGGAGAGAGAAAAACAGGGAATTATAGACCAGCTAGCCTGACATCAGTGGCGGGGAAGATGCTGGAGTCAATCATAAAAGATTAAATGGCGGCACATTTGGATAGCATGGATTTACGATGGGGAAATCAATCTTGACTAATCTTCTGGAATTTTTTGAGGATGTAACTAGGAAAGTGGACAAGGGAGAGCCAGTGAATGTTGTGTACCTGGACTTTCAGAAAGCATTTGATAAGGTCCCACATAGGAGATTAGTGGGCAAAATTAGGGCACATGGTAGTGTGGGTAAAATGCTGACATGGATAGAAAATTGGTTGGCAGACAAGAAACAAAGAGTAGGGATTAACGGGTCTCTTTCAGAATGGCAGGCAGCGACTAGTGGGGTACTGCAAGGCTAGGTGCTGGGACCCCAGCTATTTACAATATACATCAATGATTTAGAGGAAGGGATTCAAAGTAACATTAGCAAATTTGCAGATGACACAAAGCTGGGTGGCAGTGTGAACTGTGAGGAGGATGCCATGAGAATGCAGGGTGACTTGGACAGGTTGGGTGAGTGGGCAGATGCATGGCAGATGCAGTTTAATATGGATAAATGTGAGGTTATCCACTTTGGTAGCAAAAACAGGAAGGCAGATTATTATCTAAATGATGTCAAGTTGGGAAAAGGGGAAGGACAATGGGATCTGGGGGTCCTTGTACATCAGTCAATGAAAGTAAGCATGCAGGTACCGCAGGCAGTGAAGAAAGCGAATGGCATGTTGGCCTTCATAACAAGAGGAGTTGAGTATAGGAGCAAAGAGGTCCTTCTGCAGTTGTATGGGGCCCTAGTGAGACCACACCTGGAGTATTGTGTGCAGTTTAGTTCCCCTAATTTGAGAAAGGACATTCTTGCTATTGAGGGAGTGCAGCGTAGGTTCACAAGGTTAATTCCCGAGATGGCGGGACTGTCATATGCTGAGAGAATGGAGCGGCTGGGCTTGTATATTCTGGAATTTAGAAGGATGAGAGGGCATCTTATTGAAACACATAAGATTATTAAGAGTTTGGACACGCTAGACGCAGGAAACATGTTCCTGATGTTGGGGGAGTCCAGAACCAGGGGCCACAGTTTAAGAATAAGGGGCAAGGCATTTAGAACGGAGGTGAGGAAACACTTTTTCATACAGAGCGCTGTGAGTGTGAAATTCTCTGCCTCGGAGGGCGGTGGAGACTGGTTCTCTGGATATTTTTAAGAGAGAGCTTGATAGGGCTCTTAAAGATAGCGGAGTCAGTGGATATGTGGAGTAGGCCATTCGGCCCTTCGAGCCAGCATCACCATTCAATGTGATTATGGCTGATCATCCCCAATCAGTACCCCGTTCCTGCCTTGCTTTTCTGTCCATACAGTGGATGGAAAAAAACTGTTGGATTCAAGTGCATTGCCTGGAGAGTTGGGGATGAGTCATGTCTCTGTGAAACAAAGTACACAACAGTCCTCGTCTTTGTGATTCAGCAGTCTTCTATTTTGTTCTCCAGCGATTTGTGCGTTGGCCAGAGGAATGCTAGGGAGGTGGGGTTGGGGGTTACATGCCTTCATTGACCTTTATACTTTCATGAAGACTTCTCTGCAACTATGTGCTCTCTTACAATGGAGGCTTCCCCAATGCTTTCTGGTGCCCTGCTGGTGTTTCTGGGAGTCGGGTCTGCTGGCCAAGCGTATGGTCACAAATGCATTTAAAAGTCCATTTCCTACTTTTGTTGTAGATTTCAGCTATAAAAGGGCAAAACATGAGCATACAAGTGTTAAGCTAGGTGTTAAACTAGCTAACTAACAGGGATGGGGATTTTCAAGTGGAATAATTGGAAGGAAGGGAATGAAGCAAGCTGAAAATGGACGAAAGTAGTCTGAATGAAGGGGTATTTAAGGAAGTGAAACGTAAAAGCATTAGTGACAGTGGCACTGATGTCATTGACAGAGTCAACAATAATGAGAATATCATGGAGGATGAATAAGAGAACACAGCAATTGTGTAAGGAATAGTAAGATTAACATTCTTTGCATGCAGCATTTGACTAGAAAGATGATTTGATGGCACAAATAGCAATAAAGATGGTTATTACAAGGTAACCAAGGCTAGAAAATTAATATTCAGGCATATTTGAAAATTTAAGGATTGACAGAAAGGAAACCAATGTTAAACTGAGTTCTTTTGTCAGTCCAATTCAAGAAAACGTGATTCAAACCATTGCTGCTAAAATCAATTCTTTATTCTGACAGCCCTGGATGATTCTTTAAACCTTCCAACACAGAGCTAGAAACTCTAGGGCAGGTCAAAAGAACTACTCATTTGGTACAAACCTAACACATTATATAGGTATTAGACAATTATGGTACAGAAAGAGTGGCAAACTATTAACCAATCATTATGGTTTACCATACATTTAGCTTATTTGCATTGACCAATCAACTAAATCCTGCCCAGTGATTGACAACATGTATAGTTACATAATTTTCCCTTTTCCGGCCTCTTTACAAGCCATTTTCCCCTCTGTGGTTTTCTTTAACCTCTTTGCTAAAAATCATTTTATTTCAATGAAGTAAAACCACAGAAATATAAAACTGATTCTCAGAGACCACCTCTCAGAATATAAAATACACATCATACAGCAATCACACAATACATACACACAAAACATATATTTTCACTTTTGGAAAAGAAAGTTATTTCTAAAACCTCAGATGTAAACAAAGTCTAATACTTACAATCCTAATTAAAACACAATACACTTCACAAATAATTCCCCTACTTCATAGTTAAAATACAGTTTACCCATTCTTTCAAAGTGGTAAGGACTTAAGTTATTTCTACAATCCCCAACTACACAAAGGCCACTAATTGTCACACTTGATAAATTATAATTGCTTCTTCCCAAGCTCAGGTCTAGTTTCATTCTGAATTACAACCTCCCCCTTCTATCTCTGGACGAAAGGAATGCAAGGCCTCCTCACTAATAGCATTCCACACAGCAAATGGAAGATTATCAAAACAGAGTTACTTTCTCAGTTTTCTATAAGCATAAACCACCCTTATACAAAGGTCACACAACCATCACCTATGCCTTATCTCTTATCTCAACATAAATACATTTAATCAGCACAAACCAGATCACAATTATCTAGCCTTTGTGCCCAAGACCCAATATAGACAACCATAAATCCCCTTTATGGCACACCCGAGCTTAAAGATGTGTCATAAAGAAAGGACACATGATGCTCATGTCCTGAGACGAAACCCATCAATAACCTATACTCTAAACATCAAACTAAACGAAATACAACTTCTGACAGCGTTATAGCTGCTTCAAAGCAAACAAAGCTATGCCTATTGAGATCAACATTTCCATGTTATGATAAGCCATTTGTTCTGTGTGTGTGTGTGTGTGTGCTCATTGCACTTTATTTCTTTGTGGGGCTATGTATTTCTGAAAACCTCAGCTCCAAGTCCTTCTCTTGCAACTTAACATAAGTTCCTCACACAAAAGTTATCATCTGAGCAATTCTATTGTATAATATTTCCTCACCAAGATCAGGTAGATCTCATTATCAAGTATTAAATCATGTCAATGGTGAGAAATGATAATGCTCAAGGTTTCAAGGTCAGTTTATTGTCCCATGTACCAATTAAGGTACAGTGAAATATGAGTTACCATACAGCCATTCTAAGTGAAAAGCAACAAGACACACACCCACATAAAAGTTAACATAAATATCCACCTCAGCGGATTCCACATTCCTCACTGTGATGGAAGGCAATAAAGTTAAATCTTCTTCTTCTTTGTTCTCCCGTGGTCGGGGCAGTCAAACCATCCGCAGTCGGGGCGATCAAAGCCCCTGCTTTGGGGAGGTTGAAACTCTCTCCCCGCGGCATGGAGCTCCCGAGTTGGCCTCCTTTTACCAGAGACCACGGGCTTTACAATGTTCAAGTCCACAGGCCCCACGGTTGAAGCCTCGATCCCCAGCAACGAGATTGTAAGCTCCGCGATGTTAAAGTCCTGCAGATTCCCGCGGCTTGGAGCACCCGTCGGTCTCCAGGAAAGACCGCCAACTCCATGATGTTAGGCCACAGTGGGGACGGAGATACGATATGGAAAAAAAATGCATTTCAGTCGAGGTAAGAGATTGAAAAAAGTTTCCCCAAACCCCACCCCGCACAAGCCCCCACTTAAAACCAACCAATGAACACTAAAACATGCTTTTTAACACAGACTAAAAGAAGAAAGGACAGACAGACTAATAAGAAATAGCAGGGATAAGATATCGCTAGTAAGAGAATACAAGCTCCTAACATTAGCTCTATTGGAGGACAGAATATGCCAAGAAATAATGGAGTATCATAAGATAATGTACTGTAAGAACAGTTATTTTAATCGTCATAGCTTGGATAAATCCAATCGACTTGTGAAGTCTCTCTCGCTCTCTCTCTCGCTCTCTCTCTCGCTCTCTCTCTCTCTCGCTCCATCCCTCTCGCTCTCTCTCTCTCTTCCCAAATTCACCCATAGTTGGGCCCATTGAGGCCTCCACAGTCCAGGCCGTTCTCGCCGGGTGGTGGTGCTCCGGCGTCGGTAGAATCCTCACAGTGGCATGGGAACCCTGGAACGGCCGCTTCCATACTGGAGACCGCGGCTTCCGAAGCCAACAAGGCCGCGCCCGATGGAGCTCCACAACTGGTGATCTCGTTGAGAGTTCCCAGGCTCCCGATGTAAAGTCAGTGCCGACGTCCGCAGCTGGCCGCTTCTCAGACCCGCAGCTCCGCGATGTTTTTTATCGCCGGTCCCAGCATACCTGAGTTCCAGCGCGGCAACGCGGGCAAGGCATCGCCCGCTCCGCGATAGCGCTCCAGCGCTGTGCCGCTGCCGAAGCCGTGGTACTGGGCGGTCCCCGACATTTGTCGGTTTATTTTCGGCAACTGCCGGCGTCATATCAGGGTCGCCAAAAGATTTTGAACATTTCAAAATCCAGCGGCGACAAACAAAATGTTGCGACACTTGAAAAAACACCACCCGTCAACATGTCCTCGCCGCCGAAAAAATTGCCAAGTGGGACATGCCCTTAATGTTCAAAACTGGTGTCCTAAACATAAAGCCAAACACAATGGTACAAAGACAAATGATTGGTCAACTGGGAAAATGGATTAAATAGTGAGATGGTCGATCAGCAATGGCACATATTAAAGCAGATATTTCACAAATGTCAGCATCGAGGATACATTTTTGACTGAGATATATGAATACACGGTGAGGTACCGGATATATGGAGGATGGCTAATGTCTGGAGGATAAGAAGGGCTGCAAAGAAAAACCGTACTACTATAGACGCAAGCCTAACATTTCTGGTAGGAGAGTTACTAGAGAGGAACCTGTGGGATGATATACATGCATTTTAAAAGACCGAGGCCGATAAGGGATAGATAGAAACATAGAAATTAGGTGCAGGAGTAGGCCATTCGGCCCTTCGAGCCTGCACCACCATTCAATATGATCATGGCTGATCATCCAACTCGGTATCCCGTACCTGCCTTCTCTCCATACCCTCTGATCCCCTTGGCCACAAGGGCCACATCTAACTCCCTCTTAAATATAGCTAGATAGATAGTAAGATAGATAGTAAGCATGGTTCTGTGTGTGAGAGATCGTATTTCCTGAATTTGATCAAATTTTTTAAAGAAGTAACCAAGACGTTTGGTCAGGCAAAGCCGTAGTGTATTTGGACTTCAATAAGGTTGTTTGGAAAGTTAGATTGCATGGGGTCCAGGAAGAGCTCGCTAACTGGATGCAGTAATAGCTTCATGTTCGGAAGCAGAAGGTGGAGGTGGAAGATCGCTTTAAGGATTGGAGGCCTGTGACAAGTGGTGAATATCAGGTGCTGTTAACATCTATATCAATTGTTTGAATGAAAATGTAGAAGGTATGATGAGTAAGTTTGCTGATGGCATTAAAATAGGTTGTATCGTAGATTTATCAAAAATTACAAATGAGCTGTAATCAACTGGGCTAGTGGGATGAGGAATGGCAAACGGAGTTTAATTCAGATAAATGAGAGATGCTGCACTTTGGGAAGTTCAACCATAGCAAGACCTTCACAGTGACATTAGGGCGATGGAGAGTGTTGTCGAACAAAGGGATCTATCAAAGTACAGTAAACCCTCGTCTTTACGGACCTCTTTATAATGAACTTTGGTTAAAGCAACTGTTCTTTTTAGAACACAGGCTGCTGGTTACACCGTGGAGGCGACTGAAATTGACAAGGCATTGAAATTAACAAACAATCGGCACTTCAATAGACATTAGACAATAGGTGCAGGAGTAGGTCATTCGGCCCTTCGAGCCAGCACCGCCATTCAATGTGATCATGGCTGATCATCCACAATCAGTACCCTGTTCCTGCCTTCTCCCCATATCCCCTGACTACGCTATTTTTAAAAGCCCTATCTAGCTCAAATCTGCACTTACTGCTTCAATCGACACTTAACTCTATAAAACAATGTAACAAACAGCGTTTAATATATTTACCTTGTAGTAACAAAAATATTTTTAGTTAAAGCGAACTTTGTGCACAGCAGGTTAGTGTCATTGGAAGGAGAAACTGAGTTAATGTTAAAGATCGATGTCCTTTCACTCTGAACTTCATATGGGCAGTTGATTGTGGGGATCTCATTTAGAGCAAGACAGGGTTTCCACACCCTCAATGCTGCAGACCTCTCCTTCTGAGCTCAATCTCTGAATATGGGAATCAGCAGCAAGGGCAGCGGTTATTTCCATTCCCCAGCTGCGCTGGACAAGGTGGTGCCCGGCGGCCTTCTTGGGCCACTGCGCTCCTTGTGGTGAAGGAGATCTCACTGGGCTTTCAGTGACTGGGCTCCAGGATTCTGACCCGGCGCCCTGGCAGTGATGTCAATGGGGGATGAACCCTTACTTGGTATGGCAGAGAATTGGCAATAATGAACAACACAACACAACCACTCCTCCCCCTCCCCCCATGATGTGTTATAATGACGCTTTACTGTGCACAGTTCCCTGAAAGTGGTGTCGCAGATAGATGGGGTGGTGAAGGCGGCTTTTGGCGCATTGGCCTTCATTAGTCAAGGAATAAAGTGTGGAATTTGTAACGTTATTTTACAGATGTACAAGATATTGGTGTGACCATACGTGGAGTATTAAGTTCAGTTTTTGCTGCCCTATAATAGGAAACATGCCATTATGGTGGAAAGGGTGCAGAGAACATTTATGCGGCCATTGCCAGAACTCGAGGGCCTGAGCTAAAGGGAGAGGTGATGTAGGCAAGGACTGCTCCCTGGAGCGCAAGAGGCTGAGGGTCAATCTTATCGAGGTGATAAAATCACGAGGTAAATAGATCAGGTGAATGCACAGAGTCCTTTTCCCAGGGTAATGCAATTAAGAACAAAATGCAATTAAGAACAAGAGGCATTGAGTATGAGAGTAAACTGGTGAACAATATAAAAACAGACAAAGAGATTTGGCAGGTGTGTAAAAAGAGAAAGGGTAGCAAAAGTAAATGTGTAGGAAAGAACTCCTAATCCTGGTTTAAATCGAAGGTAGACACAAGATATTTATTTGTCACATGTGCCAGATGGCACAGTGAAATGTGATCACCATACAGCCATACAATAAAATAAAGAACACACCATACGATAGAGTTAAACATAAAACATCCCCACACAGCAGAATCAAAAGTTTCCCACTGTGAGGGAAGGCACCAAAGTCAGTCTCTTCCTTGATGTTCACCCGTGGTTGGGGCCTCCGGAGCCCTCTGCAGTCGCCACTACGGGCAGCCCACTGCTCGGGACATCTCGCCTGGATGTTAGCTCTCTCCGACGTCGGGACTGGAGGCCAACCTCAGCGGCTTGGACCTCCAAAACAGCCGCTTCCCACTGGAGTCCGCAGCTCCCGACGTCCCCAAGCTGTGCCGGGCGGAGATTCAACACTGGCGGCCCTCGGCAAAGGGCCCCAGGACTCCGCGATGTCGGTCAGCGCCGCCCGCGTTGGGAGCCCCGCGAACCACAGCTCCATGATGTCGACTCTGCATGCCCAACGCTCCGGAGCTCCAAACGGCGATCCAGGTAGGTATCGCCCGCTCCGCGGTGAATCCTGCGCCGCGCCGCTGCTGTTGTAGCTCTGGTCCGGTCCCTGGTCTCCGGTAGGAAAGGACGCTCCGATCTAGCTGATAAGCCGCAAGGGGGGGGGGGGGGGGGGGGGGGGGGGGGGGAGGACGCGACTCAGAGAAATAGTCGCATCCCAGCCAGGAAGCGACCAAGAAACGGTTTCCCCCTTATCCTATCCCCCTCCCCCACATAGAAAAGCTAAAGTGACCCCAAAACAATCAGTTTAGACAAACTAAAAGAAAAAAAAGGAGGGAAAAAACGGACAGGCTGTAGGCAGAGGCGCCTTCAATGCAGCGCCCCTAGTGGTCTATAATCACAAAATGCTGTTGCAACTCAGTGGGACAGGCAGCATCTATGGAGAGAAGGAGTGGGTGACGTTTCAGGTCGAGACCCTTCTTCAGACTGATGTCAGGGGAGTGGGCGGGACAGAAATAGAATATGGTGGGAGAACTGGGAAGGGGGAGGAGATGGAGGGAGAGGGAAAGCAAGGGCTATTTGAAGTTAGAGAAGTAAATGTTCATAAAACTGGGGTGTAAGCAACCCAAGCAAAATATGAGGTGCTGTTCATCCAATTTGCACTGGGCCTCACTCTGACAATGGAGGAGGCCCAGGCCAAAAATATTGGGAATGGGAGGGGGAATTAAAGTGCTGAGGGTGTTGCATCTCCTGCGGTTGCAAGGGAAAATACCTGGGGAGGGGGTGGTTTGGGTGGGAAGGGATGTTGACCAGGGTTTTGCGGAGGGAAAGCAGAAAGGGGTAGAGATGGGAAGATTTGTCCAGTAGTGGGATACCGTTGGAGGTGGCGAAAATGTTGGAGGTTTATATGGGGCGGCTGATGGGATGGAAGGCGAGGACAAGGGGGACTGTCCTTGTTACAAATGGGGGGAGGGGGAGCAAGAGGCGCAGATGCGGCGTAGACAGAGGAATTGGGAGTAGGGGATAGTCTTTACAGGAAGCAGGGTGGGAAGAAGTATAGTCTGGATAGCTATGGGACGCGATGGGTTTGTAATAGATGTCGGTCAATAGTCCTGTGATGGAGACGGTGAGATCGAGAAACGGTAGGGAGATGTCGGAGATGGGCCAAGTTATATATAATGTTTACATATTCACATATTCTGTTGTGCTGCAGCAAGTGAGAATTTCATCGTCCCGTCTGGGACATAGGACAATAAAACATTCTTGACGACTTGAATTTGAGTGCAGGATGGAAATTAGCCACGAGGTTGATGAAGTCAGTGAGTTCTGCATGGGTGCAGGAGGTAGCACCGATGCAGTTGTCAATGTAGCAGAGGTAGAGTTCGGGGAAAGGGCCAGTGTACACCTGGAACAGTGATTGTTCGACATACCCTATAAAGAGGCAGGCACAGCTGGGACCCATGCGAGTGCCCATAGCTACCTCTTGGATTTGCAGGAAGTGGGAGGTGTCGAAGAAGCAGTTGTTGAGGGTAAGGACCAGCATCTGCAAGGCAGAGGTGAGTATTAGTAGATGGAAATTGGCTGGTTCTGCGGTTGAGGAAGAAACGGAGGGCTTTAAGACCTTCCTGGTGGGGAATAAAGGTGTAGAGTGACCGGACATCCACAGTAAAGATGAGGGAGTGGGGGCCAGGAAAACGGAAGTCATTGAAGAGACCAAGAGCATGTGAGGTGTCTTGGACATGGGTAGGGAGGGATTGGACCGGGGGGATAGGATGGAGTTGAGGTATGTGGAAATTAATTTGATGGGACATGAACAAGCAGTACCAATGGGTCTGCCAGGGCAGTTCTGTTTGTGGATTTTGGGGAGAAGATAAAATCGGGCCGTGCGGGGCTGGGCAATGATAAGGTTGGAGGCTTTAGAGGGCAGAGCCGGAAGTAATGAAATCAGAAATGGTGTGTGATATTAAGCTCTGGTGCTCGTCTGTGGGGTCATGGTCCAAGGATAAGTAGGAGGAGGTGTCTGAGAGTTGTTGCCTGGCCTCAGCCCGGAAGAAGTCAGCGCGCCAGACTACCACGGCACCTCCCTTGTTGGCGGGTTTGATTATCAAGTCGGGGTTGCTGCAGAGTGAGCGGAGGGCTGTACGTTCAGGGGGGAGAGGTGAGAGTATGTAAGGGGAATGGAAAAGTTGAGGCAATTGATGTCCTGCCAGTAGTTGGAAATGAAAAGGTCTAAAGAAGGTAGTGGGCCATCCGGGGGAGTCCAAGAGGAGGGGGTCCAGTGGAGACGGGAAGAGGGGTCATCACTGGGTGGAGGATTCCTTCCTATAGAAAAAGGCACAGAGGTGACGGAAGAACTCTACATAGTGACGGTCTCGGAACTCATTGAGGTGGGAGGGGAAGGGAACAAAGGTGAGGCCTCTTCTGAGGACAGACCGTTCTGTATCAAAAAGGGCGAGGTCGGAGGGGATGGTGAACACACTGCAAGGTTGGGGGTTGGGTCAGAGGATGGCAGGTGAGTAGATGGAGGCCGAGGCGATGTCTGGTGGGTGGGATGGTGGGTATTCAGAGGAGGGGGACATGAGGACTATTGTATGGGTGGGGGAGTAGCTGGGGCCACCTGGTTAACAGAGGAAGGGGAAGAACCAGTGGAATCCCTACTGAGGTTCCCTGTAGGAGGAGGGGAAGCTGTAGGACTTTTTCAGAGAGGAGGGGGGCATGAGGAATATTTTATTTTGTTTGGAGAGGAAAGTAAATGTTGGTCTCTTAGTGGAGGAGATTGAGGAACTAATAATGGGAAATTGAAAACTGACAGATTCTAAATAAATATTTTGGGTTGGTCTTCATATTATGACACATTATAAACATCCTAGTAATAAAACAGATAATCAAAAAATTGTAGGAAGGACTTCATCACTAGAAAAAAGGGTTAGGCAAAGCATTAACGGGTGGCACTGTGGCGCAGCGGCAGAGTTCCTGCCTTACAGCGCCCGAGGCTGGGTTCGATCTTCACTGCAGGTGCTTTATGTACAGAGTTTGTATGTTCTCCCTGTGACCGCGTGAGTTTTCTCTGGGTGCTTCGGTTTCCTCCCACACTCCAAAGATGTACAGATTTGTAGGTTTTGGTAAAATTGTAAATTGTCCGTAGTGCGAGACATCGTGATACAGTGTGGAAACGGGTCCTTCGGCCCAACTTGCCCACACCGGGCAACATGTCCCAGCTACACTGTTCCCACCTGCCAGCATTTGGTCCATATCCCTCTAAACCTATCCATGTACCTATCTCTGCCTCAACTACCTGAACTACCTCCTCTGGCAGCTTGTTCCCACACCCACCACCCATAATGTGCAATGATCACCCCTCAGATTCCTATTAAATCTTTTCCCCTTCACCTAAAACCCATGGTTCTCGATTCATCTACTCTGGGCAAACGACTCTGTGCATCTACACCATCTATTCCTCCCATGATCTTATACACCTGCATAAGATCACCCCTCAAACTATTGCGCTCCAAGGAATAGAGACCCAGCCTACTCAACGTATCTCTATAGCTCAGACCCTCTAGTCCTGGCAACATCCTCATAAATCTTCTCTGCCCTTTCCAGCTTGACATCTTTCCTATAACACAGTGCAGAGAACTGAACACAATACTCTAAATGCAGCCGTGTATGCAGTGTATTTGGTTTTCCAGAAGGCACATGATAAAGTGTCACAGCAAAGTTTACGACAGAAGACCAAGAGGGTTTGTGGATTGTAGCATGTATGCAGGAATAGCTAGCTGACCAGAAAGAGTTGGGATGAGAATGCATTTTCAGATTGATAATTATTAACGAATGGGATGCCAGACGAATTGGTGTGATAATTTTATATAATTGTTCAGCATTTACATTATTTTTAGCATATGGTTGCATTGCATAATTACACTCCTGCTGGGTTTTTTAAGATCTTTAAGAGAACCGATTCATGCTTATCCAGGACGCTTGCAGCGGATGTTGCTGCAACTTCAAAAATATGACATTGTTCTGACCTACAAACGTGGTAAGGATATGCACCTGGCAGACACTCTCGTGTGCGTCCCAAAAGACCTGTGAGGGTCTGTCCTCACCAGATGATGACTTTATCGTAATGACTGAGTCCTTTATTCCCTCGTCCTGTGTGGAGGACCTGGTTACCCACACTTCTGCTGCCAGTGCCTTATGGTCGCTTGCCTCCGTCATTAAGCGCGGCTGGCCAGACAAACACTACAATGTACTGCTGCCAGTTCGACCTTTCTTTGCTGTCCGCGATGAGTTAGTACTGCAGAATGGCATTATCGTAAAAGGCCATAAGGCTGTGGTCTCTGCTTCGCTGCATAGCAAGTATTTTAACACTGTCTATGCGGGGCACCCGGGCGCTGAAGCCACTGTCCTACAAGCAAAAAATCATGTTTTACTGGCCTGGTATGGCTGAATACATCAACGAGAATGCGGCATCCTGCTCGGTGTGTAACTGCTTGGCACCTCATCAACAAAAACATCTCCTGCCCTCCCGTGGTCTACAGTGGCAACTGACATATTTGAATGGCATGGCAAGCAGTACCTGGTGCTTGTCGATTCGTATTCCGGATGATTTGACATCGATTTTCTTGGCAACCCCACTTCTCGCGAGGTAGTTTTGAAGCTTGCTCGCCATTTTGCAGACCACGGAGCTCCTTGCATACTGTTATCTGATAACGGCAGTCAATTTACCAGCCAACACTTCAAGGAGTTTGCTGCACCCTGGGGTTTTCGCCACATCACCAGTAGCCCTGAATATCCACAATCGAATGGACTACCTGAGCGGGCTGTCAAGAGTGGCAAACCGCTTATGGAACAGTCGCACAGAGCTATTTCCGACGTGTACCCCGACCTGCTTAACCTATGCAACATCTCCCGCGACCCCATTTTGGGTTCACCTGCTCAACGATTATTGTCAAGGCAGACCCGAGCCACGGTGCCTGTGGCAGATCAGGCATTGATCCCGCAGGTGGTTACACCATCGGAAGTCCAGTCCAGGCTGCAACAACAGCGTGACATTCAAAATCAGTGGTATGACAAAACTAGTAGGCTGCTGACACCATTAATCAAGGGGCAGGTGATTCGTTTGCAAACTGACAAAGGCCATGACCGTATCGGTGTAATTTCTGGAACTACTTCTGAGCCACGCTTATATCAGGTCAGTGCTGATGGCGGCACCTGCAGGCATAACAGACAACATATCCCGCCTGTGAATGAACCGGCTCCACCTCCGTATTATCCAGACCGTACAAGTGTACTTCTTGACCGTGTCCAGAGGCATTGATGTGCCTGCACCAGCACAACCCACTTCTGGAGCGGCTGCTCTGCCAGTGGCTACGTCCCCTCCGCCTGTGCTGCAGACCCCTGTTTCATCACCGGGATTGCTGATTCAATCTCCGTCACCAGTCAAGCCACCGACTCTGTCCCCAGTGGGGAAAGACGGAGATGGTTTTTATCGCACATGTGCTGGTCGTGTTTGCAAGCCCACCGTGAAGTACCCGGGCTATGTTTGACTTTCCTCCAGCTTATTATCAATTGCTATGTATGCCTTATTTAGTCAATGGTTTTGTACTGACATTTAATTCTTTATTACAAACTCATGTGCCATGCTTTGTAGCTCCGCCCACTAGTTTAACAGAAAGCTTCTCTTCCCTTTCTCCCTCAGTCTTGAATTATGTGTTAAGATGAAGTTACCTATGCTGTAATGCTAATAAAGTCTTTGGATCTTAATCACTGTGCGTGACTTAAGTTATCCCAACAGCAGAGCTCAACACTGCCTGACAAACTATTTCCAGCAATTTCTATTATTTCAGAAATTAATGTATTTCATTATGGTGAAAAATGAAGTAAATTGTCATGTCTAGAAAATATGATTAAACTGTGAATGAAGGTAACGATTCTTCAGGTGCAATTGTTACTTTAGTGTTTAGAAACTTGTTCTATTTTTGTGCTTTTTTTTAAGACCAGCAAGAATCAAATAAAAGTAGAACTCGTAGATGAAAACTTTACAGAATTGAGAGGGGAGATTGCAGGGCCTCCTGATACACCGTATGAAGGTAAGCGGTAATGTTATTCTGTGAAATTTTGGCTCTGACTGCTGAAGGATAATTTTAATCAATTCTAAATTGCACCGTAACTCTTTTCATGTAAGAGTTTTGCACGTACATAAGGGTTAGAGAGAAGATTTTTTTTGTTATCAATATTTGTGGAGGAGAGCTTTGTTAAATTATCTGAAATGGTTTTTAAAGTAATGTTGTAGTTTCTTGTGGCACTGTTGAAATAAAGGTTTGGATAAGTAAGACAAAAAAGAAAAGCCATTAGACCCAGATCGTACACAGCCTTGGATATGGAGTTTTGAAATAGCACCAACATTAACTGATTTTTCAAAACTCTTCGAAAATGTGAATTGCCTTAAAGAATTGTAGAGTGACAAATTTTAAATCCTTTTAAGGGAAAGGCTGTAATATGGCATTGGGTAGGGAAGGTCATTGAGGAGAAAAGAGCACTGCCAATTATAGACTATCTTTATCTGACTCGGCATGTGCAAGATTGTCTGATTTGGATAAATGTAAGATTTAAAAAATATTTCACAACTTAAAAATGCATTCTATGTCATTGGATTGTTATTTTAACATAATGCAATGCCACGTCTGAGAAATCTACTGCGGTGTTGTTCAGTAGCTTCAGAAGTACTATCAAAATGACAATTTTACCTTCCTTCTCACCATTGAGTGCCCTTGTACAGGTGCACAACCTTTTATCCGAAAGCATTGGGACCAGACACTTTTCGTAATTTGGAATTTTTCGGCTTTCGGAATGGAAGATTTTTAGCATAGATTTTAACGGCTGGCTCAGTGGTAGAGTGCTCGGCTCATATCCGCAAGGTCGCGAGTTTGCGCCTCGATCCCGGCAGTTACTCGATTGTGAGTTTGAGTCTTCAATGTAGCTTTTTCTTGCAGAATAGGAGAGAATAGAGAGGGTGAGGCTGGGATCATTCTCTGCGAGATGATCTTAGTGCGGGAGACAAGTGTAGGAGAGGTGTACTGACTGTGTGGGCAGAACTTTGGAAGTGATTGCCCACCACTCTCAAAAGCTGCTGTGTCTCCCTGTCCCTCCAACTCCAGAGGAATCCGCTCCCCGATGGGCCGCTACGGCGACAAGTGGCAGTTCGCCCACAGCCCGAGCTGCGCCACCCCAAGAACAAGACATACCTTGCACACCATCAGCTTCTACGTGTTCCCCTGGAGTTGCTGATCTTGGATCTCCGTGCTTGCAGTGGGCCTGGGGGCCGGTGTCCCGATGAGGGGGCGCAGCTCGGGCTGTGGGCGAACTGCCACTTGACGCCGTAGCGGCCCATCGGCTTCTGGTGGTCCTGAGTCTCTCAGCTCCTGTCCAGGGGGGTGACCGGAGACGTCAGGACCAACAGGAACCCGCTCCCCGATGGGCTGCTACAGCAACAAGCTGCGCCCCCTCATCCGCAACCCCAAGAACAAGACGACCTTGCACACCATCAGCTTCTGTCCCTACTGTGTGTTCCTCTGGAGTTGGAACGGGGCTGGGTTGCTGCTGGCTGTGGGTCTCTGGGATCTCCGTGCTTGCAGTGGGCCTGGGGGTCAGTGTCCCGTTGGTCCTGACGTCTCCGGTGACTGGCACTGACCTGCTGGCATCGCCGACGTGAAGACAGTGCAAAGCCCCCGCGCCGGTGCAATGGGCGGGGAGCTGGAGAGGAGAGGGAAGGGGTCACACACATGGCCGGGAAGCAGAGGGGTGTAGGTGGGGTGAAACTGAAGGGAGTGACAATCTGCTGCTGCCTGCCCGCTGAGTTAACAAGTTTCCACGCAAGACTCACGATACACTGTGTATCGTGAGTTTACCGTGGGAACTTTTTAACTCAGCGGGCAGGCAGCAGCAGATTGTCAATTATTAACCCTCCCGCGCAATATACCCTCACCATCTCTTTTATGAATGAGGATTTAGTTCCCCTTTCTTCGAGGACCGACCGGAGGTTCCGCTGTCACCTCTGTGGGCCGTCCTCGGTGAACATCTTCAAGGACCGAAAAAATGTCCGCTATTCGGAGCTTTTCGTTATTTGGAATTTTGAATAAAAGGTTGTGCACCTGTAGTTGCTTTCTGTGAAGCAGCAATATACGTACAATTAATTTTAAATGTTATATTTGCTGCTTGTGATTTGTGGTTGTGGATCTATGAGATTGGGATCTGTACTGGGTCCACTGTGCTGTGCTGTGAGAATCTATGGTGGGTCTCCTATTGTTTGTTATTCAAATCATTAACATGAATGTGAATGTATGTTACAATGTTAGTAAATTGCAGATAGCAAAATTGGTGGTTTAGTGGACAGTGAGAAAGCTTATCTGAGTTTTATAAAAATAAATCTGGATTGACAAAGGAATTGGGCCAAGGAATAGCAGATAGAATTTAACTTGGACGATGATGCATTTCGGCAAATGGTTAGGCCCTGGAGAATGGTGTAGAACAGAGAGACTTAAGGATACAGTTCCCTGAAAGTCACAACACAGGTAAACGGGGTGGTGAAAAAACCGTTTGGCACACTTTCCTTTGTCATTGAGGGTATTGATAACAGGAATGGGACATTAGCTTTGCAAGAAATTGGTGAGGTCATATATGGAGTATTGTGTAGAGTTCTGGTTGCACTGCTATAGGTCGGAAGTCATTAAACTGGAAAGTATACAGAAAAGATTTGCCAAGATATTGATAGGACTCAAATGTTTGAGTTATAAGGAGACGCTGAATCAGCTGGTACTTTTTCCCCTGTAGGAGTGGCGTGTAGGAGGCTGAGAGGTGACCTTATTAGAGGTATACAAAATCACAGAAGGCATAGATAAAGTGAAGAGTTGCTGTTTTTTCCAAGTTAAGAGAAGTCTAGAACTAGAGGGATAGATTTAAGATGACAGCGGAAAGATTTAAGAGACCCAAGGGGGCATTTCTTCACACACAGGCTGGTGTGTATTTGGAATGATATGCCAGAGAAAATTGTAGAGGAGGGTACAATAGCAATATTTGAAAGATATTTGGACATGTACATGGATAAGAAAGCTTTAGAGAAATATGGGCCAAACGTGGGCAAAAGAGACTAGCTCAACTATAATACCCGGTCGGCATGAGGCAAGTTGTGCTGAGGGTCCTGTTTAGTGCCCATTGAACGTAGCTAAAATGAAATTTGGTGAAAATAGGGAAAGGAAGTGTTACTTGGTGCTTATAATACTTGTGGTTTGTGGAGTGCTTAACATTTGAACTGTGCTTGATGCAAGTTGATATGTTTTGTTTTTAAAAAAAAAGTTAAAGTAGACTAATCGACTTGTAGATAAACAAATGATTTGAAAGCAGACTTTAAGCAAACAGAAACTACAACTAATTAAAAGCAAAATGTAAGCGAACTTTTATGTAGTAGCATATGAGAGTTTGTTGTAGCATATGAGAGTTTGTGGAGACCCATGAGGTTAAACATCGCTATTGTAATCAGCATCTTGAGAATTGATTGGCGGCACTGATACAGAGGTAGGGCTGCTGCCTCACATAGCCAGATCCTGAGCTCGGGTGCTGTCAGAAGACTTTCTCCCTGTGACCACGGGTTTCCTCTGGGTGCTCCAGTTCCCTCCCACATCCCGAAGACGTGCGGGTTTGTAGGTTAATTTGCTTCTGTAAATGTCCCCAAGTGTGTAGAGAGTGGATGAGAAAGTGGGATAACATAGAACTAGAATGAACGGTGATCGGTGTGGTCTCGGTTTGCCAAAGGGATTTTTTCCCAAGCTGTATCTCTAAACTAAACTACAAATTTCAGGTCAAGAAGTTAAGTTGGAATCTAAAATTCAGAGGAAGAGCATCAGGAAGGATAAGTTACCATGGCAATTTGATGCAGGAGGGAGAATTGTCTGTTAAGTTGCAATGGCTTGGATTCGGGCAGGGTTCAGAGAATAATGAATGTGATTTTGTGTCGGGTAGGTATGGGGATCCAAGATCTATCAAATTGATTTACATTAGCGCCATTTGGATTGACGAGGTGAAATTTCTTTACGCGCCAGTTTGTACATCTTTGGCATTTTTTACTGCAAAGGGCTGTAGCTGCTCAGTCATTGAATACATTCAAGGTTGAGAAGGATAAGTTTTTTAAATTTAGAAGATGTGCGGATCAGGTGGACAAATGAATCGGTCACAGTGTTACTGAATTGTGGACAAGCTTAAGGAGTCCTATCTAAACAAGTCCCACCTGCCTGCATTTAGCCCATATCCTTCTTAACCTTTCTAATCCAGGTACCTGTCCATATGTCTTAAGTGTGGTTATAGTACCTGCTTCAATGGTCTCCTCTGGGACCTCATTCCATATATCCACTATCCTCTATGAAAACGCTGCCCCTCGGGTCCCTATTAAATCTTTCCCCTCTCACCGTAAGCCTATGTCCTCTGGTTTTGATTCCCCTACAATGGATACAAAAATAATGTGCATTGACCCTTTCTATTCCTCTCATGATTTTATACACCTCTATAAAATCGTCCATCTTCCTGTGCTCCGAGGAATAAAGTCCTAGCCTGTTCAAGTTCTCCCTATTGCTCAGGCCTTCGAGTCCTGGCAGCATCCTCAAATTTTCTCTGCGCACTTTCCAGCTTAACAATATACTTCCTGAAGCAAGGTGGCCAAAACATAACACAATACTGTTGTGAGTTGAATGGCAATATCTTGCGTTGTAACTTCTCAGACCACTGTTGCTAGGCATCCATTGACTCCCCCCCCCCCCCCCCCCCCCCTCATATTAAAGTTCTTGCATTTTTCCTTTTTCCCAGGCAAATTAAATGAATAAGTAAATTTAGTTTATCTACTTTGTGCATATTACTAGAATACTTAAGGCAGATTTTAAATTGAAGAAACTTAATGTGCCAAGTGCTGTAGTGAAATCCATGTGAAAAACATAAGAGCAAAAAACTCTGTATCCACGGTCTTGGTTAATTCCAGAATCCTGCGATCTGAGTGTGAAGCTCAAACACATGACATTATGATATTGTTGTAATTATGAAATCATAAGACCATAAGTGATAGGTACAGAAATAGGCCATTCGGACCATCAAGTCTACTCGGCCATTCAATCATGACTGATCTATCTCTCCCTTCTGACCCCAATCTCCTGCCTTCTCCCTTGCTTGAAGGAGGGGTAGGGCTTGGTGTTTTGGGGTATGGAAGTTTCGGGTAAGACAGAGGTGGGGTGCAACTGCTCTGTCTGATACCACAAGAAATTGCAGAGTTGTGGATGTAACACACTCCATCCCATAGATCAGCCTCCCCACATCAATTCCATGTACACTTCACCCTGTCTTGGGAAAGCAGCCGACATAATCAAGGATAATTTTCACTCCGGTGTATTCCTCAGACTCCTTCTCCCCTCTCAATGTCGTTCGTCGGGCAGAAGATGCAAAAGCCCCCCCATGTACCACCCCGGATTCAGTCTTCTTCCCTTCTGTTACCTGATCTTGCATTTTTGCAAACCTTGGACTTTTTTTCCAGAATAATATTCTATTGCTGTTACATGTTCTGTAAATTTTAACTCTTTGCACTACCTTTAGGCTTGATTGCATTCATATATTGTATGCATATTACTAGAATACTTATGAAAGGCAGATTTTAAATTGAAGAAATGGCTTAATGTGCCAAGTGCTGTAGTGAAATCCATGTGAAAAACATAAGAGCAAAAAACTCTGTATCCACGGTCTTAGTTAATTCCAGAATCCTGCGATCTGAGTGTGGAACTCAACACATGACATTATGATATTGTTGTAATTATGAAATCATAAGACCATAAGTGATAGGTACAGAAATAGGCCATTCGGACCATCAAGTCTACTCGGCCATTCAATCATGACTGATCTATCTCTCCCTTCTGACCCCAATCTCCTGCCTTCTCCCTTGCTTGAAGGAGGGGTAGGGCTTGGTGTTTTGGGGTATGGAAGTTTCGGGTAAGACAGAGGTGGGGTGCAACTGCTCTGTCTTACCACAAGAAATTGCGGAGTTGTGGATGTAACACACTCCATCCCATAGATCAGCCTCCCCACATCAATTCCATGTACACTTCACGCTGTCTTGGGAAAGCAGCCGACATAATCAAGGATAATTTTCACTCCGGTCATTCCTCCTTCTCCCCTCTCTCGTCGGGCAGAAGATGCAAAAGCGTGAAAGCATGTACCACCCGATTCAGGAACAGCTTCTTCCCTTCTGTTACCTGATTTATGATCTGTCCTCTGGTAAGGTAGGATATATTCCCAATCTTCTAACCTAGCTCATTGCAAACCTTGGACTTTTTTCCTGAAATAATATTCTATTGCTGTTACGCAGTATTCTGTACTCTGGAATTTTACTCTTTGCACTACCTGTTGAACTGGCTTGATTGCATTCATATATTGTATGATTTGATTTAGGTACACATGACAATAATCTAACAATATGAAAAAGAGGTTACAAAAATTACTTCCCTACACTCACCCAGGAGGGAGTTACACCGCCAATATAAAAGAGCATTATGGCTGCACCTGGGAAATCTATCCTGCCGCATATGGCCGATAGAAACATAGAAAATAGGTGCAGGAATAGGCCCTTCGAGCCTGCACCGCCATTCAATATGATCATGGCTGATCATCCAACTCGGTATCCTGTACCTGCCTTCTCTCCATACCCCCTGATCCCTCTAGCCACAAGGGCCAAATCCCTCTTAAATATAGCCAATTAACTGGCCTCAACTACTTTCTGTGGCAGAGAATTCCACAGAGAAAAAATTCTCATCTCGGTCTTAAAAGACTTCCCCCTTATCCTTAAACTGTGACCCCTTGTTCTGGACTTCTCCAACATCGGGAACAATCTTCCTGCATCTAGCCTGTCCAACCCCTTAAGAATTTTGTAAGTTTCTATAAGATCCCCCTCAATCTTCTAAATTCTAGCGAGTACAAGCCGAGTCTATCCAATCTTTCTTCATATGAAAGTCCTGCCATCCCAGGAATCAGTCTGGTGAACCTTCTTTGTACTCCCTCTATGGCAAGAATGTCTTTCCTCAGATTAGGAGACCAAAACTGTACGCAATACTCCAGGTGTGGTCTCCCCAAAGCCTTGTACAACTGCAGTCGAACCTCCCTGCTCCTATACTCAAATCCTTTTGCTATGAATGCTAACATACCATTCGCTTTCTTCACTGCCTGCTGCACCTGCATGCCTACTTTCAATGACTGATGTACCATGACACCCAGGTCTCGTTGCTTGTTTTTACACCACTCTTACCCCATTATACAATTTTTGATTTTTGCCCTGGATTTGTCTGCTTGCCACTTACTTTTCACCTTGCTACCTGTTGTTTCTTCCCTCATTTTACACCCCTCTGTCTGCTCATGCTCCCATCCCCCTGCCACATTAGTTTAAATCCACCCCGACATCATTACCAAACACTCCCCCAAGGACATTGGTTCCATTTCAGCCCAGGTGCAGAATGTCCTGTTTGTACTGGTCCCACCTCCCCCAGAACTGGTTCCAATGCCCTAGAAATTTGAATCCCTCCTCCTCGCACCATTTTTCAAGCCACGTATTCATCTTAAATATCCTCCTATACCTACTCTGACTAGCACGTGGCACTGGTAGTAATACAGAGATTATTACCTTTGAGGTCCTGCTTTTAAGTTTATCTCCGATGAGAGTATATGGGTAGAATACAAGAATAAGATGATCACCAATGGTATCATACTGTAGGCCTCCCAATATCAGCAGAAATTATAATTAGAACAGGTATGCAGGCAGATTGTAGAAAGCTGTAAAAGCAATTGGGTAGTAGAGTTGGGGATTTTAACTTTCCCAACATCGACTAGGTGGGGGGGTCAACAAAGTGGAAGTGTACGGGTGGTATTAAAAGTGAAAGAGAGTGCCGGAAAGGTTACAGAAGTTTCCAGAAGTAATAGGATGGAATGTTTAAGAAGGGATAAGGGAGTAAGGTTGGGTAAAATCATGACTGATGTGAGAGGAGGGGTGGTGATCACCGAATTAAAGGTGTTATATTTGAATGCACGTAGTATAAGGAACAAAGTGGATGAGCTTGTAGCACAGTTAGAAATAGGTTGGTATGATGTTGTGGGCATTACAGAGACGTGGCTGCAAGAGGCTGGGAGCTGAATATTAAAAATTACACATCCTATTGGAAAGACAGACAGGTAGGCAGAGGGGGTGGGGTAACTCTGCCGGTAAGGTATGGAATTTGGTCCTTAGCAAGGGGTGACATTGGATCACAAGATGTAGAATCCTTGTGGGTAGAGCTGAGAAACTGCAAGGGTAAAAAGACCCAAATGACCTCCAAACAGTAGCCAGGATATATGATATATGTTACATCAGGAGATGCTATCGGCATGTAAGAAAGGCAATGCTATGGTGGTCATGGGAGATTTCAATATGCGGGTAGACTTGGAAAATCAGGTTTATACTGGACCACAAGAGAGGGAATTTGTAGAGTGCTTCTGAGATCAGAGCAGCTTGTAGTGGCCCCTACCAGGGAAAAGGCAATTCTGGATGTAGTGTTGTGTAGTAACCGGATTTGATGAAGGAACTCAAGGTAAAGGAACCACTAAGAGGTAGCGACCACAATTTGATAAGATTTAACCTGCAATTTGAGAGGGAGAAGATGAAATCGGATGTGTCGGGTATTACAGCTGAGCAAAGGGGACTACAGAGCCATGAACGAGGAGCTGGCCAAAGTTGATTGGAAAGGTACCCTATCAGGAATGTTGGTAGAACAGCTAAGGCAGGAATTTCTGGGAATAATTCAGAAAATGCAGGATCATTTCATTCCAAAGAGGAAGAAAGATTCTAGAGGGAGAATGAGGCGACCATGGCTAACAAGGGCAGATTAAAACTAAAAGAGAAGGCGTATAACATTGCAAAGATTAATGGGAAGCCAGAGCATTGGGAAGCTTTTAAAGAACAATAAAAGGTAACTAAACAGGCAATATGTGGAGAAAAAAAGAAATTCGAAGTTAAGCTAGCGAATAATATAAAAGAGAATAGCAAGAGTTTCTTCAGTTATATAAAGAGGCAAGGGTCGATGTTGGACTGCTGGAGAATGATGCAGGAGAAGTGATAATGGAGAATAAAGAAATAGCAGAGGAATTTGATTTTTTTTGCATCAGTCTTCACAGTAGAACAGTGCCCAGCAGGCAGCGTGTTGAAAACTGCGCAGTTTGCCGCGAGGAGCAAAGGCATTGTGACGTCATCCAGCTTGCTTTCAGCACGTTAGATTTTAAAAAGATGTGAGATTGGTGAACAATTTTTGTAAAAAAAACTCAGGAAATAATGAATAAAATTTTCAGGTGAGGGGATTTTTGAGATCATAGAAACATAGAAAATAGCTGCAGGAGGAGGCCATTCGGCCCTTCGAGCCAGCACCGCCATTCATTGTGATCATGGCTAATCGTCCCCAATCCTCCCCATATCCCTTGACTACCCCTAGAGCTCTATCTAACTCTCTCTTAAATCCATCCAGTGATTTGGTCTCCACTGCCCTCTATGGTAGGGAATTCCACACATTCACAACCCTCTGGGTGAAAACGTTTTTTCTCACCTCAGTCTTAAATGGCCTCCCCTTTATTCGAAGACTGTGGCCCCTGGTTCTGGACTCACCCAACATTGGGAACATTTTTCCTGCATCTAGCTTGTCCAGTCCTTCTATAAGATACGCCCTCATCCTTCTAAACTCCAGTGAATACAAGCCTAGTCTTGTCAATCTTTCCTCGTATGACAGTCCTGCCATCCCAGGGATGAATCTCGTGAACCTACGCTGCACTGCCTCAATCACAACAATGTCCTTCCTCAAATTAGGAGACCAAAACTGTACGCAATACTCCAGATGTGGTCTTACCAGAGTCCTATACAACTGCAGAAGAACCTCTTTACTCCTATACCGAAATCCATTTTGTTATGAAGGACAACATTCCATTAGCTTTCTTCACAGGAGATGTGAATCAAAGAAAATGTTCAAGCAAGCAAACCCACAAGCAAGTAAACATCCAAGATCAGGGTTTTATATTATAATAGATGTAATAAGAGTTCAGTGTCAATATGTACCTTCCAGGATAAGAGGCAAAGATCAAAGGAAGCATATATGTTAGGTATGGGAAATTGGTATCCAGTACGTCATTTGGGAAATAGAATAGAATATATTTTAATGGTCACATACACCTGTAGGTAATACTGGAGAAACAAAGATGGCAAAAATGGGCTGTGAAATCATCCTTAGATAGGATTAAGGAGAATTTAAAAGCTTTTGTAAGTATATTAACAACAAAGTAGCTGTGGAAGGAATTGGTCCTCTCGGGGATCAAATGGGTAATCAATGGGTGGAGCCAGGCGATGTGAGTAAGATTCTAAATGAATACTTCTCATTGTTATACATCAGAGAGAATAAGAAGGATGCTAGAGAATTAAGGGAGATGGGGTAAGATAGCAATAGACAATAGGTACAGGAGTAGACCATTTGGCCCTTCGAGCCAGCACCTCCATTCAATGTGAAGGGACTAATTGACATGATGCTAGGAATTGTCAGATTTTTGAAAGGACAGGTATTCTCATTACAAGCAGAAATTTAAATGGGAGACTACCAGTTTTTATGAAATATATGATAGAATAATTGCCTTTCCAGTGCAGAAGTCTGTAGATAGCGGTGTAGACTGCATTATCTAAAAGGATGGTGGAAATAGATTCTCTAATTTACCATTGCTTTCAAATGGAAAAATAATATATTCTTGAAAGAGAAATTGTGCAGCAGTATGTTAAAAGGGCATGGATGTCAGACTAATTAGTTACATCTTTCAAAGAACTGGCACAGGCTAAATGATTCCCTTATTCCATGTGCTCAGGTAAATCACTGGAACTGTAGACTTGCTCGTTAAAGCCTGTTGATTATAGAAGAGGAATGCTATAATTAGTATGGTAGTTATGTTTCATTATATATTTTCAAAATGGAAACCAGGGGATCTTGAGATTTGGCCAGTTTGATCCAGAAGATCACTTTACTGGAGGCTTGTTTAAAAAAAAATGTTAACTCAATGTGGTCATGTAAGCTTAGATTTGATTCAGCAAACAAAAATGCTAGAGCAACTCAGAAGGTCAGGCAGCATTTTTGCTGGGAACGGATGGATAACATTTCAGACTAATGGGGAAAAGATGTGAAGAAAGCTGGAAAAGAGACCTAGGATTAGCAATGTTACAAAATTTTGAGATTTAAAAAATCAAGTCTGCAATTTATCCCATCAGATAAAGCATAAAAAGAATTTTAATTTGACACCTAATTCACTTTCATATCCTCAGTATTAAAAAAAAGTTATGGCCATTTTCATACTCTGAAATTAGCATCTTATTCCCTATTGCTTTTCCATTGACTTAACTCAAAAGCTGTGATCGAGGACAGTCAAAAGCTAAAAGTTGTAGCTAATTACAAAGTGCAATTACTAGATCTAAACATCTATCCATTTCTTAAGAAAAGGTTAACGTTTGTAAATAGCTTAAGTGTCCAAATAACATTCACACAAGAATTCACAATATAACATGATTTATAAATCTCATTGTTATGAATTTATAGGTCAAATGGAAGGAATTTAATTCATGTAAATTAATGGGCATTTTAATCATTTGCGAGTAGTTTTTTGTGGAACGCGATCGATTGGAACGTTGCGGTTGCAGTGAATTTGAACCCAATATATCGGCAGGAAAAACACTGCCGGTTCGTATGGGGTCAAAATCACATTTTCGCCACTGAAATTTGGATAGAAGTAATCCTAAGAAGCAAGTTTATATGTAAAATATACGACTTACCTTATGTTTTGTCCCCTACGTGAGATCTGTCCAATTGTAAGCATTGACGGCGTTAGAAGTAGCTTTTTATTTTCCTCCAGGGATTAAATTGTGCCGCGATTTAAAAAAAAAAAACATTTTATTTATTTATTTATTTTTAAACTTCCGAGAACGGAGGTCGGAACGATTTTTCTGCAGCAGCTGAACAGCCTGAGAAATTTCGACTCCGACAGGCAGGAGAAAACAAAAATGTTCTCCCCCCCCCCCCCCCCCCCCCCCCTCAAAGTCGCCAAAGTCGTGCACAAGGCCAGTGGCAAAACTGCAGCGCCGCTGAAGGTAGGTATTGTAACATCGCTACTAGGATTGCAGCATTGCCTAGTGAGTGATAGGTGAATGCAGGTGATGGGGAGGGTGTTTGGCAAATAGGTGTAGTAAATAGCAAACACTAAAGGTGAAAAGGAGACAAAATTGTGTCAGATAAGGAAAAAAGAGAAAATGTAAAGCTGGAAGTGGAGAGATAGATGGAATGGGAGGGAGGGGAAAGATGGGGGAATAAAGGGAATGTGGGACTTGGGGATGGAAGGTGAAAGTACAGAGGGAGAGGAATATGGGTGACTAGGATGGTGAGAGATGGTGGGGAAAAATGTGTGTGTATCAGGATTTAGACTGAGCAAAATTGTAGATGCAAATGATATTTTTGGGATATTCACATTTACTTATACTAGACATGAAATCCTGAATTACAACTGCAAATATATTTTTTAAGAGCGCGATTTTGTCATAAGATAGTCAAGTCAAGTTTATTTGTCACATACACATACGAGATGTGATAATAGCATTATGTGATGAATCTTAGGATAAATTTCACGTTTCAGTAAGCTGTCCTTGTGCATTTAAAATCAAATAGTCTCTAATGCTATTTTGGATTTCTTGAGTCAAGAGTATTTAATTGTCATATGTATTGACAATAGAACAATGAAATTCTTACTTGCAACAGCATAACAGATCTGAAAATACAATAACAATAGATAATGTATAGCAAACACAAAGTCAATCAATTAATAAGCCCAATACTAGTGTAAAGAAACCACTAAGCCCCTCTGCGACCAGTTAGTATTGGGTAATCTTTGAGCCTGATGGTTGTTAGGAAGAATCTGTTTTTAAACCTTATGGTTAAGGTTTTATGCTTTCCTCCTGGTGAGAACCTGGGCAGAGAGGTGTCGGTCTTTGATATCAACTGCCTTTTTGATTTGCTTGATGCTGCAAAATTGGTAAAAGCAATCATCTTCACTTTCCCACTACCCCCACCCCACCCCCGCCCCCCCCTTACATTAGCCATAATGGATAACACACGTTTCTAACATTGAGCAACATTCAGAAACTATTAAAATGAATTAATTACTGTCATCATGTAATTAAATCATACATTTCCAATTTATTTATAAAGATGAGCCTAGTTCAATTCCAGTCCAAGGATGTTTTTTCAAGACCCACCCAATCCTGTCACACTCTATTCCTGTCAGGCTTGTGTTGGGAGCCATGTGTTAATATGATCTTTTTTTTTACAAAAGATCCCCGTGTATAATCTTAAGAGACCAGATCACAGATTGGGCAAAGAATAATAGCATCATGCATTTCACATTGGGCAATCATCTTGTTTATGTTGTTATAATCTTTCTTCTAAATGCCTCAAGAATGAACTAGTTTCACTTTATCCTCTGCAATATTGCTTTATCAAATGATGAATTCACTTGTCATTGTACTTCTATTGTAAAACACTTCTAAACAAAATAATTCAACTGACATTTCATGGTTTAGTTTACAGATACAACATTCACACGAGTTCTGTTATACCACTTTCCCATCCACTCCCTATACATACAGGGCCAATTAACCTACAAACCGCATGTATTTGGGATTTAGGAAGAAGTCAGAACACCCATGCGATCACAGGGGAAATGTACATAATCCACAGAGACAGCTCCCGAGGTTAGGTTTGAACCTGGATCTCAAGCGCCGTGAAGCAGCAACTCTAAAAAATTGTGTCGCAACAGCAACCCACACCTAGCTCTGTCACAAGCCTGGGCACAACTATAAATATCGTGCGACCTTACTATTCAGATAGCATGTATCCACAACTGGACTTTTAGAAATTCTCTTCTATTTTGTTAATCGTTTTATTTAATCGCAACCATGCATTCACAATTACTTGATGGCAGGGGTAGAAAATTCACATCTATATGCCCATGAACAAGAGAACTCCTCCTTTCTTGGACTTGAAGGGTCATGGAACGATCACCAGTTATTACCTTAAATGTTTAAATCTGTATTTTAAAAACAAACCCGATCTGCTTTTATCTTCCATTTTAGCACCTCATTTTGTATTGGTAAATTCATATTCCCGTATTTCAATGTATTTTACCACATTTTGTCAAACAGTCTTTGCTTATTCAGCCTTTAATGTAGTTATTTATACCTGTTCATCAAATTATATTTTTTATTTAAAAGCAAATTTTAAATGCTCACAAATCTTTTTTGTATTATGCTAAAACTCCAGAATATAGCCCGGTGCATAAGAATAGTTTCAAAAACAGAACCCTTCTAAAATGTATGTGGGACAGAGGATATATGTACTATTTTGAAGATGGGAAGCCTGGAAGGCTTTTGGAAAATAAGAATTCTATGATAAATCTGTCATCGAGATTGTGTCCAAATCATGACCGCAGGAATGTGGGACATGTGAAAAGACCATAGGGTCTTAGACCATAGACCATCTTCCTGGGGGGAGGACTATAAGGAGGGGATATTTATGAGCTGTTCAAAATCATGGAGAGTTTTGCTGCAATAAATGGGAAGCTGCTGCTGGTAGGCAGAAGAGCCAGTAGCCACAGATGTAAGGAATTGGACAAATGACCAAGGCACATTTTATGCAGCAAAATGCAATCAAGAATGTTGACAGAAAGCAGATTCAGCTTACAAAAAGGAAATGGAAAAAAGCTTGAAAGAAAAGTGGTAAGGCATAAGAGTTGCCCTGCTCTTTTATATGTAAATCTATCTCTCATGATTGTGTGTTCGATGAGTGAGTGTTTTGTGGTTTGTAACAGGTTAGGGGTAAGTGGGATGCTACTGGAAAATTTGAGTCTAGACAAAGCTGGTACTTGGTACTCTATTTCTCCTATCCACAACCTTTAATGTAATAAATGACTCCATTCAGCTGCAGCTTCTATGTTGTATGGTTGCAGGGTACTTTGGTTTCATTTTTTATTTCTCAAACTGTATTTGGAAAAGCCCTGCAATGATTTCTTCAAGCACCACTGCACAATTAGCTTTGGAAGACACAAAGTGCTGGAGTACATCAGTGAGTCACGCAGCAGTACTGGAGAACACGGGTAGGTAACATTTTGTGTTGAATCCTTCTTCAGACTGAAACATTACCTATCCATGTTCTTCATAGATGCTGCCTGCCCCACTGGGTTACTCTGGCCCTTTGTATCTTTTTTTGTTTGTTCAAAAGGTATAGGAGCAGAATTAGGACATTTGTGCCATCAGGTCCACTCCGCCATTCAATCGTGGCTGATCTATCTTTCCCTCTTAACCCCACTCTCCTGCCTTCTCCCACTGACATGTTAAGCTGGCATGCTTGGAACCTCCAGTTTTCCAGATAATCGGATGTATTCCAATTAGTGCTCCCAGCATCTTTTGAATTAATATTACAAAGTAGTATAATAAAGATTCCAGCAAACAATGTGTGTTTCAAGCTAATGTGGGAAATGGGATGTCAGAGAATTTCAAGGGAGGACAGGAAGCGGAACAGGAAGCGGAACAGGAAGCGGAACCTGCTGAGTTTCAAGAAAGTGCTGGAAGAGCAACTAGGGGCTAAGGGGATCAGGGGGCAGGTACGGGATACTGAGTTGGATGATCAGCCATGATAATTTTGAATGGCGGTGCAGGCTCGAAGGGCCGAATGGCCTACTCCTGCACCTAATTTCTATGTTTCTATGTTTAGATCTGTTTCAAGGGAGGGTGGAAATGGAACCTCATTTGGTTTAATGATAGTGCATGAACTGGGACCCAGCTCTGTCAAAGTGAAGGTGGGAGCTGGGGCCTAGGCCTGTCACGGAGGGATGGCAACTGCTGATACATTGAGATTTCCAATCAATTGGATAGCAGATTATCAGAGTTTTACACTATGTAGAATACCAAAGGCAGTCTATCAGGTATCAGTACCTCTGCAAAATCTGCTCCCTCCCCATTTCTGTCCCAAGCCGAACCTCTTTCACAACATCGATGTTGTGTTTGACATGAGTTTTTGTCTACATATAATAAAAGCCTGATATCAGCTATCTGATTGTTCAGAAATCTCACTGATTCAGCACTGGTTCCTGCAGTGTAAACTCATCTGGGTTGCTGGAAAAGTTATTATAATACTGGGTAACATCTTAAAATAGAATTCAAAACGTGTTGGAATATCAATTGGAATAACATCGAATAGTTTGGAATGATCCGGCTGCACCACAGTGCAGGATAATGGGACTTCTATTGTATGACTCCATTGCCAAATCTTCCTTGTAATATTGCCTGTTTCACTTTTCATTAATGAATATTCATTCATGACTGTATAATTATATATTCCCTTAGCGTTTGGATGAGTGATATATTATGGGGTACAATAGAAACAGCTTATGGGCAGTATTCATGAATGGAACCCTTGCATTACCCAAGGACTGCCTGTAAAGGCCTTTCTCACACAGTCCTAGTTTTAATGGGTCCACCTCTCGTAACTGATTTAAACTTTTTAGAACATAATCTCTAGAATACTCTCTCTAAAATTTATCACATTTCAACATTTCTACTCTGGCAATTACTTTGAAAAAACCTTTTGATCATTGTTTTTAATATCTTAATGATTGGGCGAGAAATTATCTTGGTAATTTTTTTGAGGAAAGTAGTTATTTCAATAGAAATACTAGAATTTGAATACTGAGTATGGTGAATGATTATTGAAGTATATAAATTAGTGGGATGCAATGCTGCCATGTCTTAAAGATAAATTTACTGCATTTTGCCAAATTTCAAACTGGAATGTTGGTGTGACTGACAAACCTAAACAAATGTTAACCAAGAGATTAAAATATGTCCTTATAAACAAACAGCTCATCATTACTTTGTGAAATATTAGACAATTCAGAGTATTCACAGTTGTCAAAGACAGTTCCGTTAAAATTTACTCCAGAAGATCATAAGAGATAGCAGAATTAGGCCATTCGGCCCATCACGTCTACTTCACCATTCAATCTATCTCTCCTAACCCCATTCTCCAGCTTTCTCCCTACTTATTTATACTAATTGTCTGAATGTATGTTATCAGTACAATTGTCTATTTTTAGTACGAACTAACTAGTATTTCATACAAGTTGCTAATATTTCATACATGTTGCTAATCAATTTAAAAAAAAACATCTGGCTGTCACATCAGTTCTGGCATGTTAATCAGTTCACGTCTGGTCAGCAAACATTCTGTTCAAGGGACCAGTCTTGGGAAACCTAGTGACGTTGCCATTGCAGAATGTAAAGGAAGTGGACAGGTCAGTTGCAATGCTTGAGGAGTAAAGTGATTTTGGTTAAGGAGATGGGTTGAGGGGCAAGGAGGAGATGGTCCAGGAATAGTTGGGGCAGATAATTTAGCAGCTGGGTTGGCACATAGGTCAACTGCAAAATTTTAATGGGCCAGAGGTGAAACCTCTGGGTATTTGGGCAATTGAATTACTTAATCGTGACTCGCATGAGGCAACTTTGCAAATACCTACTTCTGCATGAATGGACAGAATATAAAATATTTCAGTGATGTACAGGCAAAATGGAAAGAATAAGGCATTTCATGCAAGGCAAAAGGAAAAGTCAAGGCATTTCATGCAAGCCGTCCCCCCCCCCCCCCCCCCCCCCCCCCCCCACACATTTTTTTGTTGTTGTAAAAATGGAATCATATAATACAAAAAAACGGGGCATTTTGTGATTCAATTCTAGATGATAATTCCTTTGTAGAATAAAATGAAATATTTTGTTATCAATTATCTTCTGTCTCACTCTATCAAAGTTTAGTTTTTGATAAATCTATTGAATGTTCATTTTCAAGCAATATAGTGAATATATGCAGATGTATGTAATGAGATATTTGGTATTCAATAGACAATAGGTGCAGGAGTAGGCCATTCGGCCCTTTGAGCCAGCACTACCATTCAATGTGATCATGGCTGATCATTCCCAATCAGTACCCCGTTCCTGCCTTCTCTCCATATCCCCTGACTCCGCTATCTTTAAGAGCCCTGTCTAGCTCTCGCTTGAAAGTATCCAGAGAACTGGCCTCCACCACTCTCTCAGGCAGAGAATTCCACGGACTCATAACTCTGTGTGAAAAAGTGTTTCCTCATCTCCGTTCTAAATGGCTTACCCCTTATCCTTAAACTGTGGCCCCTGGTTCTGGACTCCCCCCAACATCGGGAACATATTTCTTGCCTCTAGCGTGTCCGAACCCTTAATGATCTTATATGTTTCAATAAGATCGGCTCTCATCCTTCTAAACTCCAGAGTACGCAAGCCCAGCAGCTCCATTCTCTCAGCATTTGACAGTCCCGCCATCCCGGGAATTAACCTTGTAAACCTACGCTGCACTCCTTCAATAGCAAGAATGTCCTTCCTCAAATTAGGGGACCAAAACTGCACACAATACTCCAGGTATGGTCTCACTAGGGCCCTATACAGGTGCAGAAGGACCTATTTGCTCCTATACTTAACTCTTGTTATGAAGGCCAACATGTCATTCGCTTTCTTCATTACCATTTCACAGTGGTAAAGGAGAAACAATGGGAAAAGCATATCTAAACATGTTGAAAAGATGAAGTTAGTAGATTTATTGTAATTTTAAAAGACGGTGGGAGAAACAGTGTTGCAGAAGTGCAAGTCTCCATGGCCTGATGGTTTTGTACACGGGCTATTGAATTTTAAAAAATCACATTGGTCGTAATTTTCCTAACTGCTGTAGTGTTGCAGTTACATATGCCTTTGTATTGGAGAATTATGAATGTCACATGTTACCATGATTTGAGGGAGAATCAGGCTTGCCAATTTAATATGAAGAAGTTACTGAATGCTTGAGGGGTAGTGGTGGAAATTTGCTGTTGAGAAAGATTAAGGGATTTGATACAATAGGATTTTCTTCCAGAAATAATACAAAAGAAGGGCACAATGCACATAGGCACTCTGATGGAATTCACACGTAAATGTATTTTTGCATGTTTTAGATTTTTGACTATTAGTAGTAGGTTTTAAAAACTATTTATATAACTTAAAGTAGCCAAATATGCCAGCCATTTTTGACTGACAGCATTTTATATTCAAGAAACCGATTTAGAATTTGTGTGGTTTATTGTCAATGGAGTGGGTTTGTGCAGAGATTTTTTTTGTTTGGGGAGGGGGGGCATCTTCTTACCCTACACATCTTAATCCAAGGGGTTTTCTTTTGCCCCACATTTTCACCACAAGCTATTTAACCCATCGATTTCTGAATTGCATAAAATTAGACTCGTAACCACTTGTTTTCAACATTAATTGGTAATTCAATTTTTTTGCCATTGTGTGTTGTCAAGGGATCTCACTCCAAGTACTTATTCATTTCAAATCATTACTTCCAGTGAGGTACATCTTGCTTAGTGGTTTTCTTTTTGTAATTAAATATGAAGTTACAATCTAGGGGAAATTAGAACAGAATGCTGGAAATAATCAACGGGTGGGGCAACATGAAGAAAATAAAAAGTTTATGTTTGGTTGATAACTGTTCATCAGAACCAAAAGGTTGTTGACCTGAACATTTTTCTTCACTGACTTGTGTATTTTCAGTATTTTCATTATTTATTTTGCATTTCTAGCATCTTTTGGTTTTATGCTTCACAATGCAGTTTATTGTCTTGACTATTGTCGACTTTATAGTCATATGCGCAGGTAAGTCGAGGTAATGAACAATGAGGAAAAATCTAGTTTGTATCAGCATCACAGGCATGCAGACTTGGACAAACACACTGGAAAAAAATGTACATATATATTAATTTTCCATAAACTTCTAAATAAAACAAGACTTCCAAAAACCAAGGCATTAGTGCAAAAACATAATTAGACATAATCACAAGACTATAATGTTCCATTGTCAAAGTGGGATTACGGTTACGAAGCTTAGTTCAAGAACCTGATAGTTGTGGGAAAGTAACTATCCCTTATGGACTTGTTCCACTTGGGCATCATTTGCACATCATGCAGGTGCCGCGCGAGGATTTTGAGCATCCGAAAATCCTGGAGCGCAGCACGCTCACCGCATGTCACTGCCTACGTCACCACGTCTCACGACGTGCATGTGCGTGTAATGCACACAATGTGCACGTTACTGCGTTGTGACGCGTAAATTATGTCGCGTAAATGACGCGCAAATAACGCCCAAGTGGGACAGGCCCATTAGCCTGGAGGTGTGGAACTTTGGGCTTCTGTACCTCCTGCCCGATAGTAACAGTGAGAAGAGGGAATAACCTGGATGGCGTGATATTTGATAATGGATATCACTTGCAAGAAGCAGCACGTTACATAGATGCTTTTGGTTGAGGGGAGGGCTGTGCCTATGGTGGACTGGACTGAATCCACCACTCTCTGCAGCCTCTTGCATTCCTTTTGAAATTGCCATACCAGACCATATTGCAACCAGTCAGGATACTTTCTACAACCCTTGCTCAGAAGTGCAAGAATTTGAAGTCGCTATATCTCTCCACTACTAACACACTGATGAAAACTGGTATGTGGTGTCCTGTCTTCCCCAGTCTGAAGTCAAGGATTAGTTTCTTTGTCTTGTTGATATTGAGTGAGAGGTTGTTTTTGCTGCAGCATTCAACAATGTGTTCTTGCTCTCTCCTGTGTGTGGACGCATTTAATTGCATTGTTAAAGGATTGATTGAGAACTTTGTGCTTATATCTTTAGTTTAGTTTGGAGATACATCGCGGAAACAGGCCCTTCGGCCCACCGAATTCACACTGACCAGCGATCCCCGCACATTTACACTATCCTACACGCACTGGGGACAATTTACAATTATACCAAGCCAATTAACTTACAAACCTGTATGTCTTTCCAGTGTAGGAGATAAATGGAGATCCCGGAAAAAACCTATGCAGGTCACGGGGAGAACGTATAAACTCCGTACAGACGGCACCCATAGTCAGGATTGAACTTGTGCGTCTGGAGTTATAAGCCAGCAACCCTAACATTGCCCCACTGTGCCGTCCTTTCCATTCCATGCCTTGGTTTCATCCCCATCACTAAACTTTTCTTTCACCAAGATAACCTTCATTATGGTGTTTCTCTAATTTTGAGCTCTAGACTATTACTGATTTATTTTATCAGTTTGTCTTCCAGAACCCAAACTCCACTGCATTTTTTCCTTATCCTTTATGATGATCCATATGACTTTCCCATTTACAGGCATGTGAATTAAAATGTAGCCATGTACCATCCATGGCTTTGTCAAATGTAGTTGATAATGCATTTGAGAAGTGCTAGATCAAACTGTTATATAATTGCAAATTAGTGATGCATGTTCGCAGAAAAGATATGGAGCATTCTCTAATAAATAGAACAAATTAGACCTACTGTAGGTTAAATTTATATACAAAACTGACTGTTTACAACAGTATTTAATTAGTTTGTTTTATTTAAAAAATATCTCTGTCAAAGCAGTTGTATTTGAAAGGCAGCAGTGATGCTTATTTCCTTTGATTATGGATTTGCAACACTTCCATGACTACGGAGAATTGTTTTCTCTGTTAGCCCTCTGAGGAGACAGTAATCTGAGGTGTCAGTCTTTATAGCATTATATGTTTAAGGAATTTTTGTAAACTAAATTTTAGAAAAGGGAGTAGAATTATTTCACCACCCAGAGTTGTTCAGCTTCTGTGCTTAAATTTACAAAGAACGAATAAAATAAACCCTGTTGCTGAATTGATTTTCGTGTTGAATAATCAAATTTGTTATATAGAAAAAATAACCAGGTAAACAAAATTGAATGTGGCCCACCCACAAAAGCACAAGACCATGTTGGTTATGAGTTTGCATAAATCCACAAATAACTTCAAATGATTACAAGGTTAATTCCCGGGATGGCGGGACTGTCATATGCTGAGAGAATGGAGCAGCTGGGGTTGTACACTGTGGAATTTAGAGTTAGAAGGATGAGAGGGTATCTCATTGAAACATATAAGATTGTTAAGGGCTTGGACACGTTAGAGGCAGGAAACATGTACCCAATGTTGGGGGAGACCAGAACCAGGGGCCACAGATTAAGAATAAGGAGTAAGCCATTTAGAATGGAGATGAGGAAACACTTTTTCTCACAGAGAGTTATGAGTGTGTGGAATTCTCTGCCTCAGATGGCGGTGGAGGCAGGTTCTCTGGATGCTTTCAAGAGAGAGCTAGATAGTGCAATTAAAAATAGCGGAGTCAGGGGATATGGGGAGAAGGCAGGAACGGGGTACTGATTGGGGATGATCAGCCATGATCACATTGAATGGCGGTGCTGGCTCGAAGGGCCGAATGGCCTACTCCTGCACCTATTGTGTATTGTCTATTACGTTAAACATGTGGGTGTGATGCATTTATTCCATCAATTTAAGATTGTTTTAATTGAGACTACTGTTATTAGCTGGGTTGCTCTGTGTTTCTCAAATACCATTTCTTGTATCGAATATATGTATTTTTGCAGAGTGGCCTTTGATCCTAAAATGTTCTTAAATTGATCTCTGTTGTTTGAAGTAGATGAATTTAGTCAGTGAACCATTGGTATTTTAAATTTAGGAAAAATGTTTTGATATCCTATTGCAAATTAAAACCTGGACAATTTTAAGTTTACATTTAAATGTAGTAGATGGAGACACGAGTTTGCAGATGCTGGAATCTGAAGCAACAAATAATCTGCTGGAGAATTTAGCGGTTCAAGCAGCAACCGTGGGGTGGGTGGGGGTGGTGGGGTGCGAAGCAACAGTCACTGTTTTGGATTGGTATAATCAACAATTCCTTCCCCCACAGGTGCTTTGACCCGCTGAGTTCCTTCAGCAGAAGATAGACACAAAAAGCTGGAATAACTCAGCGGGACAGGCAGCATCTCTGGAGAGAAGGAATGAGTGACGCTTTGGGTCGAGACCCTTCTTCAGACCCGATTTCCTTCAGCAGATTGCTACTTGTGGTATATGTCTTTAAAATCACTGAAAATAGTACTGTTAAATGATTTTCCAATATTTCTGCTTTATATTTATGCAGGAGGGCGATATCAACTAGAAATTAAAATCCCAGAAACGTATCCATTTAATCCACCAAAGGTGAGACTTGACTGCATGTGTTTGCAGATAATCTAGCGGGCAATCACTGCTTCATTTACTTGCAATTTTGAAAGTAGCCTTTTTATATGTACTTTGGACTTAATGGACACTAATGGAATGTATTTCCATTTTTTTTGGCCAAACCTAAACAATATCAATCATTTATTAAATCTTTGAACGAATTTCACATTTTTAGAATTATTTTTGACATCTCTTAAAATACTTTTGCTTTCTGCTCCTTTAATAAACCGACAGTACAGTATTAAATGGCACTATTGCTGCCTTTCGGATGAGACATTAAACTTAATTGAACCTCTAGAATGATGTAAAAGTACTTGGGAATTCTCTTGCTATCCTGGCCGATATTTCTTTACACACAACTGTACTTAACATTCCTAAAAGACATTAGCTGATTAATTATTTAGCAGGATTTTGAGATGTGGAAATCAGTGCTACAATGGCTTCAGAAGTACTTTATTAGTGTAAAATACTTGGGTTATTCTGAGGTCATTTTGTTATTTTCTGAGTAAATTATTTTTGGGGTTTCTCTAAAAGCTGTAATTTGATTCCTCAAGATTTTATTTTTGCATTCACTCTGCTTTTTGCCCTTTATCTCATTAGCAAGGATTTACTTTTAATAAATCGTGGAAGGGTTATATGTATAAATACAGATAAAGTGAAAAAAATGGCCATGACCTGGGCAGGGAGAGGGGGTTGAGATTCCATTTGCTTACACTATAGGAGATGCTTCACTTTAAGTGGCCTGAATATATGGATACACAGATTTTTTTTCTATTGGAAATGAAAATATGGCAGCCATTACTACCAAACAGGTGTGCTACAAAATAATATTCTAATATTGCAAAGCTTTTATCTAAGCATTGTATATTTCCTAGTTATTCTGCTATTCTATGTTTTTATTGCTACATGTTTTCTTACCAAAGCCTTCTACTGTATTTGTAAATTACGCACAATAAATAGAAGCAAAAAAAATCTGTACATTTTTGGGATTTGCTTGTCGCTTAGCCTTGCTGGGTCATTTCCTGCCTCTAGCTTTTGGAGGGATCCAGATAGATTTTTATATACTTATTTGGTTTTTATTAGATATTATTTGGGTTTTTTTTTCTAATTTACTGGCTTGCCTTGTGTTCTCATGATAAAATAAATTGTGTTTGTTTTCAAATAATGAAAGTAGAATGGCAAATGTATTTAAATATTAAAAATATTTCTTACCTGAAAAAAAAGATCAATAAGTGCGGTACTGTTTTTGGTAGAGTTTTAGAATTTTAAATGTTGTCCTATGCATTGTGTATAGCTTCTGCAGCGTAATTTACAATTTTAGTTTACTATGTGACAATAGTACTTCCAAAATAGCCTGAATTGTAATGAGCTAAGAATTGTTGATAAATTATTGGTATTTGCTGTTTTTGCTTAAGTGCCTGAGACCTATTCAGTAATTCGGTATATATAATTTACATTTTATTTTTCTTGTCAGCATTGGTTGTTTGCAGAACTTTTCAACCACAGTTAAAGATTAGTGAATCAAGCGATTCATAATATACATTTGTGTTAGAACATAGAACATAAAACAGTATTGCACAGGCCCACAATGTTTATGCCAAATATGATGCCAAGTTAATCTAACTTCCATGTGCCTGCCTGTCTAAAAGCATCTTAAGGGCCACTATTGTATCTACCTCCACCATCAAGGCTGGCAATGTGTTTCAAGCCCCCAATACTCTCTGTATATTAAAAAAAAAACTTGCCTCGCACATCTCCATTAAACTTTCCCTCTCTCACCTTGTTGCTATGCCCTCTAGTGTTTGGCGTTTCCACTGTGGAAAAAGGTTCCTGCTGTTCACCCTATCTATCCTCTCATAATTTCATTTACTTCTATCAGGTCTCCCTTTAACCACTGATGTTCCAGAGACTTGGCATGGGAACTATTTTATGAGAAACAGCTGTTAATTGGGATTATTGCAAACACTACAGATTATAGAAAGCAGATAATTGTTCAGATGTGTTCAGAAAATAATTGTGCAGTTTTTCATGGTATTTTAAGGAATTGGAATTAGAATTTATTTTACCACCTATGAAATATCAATGAAAATGATTGTATCTTGCAGGTTCGGTTTATCACAAAAATTTGGCATCCAAATATTAGTTCAGTAACAGGAGCCATTTGTTTGGATATTCTGAAAGATCAGTGGTGAGTTTCCCTGCCTTCATTCTTGTACTGCAATCAATCTGACCCTTTTAAAATTTGTAGTCCGTATTGTTTGTTGTAACTATACATCTAGGTTTTTAGGAGTTGTACTTTTTAGTTGCCATTGCAATATCGTGAAGAATGAGGAAAAAAATAACTGGTGCTGTTAAGGAATGTTTCACAGGAAAGTAATTTTAAGGTTATTGTATATTAAAAAGTAATTAACAGTGCCTTTAGAATATTTTGTTCTTTCAACATTTAATAACATATTATCTTTGCTTATAAATTTGAGATTTGAATACATGTGAAATCATAAACAAGAGAATTATATTGCTTCTTACTGATCATAGTTTTCCCTTTACATTGTTTTTGTTGGCATTTTCTATTTCTCTAAACCCCAAATTTTCTTTATTTTGTCAATGTTTTATTTGTCTTCCATTTTTGGCAATGATGGATTATCAAGGGGTGAAAATCCTTTATATCCTATATATCTTCCTTGTTGACAGCCAGTTGGTGTGCACTGGATCTGTATGCCGGATCTCTAACCAAATGCAGATGCAGATCCAAATCATTGGATTGGTTGATTGGATTTTGTAAAGTAGTTTGTATATAAATGGCACAAGTGTAGGAAACTCTGACTTTAATCCCTGCATTCAGTGATCTCTTGCCTGTGCTCGTCTGAAGAGGTCTTACAAATCTAATTGCATATGAGCCCTTTCCTATGCCACCATTCTTTATCTTCCACATCCCCTAATTCTCTGATATTAGTTTAGTGTGATACCGGTAGTTATTTTGGAGATTTCTGGCTTGCTTGATGGTAGTACTATTTCTGCTTTACGTCCAGCAGCTTGCCAGTCAAAGATGGACACAAAATGCTAGAGTAAAAGGGATAGGAGCGTATGGCCAAGTGTAATAGGGATCGATGTGAAAGGTGAGATGCGTAAGGAATTAAAAGTATTGTACATGAATGCGCGAAGTATAAGAAGTAAAGTAGATGAGCTTGACGCTCAGTTAGAGGTTGGTAGATATGACATTGTGGGGATTACTGAGACGTGGCTGCAGGAGGATCGGGCCTGGGAACTTAATATTCAGGGTTATACATCCTATAGAAAGGACAGGCAGGTGGGCAGAGGAGGGAGGGTAACTGCTGGTGAGGGATGGAATTCAGTCCTTGCGAGGGAAGACATAGGGACTGACGAGGTAGAGTCACTCTGGATTGAGGAGGAATTGTAAAGGCAAAAAGACACTAATTGGTGTTATCTACAGACCCTCAAATAGTAGCCCGGATGTAGGGTGTACATTGCAGCAGGAGTTAAAACTGGCATGTAACAAAGGTAATGCCACTGTGGTGATGGGGGATTTCAATATGCAGGTAGACTGGGAAAATCAGGTTGGTTCAGGGCCCCAAGAAAGAGAGTTTGTAGAATGCCTCCGAGATAGATTCATAGAGCAGCTTGTAATGGAGCCGACCAGAGAAAAGGCAATTCTGGATTTAGTGTTGTCCAATGAACTAGATATGATAAGAGAACTCGAGGTAAAGGAACCGCTTGGAGGTGGTGATCATAATATGATTAGTTTTAATCTGCAATTTGAGAAGGAGAAGGTTAAATCGGAAGTGTCAGTGATGCAGTTGAACAAAGGGGACTATGAAGGCATGAGAGGGGAGCTGGCCAAGGTAGACTGGAAACGGGATCCTAGCAGGAATGACGGTGGAACAGCAATGGCAGGAATTTCTGGGCATAATCCGGAAGACGCAGGATCATTTCATTCCAAAAAGGAAGAAAGGTTCTAAGGGGAGTAGGAGGCAACCGTGGCTGACAAGAAGAGTTAGGGATAGAATAAAACTAAAAGAAAAGATGTATAACACAGCAAAGAGTAGCCGGAAGCCAGAGGATTGGAAAACTTTCATAGGACAACAGAAGGAAACAAAACGGGCAATACGGGCTGAAAAGATGTATTTCTGGCCAGGAATATAAGGAAGGACAGTAAAAGCTTCTTTAGATATGTTAAGGGAGAAAGAGTGGCAAAGTCAAATGTGGGTCCCTGAAGGCAGACACGGGTGAAATTATTATGGGCAACAAGGAAATGGCAGAAGAGTTGAATAGGTAATTTGGATCTGTCTCCCAGATGTACTGGAGGCCAGAGGATCTAAGGGGGTAGAGGAACTGAAATAAATTTTCATTAGGCGAGAAATAGTATTGGGTAGGCTAATGGGACTGAAGGATGATTAATCCACTGGACCTGATGGTCTGCATCCCAGGGTCCTCAGGGAGATGGCTCTAGAAATAGTGGACGGATTTGTGATCATTTTCCAATGTTCAATAGATTCAGGATCAGTTCCTGTGGATTGGAGGATAGCTAATGTTATCCTTCTTTTCAAGAAAAGAGCGAGAGAGAGAACGGGGAATTACAGACCAGTTAGCCTGACATCGGTGGTGGGAAAGGTGCTGGAGTCAATTATTAAAGGGGTAATAATGGGGCATTTGGATAGCAGTAAAAGGATTAGTCCAAGTCAACATGGATTTATGAAAGGGAAATCATGCTTGACTAATCTTCTGGAATTTTTTGAGGATGTGACAAGTAAAATGGATGAAGGGTGCCAGTGGATGTAATGTATCTAGACTTTCAGAAAGCTTTTGATAAGGTCCTGCATGGGAGACTGGTGACAAAAATTAGAGCACATGGTATTGGGGGCAGGGTGTTGATATGGATAGAAAATTGGTTGGCAGATCGGAAGCAAAGAGTAGGAGTGAACGGGTCCTTTTCTGAATGGCAGGCAGTGGCGAGTGGAGTGCCGCAAGGCTCGGTGTTGGGGCCACAATATATATTAATGATTTGGAAGAGGGAATTAGGAGCAGCACTAGCAAGTTTGCGGATGACACAAAGCTAGGTGGCAGTGTTTGCTGTGAAGAGGATGTTAGGAGGTTGCAGGGTGACCTGGACAGGTTGAGTGTGTGGGCAGATGCGTGGCAGATGCAGTATAATATAGATAAATGTGAGGTTATCTACTTTGGCGGCAAAAACAAGGGGGCAGATTATTATCTCAATGGAGTTAGGTTAGGTAAGGGCGAGGTGCAGCGAGACCTGGGTGTCCTTGTACACCGGTCACTGAAAGTTGGCTTACAGGTACAGTAGGCAGTGAAGAAAGTTAATGGAATGTTGGCCTTCATAACAAGAGGATTTCAGTATAGGAGTAAAGAGGGTTCTTATGCAGTTGTATAGGGCTCTGGTGAGACCACATCTGGAGTATTATGTACAGTTTGGTCTCCTAATTTGCGGAAGGACATCCTTGTGATTGAGGCAGTGCAGCGTAGGTTCACAAGATTGATCCCTGGGATGAGGTGGGACTGTCATATGAGGAATGATTGAAAAGACTAGGCTTATTTACTGGAATTTAGAAGGATGAGGGGGTATCTTATAGAAACTTATAAAAAGGACTGGACAAGCTAGATGCAGGAATAATGTTCCCAATGTTGGGCGAGTCCAGAACCAGGGGCCACAGTCTTAGAAGAAAGGGGAGGTCATTTAAGACTGAGGTGAGAAAAAACATTTTCACCCAGAGAGTTGTGAATTTATGGAATTCCCTGCCACAGAGGGCAGTGGAGGCCAAGTCACTGGATGGATTTTAGAGAAAGTTAGATAGAGCTCTAGGGGCTAATGGAGTCGAGGGATATGGGGAGAAGGCAGGCACGGGCTATTGATAGACGACGATCAGCCATGATCACAACGAATGGCGGTGCTGGCTCGAAGGGCCGAATGGCCTCCTCCTGCACCTATTTTCTATGTTTCTATGTAATTCAGTGGGTTATGGAGCATCTATGGAGAAAATGATATTTTCCTATTCCTATTCCTTTTCTCCAGAGATGCTGCCTGATCTGCTAAGTTACTCCAGCATTTTGTGTCTATCTTCAGTTTGGAAATTCAGACCTCCAGATTCGGGGAACGTTTCTTCCCAAATGTTATCAGGCAACTAAACTGTACTCTCACCAGCAAGAATGCAGTCCTGACCACCCATCTACCTCATTAGAGACATTGAATTATCTTTAATAGGACTTTATCTTGTAATGAATGTTATACCCTTTATCCTTTATGCGTACACTCTGGATGGCTTGATTTGTAATCAAGTTTTTTTTTCTTCCTTTGAATGGATAGCACACAACAAAAAGATTATCACTGTACCTGGGAACATGTGTCAATAACAAACTAAACTAGAGTACAAAAAAAAGCATATATCAAGCATATCGCTGGGCATGTCTCGATGGATGAAAGCTCTAGGTCTCCCACAATCATTTGTGAATAGACAATAGACAATAGGTGCAGGAGAAGGCCATTCGGCCCTTCGAGCCAGCACCGCCATTCAATGTGATCATGGCTGATCATCCACAATCAGTACCCTGTTCCCACCTCCCCATATCCCCTGACTCCGCTATCTTTAAGAGCTCTATCAAGCTCTCTCTTGAAAGTATCCAGAGAACCAGCCTCCACCGCCCTCTGAGGCAGAGAATTCCACAGACTCACAACTCTCTGTGTGGAAAAAGTGTCCATTCTAAATGGCTTACCCCTTATTTGTGGCCCCTGCTTCTGGACTCCCCCAACATCAGGAACATGTTTCCTGTCTCTAGCGTATCCAAACCCTTAATAATCTTATATGTTTCAATAAGATACCCTCTCATCCTTCTAAATTCCAGAGTATACAAGCCCAGCCGCTCCATTCTCTCAGCATGTGACAGTTCCGCCATCCCAGGAATTAACCTTGTGAACCAATGCTGCATTCTCTCGATGTCCTTCCTCAAATTAAGGGACCAAAACTGCACACAATACTCCAAGTGTGATCTCACTAGGGCCCTATATAACTGCAGAAGGACCTCTTTACTCTTATACTCAACTCCTTTTGTTATGAAGGCCAACATGCCATTCACTTTCTTCACTTCCTGCATGCTTACTTTCATTGACTGATGAACAAGGACCCCCCAGAACCCATTGTACTTCCCCTTTTCCCTACTTTTGAAATGACACCATTTAGATAATAATCTGCCTTCCTGTTTTTGCTACCAAAGTGGATAACCTCACATTTATCCACATTAAACTGCATCTGCCATGCATCTGTCCATTCACCCAACCTGTCCAACTCACCCTGCATTCTCATAGCATCCTCCTCACAGTTCACACTGCCACCCAGCTTTGGTGGTGGACAATTTGATAGTTATTGGGAGGAGGCTTCAAGAATGTTCAAGAGGCTTCAAGAATATACCCGAGTACCAAAGATGCTTGGTCATTTGAAATCATCGTCAGACATGTGCCTACTGGGCAATCATTATTTTTTCCTCAGGTCCCCAGTGGGACATACGCAATTTAAATTCAATTTAGTCCTGCGAATCATGGCCTGGTATGGCAACATGAGTGTCCAGGAACAAAGGAGACTACGGATAGCAGTAGATGCTGCCTGATGCATCACAGGTAATGACCTCCCCAGCCTCGAAGGGATCTATAGGAGGCACTGCTTCAAAAATGCAACCAGTATCATCTAACCTGGTCACGCTCTCATTTTGCTACTATCATCAGGAAGAAGGTACAAGGACTTAAAAACTACGACTACCAAGTTCAATAACAGCTTCGTCTCAGCAAACATCACTCTTGAACACTGCACAACATTCACCTCAGCAACTCTGATCTCTATGGCCCATGTCTTTGCTTCACTATGGACTTCAGTTTGACACTATTATAATTACATAGTTTTACGATTCTTAACATTGTATTATTGATTATTGTATATATTTCTATTATTGTGTTAATGGGCTTGTTATGCTGCAAGTAATAGTGTTATTGTTCAGTTGCTGGTACATATGACAATTGAAGAGTCTTGACTCCACCTGGAAACATCTGAAAGCACTGGCAGGTTTCAAACATCCATCCTTACAATAGTTTAAAAGATTTATGCTTCGGAACTAATTGCATCTCTAGCCAAGGTATTCCAGAACAGTTGGATAATTGTCTCGGCATGTCTCATTTATGGAAAGTTCTAAACTAGCTATTTCTTAGTCCATCAGACTACTTGCATTCATCATCAAAGGAAGGCAAGGTAGTGACTCGCACTACTTCATTATTGTATTGGTCCAATGACAGAGAAAAGAATGAGCTGAATGTGGCATCAATGAATCTTGGTAAAATTGAGTTCAGTGGCAATCAAGGGCAAGACCACATTACTGAAGTTGTAGAAAATAAAATGATTAGGATAGAAGGACATCTATCATCGCGGCTTCACTTCAGGGTTGAGTTCTTCATTGGCCTGTCTTGGACTCAACCATTTTCATTTGATTCATCAGTGGATACAAGATACATTTATTTGTCACATGTACCAATTGGTACAGTGAAATGTGTGGTCGCCATACAGCCATACGAATAATAAAGAGCACAGAACACGATAGACTTTAACACAGACATCCCCACACAGTGGAATCAAAGTTTCCCACTGTGAGGGAAGGCTCCAAAATTCAGTCATCCTCCTCTGTTGTTCACCCGTGCTCGGGGGACTCCCGAACCCCCTCGATGTCACCGTTATGGGCGGCCCGATGTTCAGGCCCGCTCGCCGGGATGATGGAACCCCGACATCGGAACGGGAGAACCACCTCAACAGCTTGGACATCCGAATCGGCCACTTCCTACCGGAGTCCGCGGCTCCCGAAGTCCACTGGCCGCGCTGGGCGGAGATTCCCGCTGGCGGCCCTCAGCAAAAGGTCCCAGGACTCCGCGATGTTGAAGCAGCAGGCCCAGCACTCCTGAGCTTCAAACGGCGATCCAGGTAGGCATTGCCCGCTCCGAGGTGAATCCAGTGCTGCACCGCCACCACTGAAGCTGTGGTCCGGTACCCGGCAGGAAAGGCCGCGCCAATCCAGTTGGTAGGCCGCAAATAGGGGGGCGATGACGCGACTCGGAGAATGGTCGCATCCTCGCCAGGAAGTGACTGGGAAATGGTTTCCCCCTTACCCTACCCCCCTCCCCCACATAGAAAAACTAAAGAAACCTCCCAAACATACTTTTAAAACAGACTGAAACATTTTTTAAAAGATGGAAAAACAGACAGTGTAGGCAGAGGCTGCCATCAATGTGGCGCCCCTAGTGGATCTTCACTCCATGGCATCAAAAGCCGGATTACAGGAAGATCTTGTTCATATTCATTCACGGATTGATAAGTGGCAAGTAACATTCACAACACTTTAGTGCCAAAGTTAAACCACCTGCTTTTGACATCCAACATTATCTTTGCTGAATGCCCATCATCAATTACCATAACTATTCACTGACACAAAAAATGCTGTGGCTGCAACAATCATAGAGACTGGGTGTCTTGTGACTTGCCTACTGTCTCTGTAAAACTTTTTCAATACAGGTCCACCATTGGTTTTTTCCAGCACCCTTGGTTCCAGAGGCTTTCTGGATTATCCGTTTTGCCAGACCAACAGAGTTCATGGCCTCCAAGAGGAGTCCAAAAGTATTGGAGTGGTCTGCCTAAGCCGGCGAGGAGGCCAGCCCGCAAAGTTGGCCTCGGATGTCAGCTATGGGAATGGATCTGCCGGCTCGGGCTGGGCCAGAGCTCCGGCTACAGGGGGCAAAATTGACCTGCTGATTGGCGCAGAAGTCCCGATGAGGTCAAGATTGGCCGCCTTACCCGGCCTAGGCACCACATTTTCGAGAGGACCGCTGGGGGGGGGGGGGGAAGATTTCAAGTGCGCTCTCGTGATTTTGTTTGGATTAAAGGAGTTGACGAACCAGTTGCCAGAAAATCGACGGTGGACCTGTAGTGTGTTGGAATATTCTTTGTGTCTGGGTGAATGCAGCTCCAGTAACTGTCACTATTAGCACCACCCACTACTGTCCTATTGACAGATAGTGGCAGAGATGCCAAATATTTGCTGTTTCAGGCACCGCGTGGCTGCAATATGTGCCATCTGCTCAATACATTACAGTAACCTATCAGCTATTCAGACCGCATATTTCAACTCTCAGATTTCCATCACATGCAGTAAGGCCTGCAGACATGTGAGACACTTGGAATAATGATTTGGATGAGGGATTGAAGGCTTTGTAGCCAAGTTTGTGGATGTTACAAAATAGGTGGAGGGGCAGGTAGTACAGAGAAAGCAGGAACTCTGCAGAAGGACTTGGACAGGTTGGGAGAGTGGGCTTATGGAATATAGTGCAGCAAAGTGTGGAGTCATTAATTTTTGTTGTAGGAATAAAGGCATAGACTATTTTCTAAATGGGAAGAGAATTCAGAAATCGGAGGTGCAATGGGACTTGGGAGTGCTGGTACAGAATTCCCAAAAAGTTAATCTGCAAGTCGAATCGGTACTAAAGAAGGCAAATGCAATGCTAGCATTTATTGCAGGAAGGCTAGAATACAAAAGCAGGGATGTAATGCTGAGGCTCTATAAGGCGCTGGTCAGGCTGCATTTGGAGTATTGTGAGCAAATTTGGGCACCATATCTGAGGAAGGATGAAGAGGGTCCAGAAATGGTTTACAAGAATGATCCCAGGAATAAGTGGGTTAACATATGATGAGCGTTTGACGGCACTGGGCATGTACTCGCTGGAGTTTAGAAGAATGAGGGGGACCTCATTGAAACATACCGAGTAGTGAAAAGCTTGGGTAGAGTGGATGTGGAGAGGATGCTTCCACTGGTGGGAGAGTCTATGACTAGAGGTCATAGCCTCAGAATTTAAGGTTGTTCCTTTAGGAAGGAGAGTCAGAAATAAATGAAATGAAATGATTCAATTTTAGTCAGAGCATGCATTGCATGGTAAATCTGTGGAATTCTTTGCCACAGAAGGCTGTGGAGGCCAAGTCAGTGGATATTTTTAAAGCAGAGATAGATTCTTGTTTAGTGTGGGTGCCAGGGGTAATGGGGTGAAGGCAGGAAAATGGGGTTAGGAGGAAGAGATAGATCAGCCGTGATTGAATGGCGGAGTAGACTTGATGCGCCGAATGGCCTAATTCTGCTCCTATAACTTAAAACCTTCTGACCTAATAAGGACAGTGAGCTTATGGGAATGTCACCGTCTGCAGGCTTTACCCCTACGCCTCTCGTGTCAGACACTATCCTGGCTTGGAACAGCCAGAGATGCTGCCTGATTCGTTGAAATTCTGCAGCACTGTCTTTTTTTTGTGAACCAGCATTGGCAGTCTCATGTGTCTCCAGACAGTGGTTGTAATGTTTTCTGTACAGTTGAACAGATTCATTTTATTTTAATTTTTCATCAGGTCCTCTTGCACAGAAGTTAGTTTCTCCACCCAACTATTTCCCTTCCCAGTTCCTGCTGCTGCTTACAGACAAGTAGTTGCTCCTTCCCTAACCTGTGAAACTCAACTTCTGCAGCGAAAGTATCGTAGACCAAGAACTGAATTTATGCTGTTCTCAGTCACGATTTCTTGGGTTTCAATAAATGAAAATTATCTTTGGTGAAGCACAAGGCTTTTTTAATTTGATATTTTTCATTGCTGTTGCTGTTGAGAATATTTTTCTTCTTTAAATTTAAGATTTGTTGTTGGCACTTATTATATATTCCTAAACTGGAATGTATTTAACAGGAGCCAAGACATTGTCAGGGCAGTATAAAGTAAATTTTGATATTTATTTGTAAGATACTGCAACTGATCAGAGATCAAAACTCTAGCACAAGTGGTGACATTACCTATTTGTTTTTCCATTCTTTTTGTTATTTTTTAGTGTTAAAAGTTTGTTTGAATGTTCAACGGTTTGTTTTATGTGGGGGAGGGGATCGGGGGAAACTTTGTTTTCAAGATCCTACCTTGCCGGAGATGTGATGAATTTTCCAATCACATTCTCCAGGCTCTGCGGCCTTCCATCGCTGGAGCTGGGAGCCTCCTTGGACGGCGCGGACTTAACATGGGGGCTGATCCCTTGCCTGGGATCGCGACCATTGCGGTCTTTACCATCAAGAGCTCGCAGTCTTTCGGGAGAGGCTAGTCGGGACCTCCAACACCGCAGAAGGTTCGACCAGCCCCGACGGGAGGTTCAATCGTCCAGCACGGGGGAGCTGACATCCCCCCGATGCGGGAGCTTGATCGCCTCGACATGGAGGGCCCGAAATGCCGCCGGCTACGGAAGTCAAGATCGTGCCATCAACGGGGGTTCGAAGCCCACGACCGAGGAGAACTAAGGGAAAGGACTTGAACTTTATTTCACCTTCCATCACAGTGAGGAATGTGTAGGGGTCACTGTGGTGGATGTTCATGTTAAAATGTGTTTTGAGTGATCTGTTGCTTTTGATTGTACGACTGACCTGGCCAATGAAATTCCTCGTATATGTTGCAAAACGTACTTGGCGAATAAAGTGTGATTCTGATAATGATTCTGATTCTCTTTCCTTAGACCTGCCATTTATTTCCTTTGAGTTACTTATCCTACCATTTGAATGCTACAATTGAATCTTTCACCATTGCTGCTTTGGGTATTACGTTCCAGATCCCAACCACTTGCTGGATTTGTAAAAAATCCCCAGTTGCTGTTCACTGTCTCCTAATTCTTGATCCCTCCACCAATGGGAGCACACTCTCTAGCATTTTTCCTTGCATAACCATGTTCCTTTCTAAAACCCTCTTAAATGCTACAATTGCATCTGCTGTGAACCCTGGCAGCATATTCCAGGCACCAGCCACGGTGTGTGGAAATAAACTTGTTCTGCACATCTCCTTTAAGCTTTTCCTCCCTTACTTTAAAACTCAGGTCTTTGACATTTTCACCTTGGACAAAATGGTTGTGCCAGTCTACCCTATCTAAGCCTCTCATAATTTTGTGTACTTCTATTAGGTCTCCCCTCAGTGTCTGGCACTCCAAAGAAAGTATTCCAAATCTGTCCATCCTCTCCTTATAGCTCTCTATGCCAGGCAGTATTCTGGTATGCATCCGGTAGACCAAAGGAGAGCTGTATCCCTTACTTCATATCCCTTACTTCGTATCCCTTACTTTGTATTCTTTATTCCTCCACTCTCCTGGAATATGCCAGGCCTGAACTCTGATCAGGTGATTTTTAAACAAACTGTGAAGCCGAGTACCACCTGCTCCTAGTTTTCTCTACCTTGCTCCTACCTAATAGTGTTGTAATCTACCTTACCCCATTTTAGTACCTTCCCCCAAGGTCCAGACTTAATCCTAGTTCACAACTTTCTTAAAACTTAATGGAGTTGTGATCATTGTTTCCAAAATGCTCTCCTAAGAAATACCAGTCACTCGGCCAGGCTTGTTTCCCAAAACAAAGTCCAGTATGGTCCCTCCTAGAGTTTGACTATGCACATACTATTTCAAAAAAACCTTTGTGGATACAGCTTACAAATTCTGTACCGTTTAAGTCTTTATACTAAGGAAGTTCCAGAAAACAAATTAATTTTAATGGTAAGCTTAATTTGTTTCCTGCATATTCTAGAATGTTTAGGAACAAACATTTAAAGATAAGAGTTCAGATATTCACAGTACTATATTTTATAACTAGTTGTGGAAATAAATATTGTCTTTAACATTTTGCACGTTTGGAGTAACACAGCAACACGGAGATACTGGCTGAATGATGGTTATTCTTTGTGTCTTGTAGCCATATCTTGATCATTGATGCCAAGCCCCCTTATAATCTTCAGAAATTGATGAATAATAATGTCCACCTTCTCACTATTTTTAAAGACTATCGAATTGATTACGAATTGTCAGAAGTGAATTGTTCAGGAACTAACTAGGATTTTTAAATGAATGGAGCTTTAAACGTTGTTCACCGACCAACTGTATGTTCTCAATCATGTTTCTAGGGCTGCTGCTATGACTCTACGGACAGTTTTATTATCGTTACAAGCCTTACTGGCAGCGGCTGAACCAGATGACCCACAGGATGCAGTAGTTGCACAACAGGTTAGCAAAGATTTGCCAATAACAAATGCAATTAGTTGATTTGCTTTTTAATCTTGACAAAATTAAAGGTGTTAACCATGAATGTTGTTAATCTTCACTACCCAATGCTATTTCACAATAAAAGTGTCTCCAATAATGAAAATAATTGGCATTGTACCAAATGTACAGAAAGAGGAGATTGCAATTTAGCATTACTTTTATAAAAATCTGAAGAACACGCCTGTGGTTTAAATTACTTTTGTCTCTACCTATTGATAAATAATGATGGTCAGTGTGAAATATACGGTAATGTTTAGCATGCCGCACTTTCAAAGTTTTAATGACATTACATTTAAAATAAATTTACTTTAAAATGTCTTGAATAATGTTTAATAAAGATTAAATAGAATATATTTAGAGAAATTTAAGAAGCAAGAGTAATCCATGAAGTCCCTTGGTCCTGCTCTGCCATTGAATAAAATCATGGCCGATCTGATCTTTGGCCTTAACTGCAACTACCTGTGATTTTTAAAAAAAAATTATAAAGCATATTACCCAGAAGCCCCTGCAGTCCAAGATCAATATTAGCTTTGAACAAATGCAGTGAGTCAGCATCGTCAGTCATTCTGGATAAAGAATGACAATGATGGAATACTGGGAGAAAATATTCTTCTTCATCATCTCACCCTTAAACACCCATCCCCCAATTCTGAGTCTCTGCCTGCTTTAAAATTTTCTAACCAGGGAATATATTCTTGTAATGTCCTACTTTCTTAAGCACCATCTTAAAACGATGCTGTGAATGTAAATGTGACATCCAAACTTGGGAAAGTACAGGCCTATTCTGCTCCATCAATCCTCAGAAGACAAATTTGGCATCATAGGAGTTGGGTCTCTCCAACCTTTGCTACGCTCTCAAGTTTTGCTCCACTCTCTCCAACCTTGGCTACACTCACTCCTGGACTAATAACTCCGTAAATAAAAGGATTGTACACTGGACTACATGTCTCGACAAAGCCCTGCACAGAGTGGCAACACATGCTTTATTCCCTCTTGTCAAAAAGGCCAATGATTATTTCCCTTCTCAATTGGGGTATCTATACTGCCTTTGGTACTTGTACATGGACACCCATATGTCCTATTGAATGTCGAGCTTTGCTTAAATAGTGAATTGCAGTGCAGTTTAAACAATTTTATTCATTAAAACCGCTTTTATGGAGTAACAAATTTGTTTACTGCTGTAATGAGGATAGATGGTTTACAAAAGGGACAAAAACAAAATCAACCAAAAACTCTATTTCCTTTGGTTTTGCTTCTTAAGAAATTACACAAGTAAAATGACATTGAGCAGTGCATAGCAGGAAGTTTCTTGCTACACAGCAGCCTTGGGCTATTGCAGTTGATTTAATTGTTGAGATTAAAGTGGTAACGAACTTCATCAGCGTTCCTTTCTGATTAGAAAACAATTGCCCTTGTTGAAATTGTGTTTGACATTGCGAGGTTCCCAATATCCTACTACTAAACTTTCCATATGTGAAAGGAAAGCTATCTACATCAAAAGACGTTGACACAGGATTTCACTTTTCCTACAAAGCAACCAGAAACTGTGGCGGTGGGGTCAAAAGTCCCTAAGTGAGCCACATCATCTTCACAGGAGTGACGTCAAGTGATCTATACGTAGTTTACCTTTCACGGAGAGGTCTACAGTGGAGATTATGACTGAAGGTGAGGCAAGGACTCGACACTCTGCTGTCTGCCCCTTCCCTCTTTGAAAGAGTTTTTATAAGCATCGTGCTGCATTCCAGCACTGGATTCACTGGTGATTTTGAGGAGACTGGACCGGCTCTCGTCCGCAAAATCGCGCCTCATCCGCACCCAGGGTCAAACCCGTGTCCCCGGCGCAGCAAGTGCTGCAGAAACGCCACTGGACCGTCCCCGGTTTTCCCCCCACCAGAGTGTCCCATCCCCACCCGTGGGGCGGCCGAAGACATCCAGACTGACAAGACACCGGCCCCAGGCCCACCGCCATCATGGAGAACCCACAGCCAAGCATCAACTCCAGCCCAACTCCAAAGGAACCCGCTCTCCGATGGGCCGCTACGGTGACAAGTGCCAGTTCGCCAACGGCTTGGCCGAGCTGCGCTCCCTCAGCCGCCACCCCAAGTACAAGCCGTACCTGCCACACCACCGGGCTCTGCTCCTACGGTACCCGCTGCCACTTCATCCACAACCCCGAGGAGGAGCGAGGGCCCCGGCCTCGCCTTTGCCAGAGCGCCAGCCTGGGCTCAGCCTCCTCCTGCCCGGTGCTGCGGGCGGCCTTCAGCCCCGACCTGGAGTTGGAGCTGGCCCGGACTCTGGGCTTGGGGCTGGGCAAAGAAGGGGGAGGAGGTTGCTGCTGTCGCCAGCACCAGCAACTCCAGGGGGCGCCCGACCTGCCCATGGCCAGCGGGAGCCCGTCCGCAGACTCTCTCTCTGACCAGGAGGACGACTCCAGCAGCAGCGGCTCCGAGTCGCCCGTCTTCGAGCAGGGCCAGCGGCTGCCCATCTTCAGCAGGATCTCGGTGTTGGACTGAAGGGAGGGGAGTGGAGGTAGAGAGCTGCCGGCCAACCCGGCAGGACAAACAGAGCTGAGTTGGAGCCAGTGACTGCAAGTCCGAGGACGCCCCGCCAGCCCAGGGCCACCCCGAACACCTCCGGTCCACAGGGCGGGCACCGGGGAGGGGATGGGGACAGCCCAGCAGCAACTCAAATAGTACCCGCAGTGAAGGAGAGCCGGGCCCAACCCCGACCACGGATGAAACGGAAGCCTACACACAATGCAGCACCACCGTTGCTGAGACTGTTTTATCGCTGGTAACCTGTGACCTAGGCATGCACAGTCGGAATACCGAGCTCGCTTGTTCATTAATGTAACAATGCAAAAGGCTCATTCATCTACTCAGTTTGATCTAATCTGGCACATCAATATCGTAAAATTGTATTTTAAAGATTATTGACTACCTACAAATAGATACATTTAAGTAATCTTTTTTACATGCATATCTCAAGTGTTTTGCAGTTAATGAAGTACTTTTGAAGTGTCTTTCTGTGTAATGCAGGGATAATTTAAGTCAATTTCCACACAGATAGAACCCACAAATAATGACCTAATAATCTGTCAGGTGATGTTACTTGAAGGATAATTTCCAGTCAGAACACCAAGGGGAATATCCTGCTTTTCTCAAAGTTGTAGCATTTCACCTTTTTGTTAACTTGAGGTCTAGTTGGGACCTTGGTTTAACATGTTTTAAACTAATAGGTATAAACTGTTACTAAATTTAAATGTTTTGTGAAACCATTTTTTATATTCACTCTATTTTAAATCTAGAAATCTCTTTGTTCTTGGAGGGTTTTTCAACGGAATTCAATTGTAGAGTGAAGAGGATCGCTAACCTTGGAATTGATCAGGAATTAGAAACATAGAAACATAGAAAATAGGTGCAGGAGGAGGCCATTCGTCCCTTTGAGCCAGCACTGCCATTCATTGTGATCATGGCTGATCGTCCCCAATCAATAACCCGTGCCTGCCTGCTCCCCATATCCCTTGACTCCACTAGCCCCTAGAGCATCCAACTCTCTCTTAAATCCATTCAGTGATTTGGCCTCCAATGCCCTCTGTGGCAGGGAATTGCACAAATTCACAACTCTCTGGGTGAAAACGTTTTTCTCACCTCAGTCTTAAATGGCCTCCCCTTTATTCTATGACTGTGACCGCAGGTTCTGGACTCGCCCAACATTGGGAACATTTTTCCTGCATCTACCTTGTCCAGTCCTTTTATAATTTTATATGTTTCTATAAGACCTCCCCTCATCCTTCTAAGCTCCAGTGAATACAAACCTAGTTTTTTCAATCTTTCCGGATATGACAGTCCTGCCATCCCAGGGATGAATCTCGTGAACCTAAGCTGCACTGCCTCAATCACAAGGGTGTCCTTCCACAAATTAGGAGACCAAAACTGTACACAATACTCCAGATGTGGTCTTACCAGAGCCCTATACAACTGCAGAAGAACCTCTTTATTCCTAAACTGAAGTCCTCTTGTTATGAAGGCTGACATTCCATTAGCTTTCTTCACTGCCTGCTGTACCTGCACACCAACTTTCAGTGACTGGTGTACAAGGACACCCAGGTCTCGCTGCACCTCCCCCTTACCTAACCGAACCCCATTGAGATAATAATCTGTCCCTTATTTTTGCCGCCAAAGTGGGTAACCTGACATTTATCTATATTATACTGCATCTGCCACGCATCTGCCCACTCACTCAACCTGTCCAGGTTACCCTGCAACCTCCAAACATCCTCTTCACAGTTCACACTGCCACCCAGCTTTGTGTCATCCACAAACTTCCCTCTTCCAAATCATTAATATATATGGTAAGCGGTTGCGGCCCCAACTCCGAGCTCTGAAAAGGACCCGTTCACTCCTACTCTTTGCTTCCTGTCTGCCAACCAATTTTCTATCCGTGTCAACACTCTACACCCAATACCATGTGCTCTAATTTTAGTCACCAGTCTCCCGTGTGGGACCTTATCAAAGGCTTTCTGAAAGTCTAGATACACTACATCCACTGGCTCCCCTTCATCCATTTTACTTGTCACATCCTCAAAAATTCCAGAAGATTAGTCAAGCATGATTTCCCTTCCATAAATCCATGGACTAAACCTTTTACTGCTATCCAAATGCCCCATTATTACCTCTTTAATAATTGACTCCAGCATCTTTCCCACCACCGAAGTCAGGCTAACTGGTCTGTAATTCCTCATTTTCTCTCTCGCTCCTTTCTTGAAAAGTGGGATAACATTAGCTCTCCTCCAATCCACAGGAACTGATCCCAAATTTATTGATCATTGGAAAATGATCACCAATGCGTCCACTATTTGTAGAGCCACCTCCCTGAGGACCCTGGGATGCAGACCATCAGGTCCAGGGGATTTATCATCCTTCAGTCCCACTAGCCTACCCAATACTATTTCTCACCTAATGAAAATGTATTTCAGTTCCTCTACCCCCTTAGATCCTCTGTCCTCCAGTACATCTGGGAGATTGTTTGTGTCTTCCTTAGTGAAGACAGATCCGAAGTACCTGTTGAACTCTTCAGCCATTTCCTTGTTACCCATAATAATTTCACCCGTGTCTGCCTTCAAGGGACCCACATTTGACTTTGCTATTCGTTTTCCCTTAACATATCTAAAGAAGCTTTTACTGTCCTTCTTTATATTCCTGGCCAGCTTCATCTTTTCAGCCCGTATTGCCCGTTTTGTTTCCTTCTGTTGTCCTATGAAAGTTTCCCAATCCTCTGGCTTCCGGATACTCTTTGCTGTGTTATACATCTTTTCTTTTAGTTTTATTCTATCCATAACTTCTCTTGTCAGCCACGGTTGCCTCCTACTCCCCTTAGAATCTATCTTCCTTTTTGGAATGAAATTATCCTGTTTCTACCGGATTATGCCCAGAAACTCCTACCATTGCTGTTCCACCGTCATTCCTGCTAGGATCCCTTTCCAGTCTATCTTGGCCAGCTTCTCTCTCATGCCTTCATTGCCCCTTTGTTTAACTGCATCACTGCCAGTGGCGGACTGGTCAGGGTGTCAGCTTGCCCGATGGCAAGTGGGCCTCTGAAGTGGGCCCCTGATATCAAGTGGGCCCCTGATGAAGTGGGCCCACTTTGTCTCCTGGCAACCAATATTTTTAGACCCAGTCCGCCACTGATCACTGCCACTTCCGATTTAACCTTCTCCTTCTCAAATTGAGGATTAATACCAAAGTCTGGTGTTTATTCTTCAATTGTTTGAAAATTTGTGGGAAATTCTGTGATTGTATATTCGATAATAACTCTTAAGAGTCATTCTGATGGAGTGCTTTCCTTTCATGTCCACTTTGTCTAAATATTTTTTTTCCGCCTGAGTGGATAAACGCCTGGGTTCTTGAGTCATTTGATCTTGAATGTTACGTGATGCTTTTTTATTAAACAAAAAGGCTGCTAATTGTCATTTGTGAACCAGGTTTACATTTTAATCCATTAGGTCATTAACTCCTCATCATGACCATTTTAATGTGTTTCCTTGCTGTCCCCATTTGAGCAGTAGATTTATGGATTATGTTCTTTCTGCAGTACAAGCAAAATCCAGAGATGTTCAAACAGACAGCAAGACTCTGGGCACACGTGTACGCTGGAGCACCGGTACCTAGCCCTGAGTATACTAGAAAAGTAGACAAATTGTGTGCTATGGGCTTTGATAAAGTGAGTAATAAAAGTGATTTTAACAACATACAATAGTAGATCATTTTTAAATAATTTCACAATTGTAATTCAATTTTAACAATTTTATTCTGATTCTGCATTTGTGGTGTACCTGCATTTTACGTGTGTTCTCATTGGGTTAAATTGCCACAAAGTGTTTGACAAAATTAACTGTTGGGAAAGGGATGGATTGAAAACTGAACTTAAAATATATAATTGTAGCTACATAATATGTTTCTTAGAATCTCGATTGATACCAGAGGAAGGTTGTGGTTCTGCTGAATACTACTTCTGTCGAAAGAGAAGTGACCAATTTCTGGAAACAAACAGTTCCATATATTTTCCTATTGGAGGGGGAGGGAAATTCAGATTTCAAGTTGTATGTATATAAACCCCATTGTTTAAGTACTTCTCTACTCTTTGTTAATTTGTTGACTTGTACACAAAACTTCTTGACATTTCTGTAGTACTGAATTTATGAATGCATAATTCTATTTTCCTCCCATTTTCTAGTTTATTGATACTGTGTCTATTGCTATCAATCCAAATGCCTTCACTGCAACTCCAATGGCTGCTCTTTCTAAACCAGTGGTTCCCAACCTTTTTTTGGCCATGCCCCACCTAATCACCTCTAAAATCCTGATGCCCCCCATGTGGTGATATATAATTCTCCCATGACCTCGCGCGCTTTGTGTGACGTGCATGAAGAGCGATGGCGCGGTGATTATGAAATAACTACACAATAAAGACCTTTTTTACCCCAAAAAAAATTATTTACTCAAAATAACACCTGAAACATAAACTACATATGTTTACTTGACGGAAAATCCAAAAAAATAAAAATCGAAAATTTGGACCCAGACCTCCTCAGTCGCGCTCAATTGCCCCCCTTAAAAATCAAATTGCCCCCCTGTGGGGCGTACGCCCCACGTTAGGAACCACTGTTCTAAACCCATACATTTTCAGGATCCCCTAGATTTGTCCTTGTTCAATTTCCCCAAATGTACATGCTCTTTTTGGTGACATGGTAGACAATTATGCCAGCTTTCAGTGTTATTTTTCTGTTTTTGTTCTTCTTTTCTAGCTCTTTACCACTTTTCTCAAGTTTTAATTATATCTTTGGATTAAGGTTGCTTGTGCAGTGAAAAATCTGTATTAAATGACAACTTCATTGGGAAGTTCCTATTTCCCACCTCAGTTTCTGTGATAATTAGTGCAAACCCATGGAAAGATTCAGTGGTGTTCTGAACTAGAATTATGTTATTCATTTTAATGTGTACAAGTATTTGGCAATAACAGGGATGTGAAACCCTCAGCAAATGTTATAAATGAGAATGTTTGACATGATTTGGATAGTGAATGTGGTGGTGAAAGCACACAAATCTGAAGTATAAACAGTTTGAGGCAAACAATTAGGATTTTTTAATCAACCCAGTTGTTGAATGGTTCTAGATTTGTGCCCGAGTTGTCTGGATGTTGTCATGAGAATTATTCGGTGATTTAATGTGTAAGAACACTTATACTAGTGTGCTACTAATCAGTCATGTAAAATTCTTGCTAGTGAATGAATTTGCACTTGTTTTCTCAGGCGCATGTTTGAGATCTGCTGGAGGCATTTCAAATCTGAAAAACACATCCGTCATCATTTAAGTTAATGTGAAAAACACATCCGTCATCAATATAACCTTTATATTGAATGTCAATGAGGTTGTGTTGTACATAGGAGTCAATAGATTGTTTCACTGTTTGAATGTTGTGTCAGTCAATGAAAGTAAGCAGGCAGTGAAGAAAACGAATGGCATGTTGGCCTTCATCACAAGAGGAGTTGAGTACAGGAGCAAAGAGGTACTTCTGCAGTTGTATAGGGCCCTAGTAAGACCACACCTGGAGTATCGTGTGCAGTTTTGAACTCCAAATTTGAGGAAGGACATTCTTGCTAGTGAGGGAGTGCAGCATAGGTTCACAAGGTTAATTCCTGGGAAGGCGGCACTGTCATAGGCTGAGAGAAGGGAACGGCTGGGCTTGTATACTCTAGAATTTAGGATGAGAGGGGATCTTATTGAAACATATAAGATTATTAAGGGTTTGGACACGCGAAAGGCAGGAAACATGTTCCTGATGTTGGGGGAGTTCAGAACCAGGGGCCACAGTTTAAGGATAAGGGGTAAGCCATTTAGAATGGAGACGAGGAAACACTTCCTCACGCAGAGAGTTGTGAGTCTGTGGAATTCTCTGTCTCCAGAGGGCGGTGGAGGATAGTTCTCTGGATACTTTCAAGAGAGAGCTAGATAGGGCTCTTAAAGATAGCGGTCAGGGGATATGGGGTGAAGGCAGGAACGGGGTACTGATTGGAGATGATCAGTCATGATCACATTGAAGGCTAGAAGGGCCGAATGGCCTACTGCACCTATTGTATATTGAGAATAGAATGCAATGCTCTGTGGTCTTCCAAAACACATACCGTGGTGTATATTCCGATTGTAGGGTGGAATGAAGCTTAATTAGGTCTGTAATATTGCTATTAGAAGACAGTATAGGGTTGACATAATTTGTTTATGCTAATTGGTCATTTTCCTTTCTACTACATATGACTCTAGCATGAGGAGGATTTGACTGCTTTTGCAAGAAAACTTACATGCACTTCATGATGTCGCACTGTAGAATCTGCACAATGTTGAGGATTTTGATTTTTGTCACAGATAGTTACAGTGTGGAAACAGGCCCTTCAGCCCAACCAGCCTACATGTCCCTGCTACACTAGTCCTACCTGCCCGTGTTTGGTCCAAATCCTGCAAAACTGTCCTATCCATGCACCTGTCTAACTTTTTCTTAAACATTGGGATGGCCCCTGCCTCAACTACCTCCTCTGACAGCTTGTTCCATACACCACCAGGCTTTGTGTGAAAATGTTATCCCTCAGATTCCTATTAAATCTTTTCTACTTCACCTTAAACCTATGTCCTCTGGGCAAGAAATTCTGTGCTTCTATCCGATCTATTCCTCTCATGATCTTATACAACTCTATACGATCACCCCTCATCCTCCTGCGCTCTAAGGAATAGAGTCCCAGCCTACTCAACCTCTTCTTATAGCTCAGACCCTCTAGTCCTCTCAACATTTGCGTAAATCTTCTCTGTACTCTTTCCAACTTGACAACATCTTTCATATAAAATGGTGCCCTGAACTGAACACAATATTCTAAATGCAGCCTCACCAACGTCTTATGCAACTGCAACATAACCGCTCAACTTCTATACTCAATGCTCTGACTGATGAAGGCCAATGTGCCAAAAGCCTTTTTGACCACCTGGGACCTTCAAGAAACCACGAGCCTGCACTCATAGATCCCTCTGCTCTACAACAATACCCAGAGCGCAACCATTGGATCCTGCCCATGTTAGACTTCCTAAAATGCAACACCTCACATTTCTCTGTATTAAATACCATCAACCATTCCTCAGCCCACCTGGCCAATCGATCCAGATCGTGCTGCAGTTTTTCACAACCATCTTCACTATCTGCAAAGCCATCCACTTTTGTATCATTAGCAAACTTGCTAATCTTGCCATGTATGTTCTTATCCAAATCATTGATACAGATGGCAAACAGTAACGAGCCCAGTGTCTATCCCTGAGGCACACCGCTAGTCACAGGCCTCCAGTCCGAGAAGCAATCTTCCACTATCACCCTCTGCCTCCTCCCATGAAGCCAATTTTCAATCCATTCAGCTATCTCCCTTGGATCCCATGTGATCGACCCTTCCAGAGCAGCCTACGATGCGGAACCTTGTCGAATGCTGTGTTTTTTTCTTTAGCATGACTTGAGTCTTATTTAGAGCAGTGGTGTTCCACTTATCATCCGTAAACAGATTGGTGTGCTGACACCACTTGATAACACTAGCAGTGTTTTCATTGCCTTTACCATTGAGAACTAGGGTCGTCAACTTTGTGTGGACCTAATGGAGCTATTTTTCACGTGGTATAGGATTGCTTAGATGGAGGTGTGATTGACTCAGAAGGTCAGAGATTTAAGATTACAGCTGGATGTGTGGGCTCAGTGCATTAACTGTTTATCTATTATGTTGCTTTGGCTTAATTGTGGTTTCTGGAATAGTGGGAACCTGAGGAAGAAACAGGTAGCTCATCCGGTCAGAACCTTTAACTAAGCATGATTGCAAAATGTATAGGAAGGAACAGAAGATGCTGGTTTAAACCAAAGATAGACGCAAAAAGCATCTGGAGTAACTCAGCAGGACTTCAGATGCTGCCTCCCGCTGAGTTACTCCAGCATTTTGTGTCTATCTTCATTGCAAAATGTATGCTGGGCTCTTCCAGTGAAAATGTCCCTTAATTTAGTATTTTAATCATTGATTATGATTTTATTACTGGATACTTATGAAAGGCTGCCAGCATCATCAAAGACCCACACCATCCTGGCCACTCACTCATCTGAAGGTAGAAGGTACAGGAGCCTGAAATCTGCAACATCCAGGTTCAGGAATAGCTGCTTCCCCACAGCCATCAGGCTATTAAACTCAACTCAAACAAAACTCTGATCATTAATAGCCCATTGCACTTTATCTGTTTATTTATGTGTGTATATATATATTCATTGGTATATGGTCACACTGATCTGTTCTGCTATGTATTTATTTATGCCTACTATATTCTGTTGTGCTGAAGCAAAGCAAGAATTTCATTGTCCTATCTGGGACACATGACAATAAACTCTCTTGAATCTTGAATCTTGATCTAATCCTTTAGTTGGTTTGTTTGGCATTGTCTGCAACACACAATGTTTCTTTTAGCATGCATGTCATTCATTTCTAGATTTATATTTGAATGTCCCCAATTTTTAAACATTCCTGATCTGGTGACATACTCTTCTGTATTAGCCATTGAACTAGTATTGATCCATTGATTATGATGATGATGTATGATTGATATTCTGCCCCACAGAGGTCAAAGATAGTTGTTCAATGTAATCCTGTCGCTAATGTGCTTATCGGCCACAGTCCTCAGAAACCTCTTAGTTTTGAATTGGAGTCTGTGTCATTCCCTGGAAGTGTAGGTTTATTAAAATATGTTTCCTGTATAATATTGCCAGGCTGCTGTTTGGCTTGTACGTCGATCATCTCTCCCAATGTTGACATGTTTTCAAGTGTTACTGAGAAGGACATTAATTAAATTTAAATTCCTTGAAGTATTTAAATTGCTGATTCCAGGTCCTTAATTCAGGCCTCTGGATATTCATCTAGTAATGTAACTATTATACATTTCAGGGGGATGGAATAGAAGGCTGGTTGGGGCGAGTAAGGACAAATGCGATAAGATGTGCGAGCTTGGGCTACATCTCAAGTTGTAGTGTCATACAGCAGAGAAGCAAGCCATAATGAGTTCAGTGTAGGGTTACCTGATGTGTAAGAAGGAACTGCAGATGCTGGTTTAAACTGAAGATGGACACAGCTTCCAATGGCCTGTTTCCTCTATCATTGTACTTTTTTGCATATCTTTCATTCATTATTCTTTATCTCTCCACATCACTGTCTATATCTTTCATTTCCCTTATCCCTAACCAGTCTGAAGAAGGGTCTTGATCCAAAACATCACCCATTCCTTCTCTCCAGAGATGCTGCCTGTCCCGTAGGGTTACTTGATGGTTGGTACAGACTTGAGATGGGTCAAAGGGCCTTTACCTGTGCTGTGCAACTCTGGTGGTGGGGAAGATGCTGGAGTCAATCATAAAAGATGAAATGGCGGCATATTTGGATAGCAGTAACAGGGTCGGTCCAAGTCAGCATGGATTTACGAAGGTGAAATCATGCTTGACTAATCTTCAGGAATTTTTTGAGGATGTAAATAGGAAAATGGACAAGGGAGAGCCAGTGGATGTAGTGTACCTGGACTTTCAGAAAACATTTGATAAGGCCCCACATAGGAGATTAGTGGGCAAAATTATGACACATGGTATTGGGGGGTAGAGTGCTGACATGGATAGAAAATTGGTTGGCAGACAAGAAACAAAAAGTAGGGATTAACGGGTCCCTTTCAGAATGGCAGGCAGTGACTAGTGGGGTACCTCAAGGCTCAGTATTGAGTGTCAGAAGGACCTCTTTGCTCCTATACTAAATTCTAGACTGCTGCAGTCTAGAATTGAGTATAGGAGAAAAGAGGTCCTTCTGCAGTTGTACAGGGGCCTAATGAGACCAAACTTGGAGTATTGTGTGCAGTTATGGACACCTAATTTGAGGAAGAACCTTCTTGCTATTGAGGGAGTGCAGCATAGGTTTGCAAGGTTAATTGATGGGACTGTCATATGCTGAGAGAATGGAGCGGCTGGGCTTGTATACTCTGGAATTTAGAAGGATGAGAGGGCTTCTTATTGAAACATATAAGATTATTAAGGGTTTGGACACGCTAGAGGCAGGAAACATGTTCCCGATGTTGGGGGAGTCCAGAACCAAGGGCCACAGTTTAAGAATAAGGGGTAAGCCATTCAGATGGGAGATGAGAAAAAACTTTTTCACACAGAGTTGAAAGTGTGGAATTCTCTGCCTCAAATCCAGTTCTCTGGATACTTTCAAGAGAGAGCTAGATAGGGCTGTTAAAGATAGCGGAGTCAGTGGATATGGGGAGAAGGCAGCAACGGGGTACTGATTGGGGATGATCAGCCATGATCACATTGAATGGCGGTGTTGGCTCGAAGGGCCGAATGGCCTACTTCTGCACCTATTGTCTATTGACTCTAAATTTTAACTATTTTTAAATGAGTTTTAAAAGTTTACTTTTTCATTTTATGGCACCCATTGTGTAATGGTAGAACAAATTATCAGTTGTTTATATCCCCCAAATGTGCAGGAGAGAAAGATGTGCAATGACTTCCAAGTGCTGTTCAACGTGACATAAATGGTTTGTTGGCCATGATGTTTAGTGCTTTTTTTAATTTTGCTGGCATAAAACGTGGTGCTGGCCTAATTACACAATATGCATTTGGTATTGTTGCCCCAGTGCAGTCTGGGAAACCTGTAGGCTAGCGCTGCCATTGACCTTTGCATGCACAAGTAATCTCAATGTTAAGGGAAAAAGATGATCCAATTCTTCGGTCTTCAAGTAAAGGTATGGTAAAACAGTTACATTCTAATGGTGCTTATTTTCAAATGCACTCCTTTTGCATAGTGTTTCCAGTGCTGGTTTAAACAGGGATGCTGCTCCAAAACATCGGTCAATGTTACTTGTGGATCACAGGTCCTCCCCCATTTTACAAACACCCCGACTTGCATACAGCCCATTCAGAAGACCAGCGCGATTGATTTGCTGGCTGCTGCAGGCATTATCTGCCTTGGGATAAATCTGTTTGCAGCCGCATTTCAAAATGTGAATTGTTCAGTTTATGAATAATTCTCAGGAATGGAACCCTCCATGTGGAGGACATGTATAAAGTTTTGAATACGAGTTTATTAAGAATAAAGATGCTTGATTTTACTTTTATGGGAAGAAAGGAACAAAATTGCTGTGGAATTCAGGAGGATTCTGCAGTTTTTTGAAATGGCTGGAATTGTACTAACTGACAAAACACTGGCTCTCATTCCATTCAAACTGACTAAAATGTAAAAACGGGGATTCTGTTTATTTCCTTGGTATATTTTGTAATATCTGTAGTGTTTACATTAACACAGTTTGGAAATAACCTTGATTAATTTCTGTGCAAATTAAAAAACATGCAAAGGTAGTCTGGTTTTATTTCACCAATGCATGTTATGTCATTTTGGTTTTAATTTCCTCCCCCTGTAGAATACATTTTTCTCATTTTGAGTTTGTATTCCTCACTTGTATTAGCAGGCTACATTTAGCCATGCTCTGTGTGTTTATTTATAATTTTGCGTAATATTTTCAGTGCAACTATTTGTTTTAATTTTATATTTCTCACAATCATGTTATGTAGAATACATTTTTCTGTAGAATACATTTTTTTCTTTTGAGTTTGTATTCCTCATTTGTATTAGCAGGCTACATTTAGCCATGCTCTATGTTCTTTATAATTTTGCGTAATATTGTCTGGCGTTATACAGTGCAACTATTTGTGATAAGATCTAATAGATACTCCTGCTTTAGAAAATATTGTTTTTACTCTGGCATTTGCAGTTTTTGACTTTTGTATTTCTTCTACAGAATGCAGTAATAGTGGCCTTGTCTTCACAATCCTGGGACGTGGAATGTGCAACAGAACGACTGCTCAGTAACTGAGGAATTTGGGATTACTTCTGTAGCCAGATGTCCATTCATTGACAAACACCTCTGCCCTTTGTTCTTACTGGGTTCTGCATAGATTCCATTTTAAACATCACTGTAATACGTGATAATCGCTTTAAACAAGACTGGATTCGATGCTCTGTAAATAAAGCTCTCAAAAGATCTGTGTAAATTAAAACAAAGGGGAAACGTGAAATACTTTAAGTTTTTTTCCTACTCTGCATTGTAAGGATCCTGAGTTGAGTTGCATTCATCCCCGAAGATGACACAGTACACCTGCTTCATTGCAGTTTAACAAAATGACTAAGGTTTTCAATTGCATCAATTTGTTCTTGATAAAAACATGTAATGTTGACTACATCTTAAAATATGGTTGTTTTCTACTTTTTGTATGTGTCATGGCTATTAAGCAGCTAGTGCTTCTTATCAAACCTTCTATTTGGTTTGCTATTTACTGGAGGCTGCTTCACTGTTTAATTGTGACAATATTGCACAAGTTGTCCTGGAGACATTTTCGAGTTAAGTCTTCATCGGTACCAAATCAAAGGCTGAGGCATTTGCCTGATAATGAATGGATTACTTGATAATTGTCCCATGGTTACATTGTTCTCCTAAAGCCTTTGCCATGACACAGTCAAAAAGTCTCGACACGCTAGGTTTTCTTAATGGTTGTAGCTGTTAAGTAATGTGGTAACCACTTTCAATTACTTAACAGGTGCTTAAATATTCAGTCCCAGCTTGAGCGTCACATTTTCTTTAATTTACTTTGGAGGCTGTGGTGGCTGTTCTCTTTCTGTACATAATTTAAAGTTCACTTAGAAATAGAGGTGTGTTATTGATCAGATTGTCTGCACTCTATTCAGTATCTCTGAAAGTTCCAATAATGGGATATTTCCTGTATATACAGCCAAGCTTTCTATTCGTATTAAAATATTTCATCTTGAGTTTCCACTAACGTTGGGGTTATTTAATATGATCGATTTCTGAATTTGAGACGCGTATTAATTTTGTGGAATTGAGAAAACTGATTTTTCTTTAAGTTGTTCGTGTCTATCTTCAGAAAGGATTTTTATTTGCTGACTAGTGCTTGTTGGAAATTAGAACAGTAGTCATTCCAATATCATATCTTTAAGAAAATATCAATTTCTGTTTGCTTAACTGAAGAACGGTGCATCCTTTTAACATTCACATTGGGGATGTGATGAACTGAACTTTCAGATTGCAGAAGAATTTGGCTTGCTTTATTAGCCTTGTTCGGTCTTATATGTGACTACAGGTAGACACAAAATGCTGCAGTAACTCAGCGGGACAGGCAACATCTCTGGCGAGAAGGAATGGGTGACGTTTTGGGTCGAGACCCTTCTTCAGACTATTTATCTATTCGGTGACTATTTGTACTCTATTCTCTGGAACTGCAATTCTTCCAACCTCACATATTTAAATTGCAAATTCTGTCATCGTATGAATTTTCACACATGTCAAGAATCCCACTTGCTGTAATTGGCTGCTGAATAAATAAGCAGGTACCACTTAAATGTTGTCAGAGGACATGCTCCCACCACCCCTCAGGCAGTGTGTTCCAGTCTTCAACCATTCACTAGGCAGAACATTTCTCTTGGCATCCCTCTATACTTACTACTCATCTTAAATCAAAACATTCTAGTTTTACACAGTTCTGCTATGGGGAAACATTTTCTTTGATCAATCCTATACACCCCACATAATTTTGTATACCTATATAAGGTCTTCTCAACTTCGTCTGCACAAAGGTAAACTGTTGGGACTGAAGGCAGATAAATCCCCAGGGCCTGATGGTCTGCATTCCAGAGTACGCAAGGAGGTGGCCCTAAAAATCGTGGAAGCATTGGTGATCATTTTCCAATGTTCTCTCGACTCTGGCTACCCTCCAGTCCACAGGAACTGATCCAATGTAACTCCACTTTTTAAGAAAGGAGGGAGAGAGAAACTGGGGAATTATAGACCAGTTAGCCTTACAACAGTAATGGGGCAGGTACTTGAGTTGATTGTTAATTATATTATAGCAGCACATTTGGAAAGCAGTGACAGGATCGGTCAAAGTCAGCATTGATTTATGAAGGGGAAATCATGCTTAACTAATCTTGTGGAATTTTTTGAGGATGTAACAAAAATGGATAAGGGAGAGCCAGTGGATGTGTATCTGGACTTTCCATACAAGAGATTGGTGTGCAGAATGGTATTGGGGGTAATGTATTGACGTGGATAGTGAACTGGTTGGCACACAAGTAGCAAAGAGTATGAATTATCGGGTCCTTTTCAGAATGGCAGGCAGTGACTAGTGGGGTGCCGCAAGGCTCGATGCTGGGACCCCAGTTATTTACAATATATATTAACGATTTAAACAAACATCTCCAAGTTTGCGGATGACACAAATCTGGGTGGCAGTGTGAGCTGCGAGGAGGATGCTATGAGGCTGCAGGGTAACTTGGATTGGTTGGGTGAGTGGGCAGAAGCATGGCAGGTGCAGTATAATGTGAATAAATGTGAGTTTATCCACGTTGGTGGCCAGAACAGGAAGCCAGATTATTATCTGAATGGTATCAGATTAGGAAAAGGGGAGGTGTAACGAGACCTGGGTGTGTTTGCAGAGCGGTCACTGAAAGTAAACATGCAGGTACAGCAGGTAGTGAAGAAAGCTAATGGCATGTTGACCTTCATTGCAAGAGGATTTGAGTTCAGGAGTAAGGAGGTCCTACTGATGTTGTACAGGGCCCTGGTGAGACTGCACCTGGAGTATTGTGTGCAATTTTGGTCTCCTAATTTGTGGAAGGACATTATTGCTATTGAGCGTAGGTCCACCAGATTAATTCCTGGGATGGCAGGACATACATATGATGGGTCGACTGGGCGTGTATTCACTGGAATTTAGAAGGATAAGAGGGGATCTTATAGAAACATATATAATTCTTAAAGGATTGGACAGGCTAGATGCAGGAAAAATGTCCCACATGTTGGGGGACTCCAGAACCAGGGGTCACAGATTAAGAATAAGGGGTAGGCCATTTATGACTAAGATGAAACAATTTTTCACCCAGAGAGTTGTGAAAGTGGAATTTTCTGCCACAGAGGGCAGTGGAGGCCAATTCACGATGTTATCATAGAGAGAGCTAGATTTAGCTCTTAGGGCTAAAGGAATCAAGGGATATAGGGGAAAAAGTAGGAATGGGGTACTGATTTTAGGAGATCAGCTATGATCACATTGAATGGCAGTGCTGGCTCGAAGGATCGAATGGCCTACTCCTGCACCTATTTTTCTTTGTTTCTATGTAAACAGAGTTTATTTCGACTACTTTTAATTGAGATGCATGACAATTGAGATGCATCATCCAAAGCAGCATCCTGATCCATCTCCGCGGCATCCTTTTCAGTGCAACCATATCCTTCCTGTTGAGTAGTGACCAGAGCTGTTCGTAGTACACCAGCCGTTGCCCAATCAAATGTTTTATAATCTCCCTACTCTTGTGTTCTGCGCCCATCTAATGAAGGCAAATACCTTGTATTTCTTCATCACCACATGCTGCCACCTTCAGGGAACTTTGGACGAAGACTGAGGTATTTTCCTCAATACTCCCAAGACCCTACCATTCATGATGTATGTATGCCCTATATTTATCAGGCCTTCCAAAGGACATTACCTGGCATGTATCAGGATTAAATTTTATCTGCCATCGCTCTGCCCATTTAACCAAATAAACAATATCATCCTGAGGCCTGCGATTATTCTCACCATTAATAACCTCTCCAAATTTCATTTCATCTGCAAAGTTATGAATCTCACGTTCTATATTCATATACAAATCATTAAAGTATACAATGAACTGTCAGGATCTCAACATCTCAGAAGGCAGCAATCAATCTCTTATTCAGCTTTATGAGTTTGTGAGAGAAATTGTAACTGTAATGTTTGTATTTTTCCTACCCCATCGTCACCTGAACATGGTTGTTGATACTGATATATTTTTCTGGGTGTTAATTGTCTTCAATAGCTTTTGTGTCCAGCTGCCGTGCAATATCTTCCAGAATGACTTGGGATAGATGACTTGACCATGAAAGTCCATGGATGACGACCATGAGTAGGTTGGCAATAGTGTGGGGGGCATTATAGTTGGCTGCAGGAAAGAAAATAGGGACAGTAATTATTCCCTCCTTTGTAGACTGGGGAACTGAGGCCTATTTTGGTGCAATTAGTAACTCCCCACAGACCACACATTGAAAACCAACAAAGCCACTTATCCTTGTTTGAAGTAAACTGTTGAAGTAACAACAAAAGTGAAAGTAAACATTGTGTGACCATGTAGCAGAGAGATTTTATCAAACTGGTGAAATTAAAGTTGTGCACCCCTTTCCTCCATGGTATGGTTGTAATTAAACGATTGGGTGGGGGGTGGGGGGGGGGAGAGAGAAACCAGACTTGATGGACCCTTGAATGCACATTTGCAGAAATGGGCTTCCACTTGGCCTTAAAAAATATATACATGCCAAATTATTGCCTTAAAAGCAATTGGTTCCTAAAAAAAAGTATAATTCACCCAACATGGGAAGTCAAACCAGGGCAGGATCTTCACAGTGAATGGTGGGCCCTGCGGCGTGTTGTACACCAGAGGAACCCAGGAGTACAGGTACATAGTTCTCTGAATATGATGTCACGGGTAGATAATATGGTGGTAAAGAAGGATTTTGGTACATTGGCCATCATCAGTTGGGGTTTTGAATATAGAATGTGTAAGAAGGAACTGCAGATGGTGGTTTAAACTGAAGATAGACACAAAATGCTGGGAGTAACTCAGCGGGACAGGCAGCATCTCTGGAGAGAAGGAATGGGTGACGTTTCGGGTCGAGACTCTTCATCAGACTGAGAGAGGAGAGGGAGACACAGCTATGGAAGGGTAAGGTGTCAAAATGAAACATTAAAGGGGAGGGGACATAGCTCAAGGAAAATGTAGAATAGATAATTGTTAGCTAGGGAAATATGACGACAAAGCACACAAAGATAACATTTAATCAGGAAGACAGTCAGCTGGTCAGAGACCTTGGATGGAGTTAGGGAATGCAGGGGTTACTTGAAATAGAGAAATAAATATTAATACCACTGGGTTGTAAGCTGCCCAAGTGAAATATGAGACGCTGTTCCTCCAATTTGTGTTTAGCTTCAATCTGACAGTGGAGGTGGCCTAGGCCAGAAAGGTCAGTGTGGAAATGGGAAGAGGAATTCAAGTAATTAACAATCGGGAGATCAGGTAGGTCCACGCGGACTGAGTGAAGGTGTCTACGTTTGGATTCGCCGATGTATAAGAGTTCACATCTTGAACAACGGATACAGTAGATGAGATTGGAGGAGGTGCAAGTGAACCTCTGCCTGACGTAAAAGGACTATTTGGGTCCTTGGACAGAGTTGAGGGAGCAGGTATAGGGACAGGGGTTGCATCTCCTGCGGTTGCAGGACAAGGTACCTGGGGAGGGGGTGGTTTGGTGGGAAGGAATGAGATAACCTGAGGAAACGGTCTCTGGAAGGCAGAAAGGGGTGGAGATGGGAAGATGTGACTAGTGGTGGGATCCCATTGGAGGTGGTGAAAATGTCGGAGGATTATGTGTCGTATGAAAATGTTGGAGGATCATGTGTTGTATGTTACAATTATACAACCTGGTGAGGCCACATTTGGAGCACCTTGTTCAGCAGTTTAGATCACCCGGCTATAGAAAAGATGTCATTAAGAAAGAATGCAGAGAAGATTTAGAAGGATGTTGCCAGACTAGGAGATTGAGGGTGATGTTACAGATGTGTATAACATGAGGGAAACAGGGTGAATGTAGAGTCTTTAATCAAGGGGAAGGGAATCAAGAACCGGAAGACAAAGGTTTAGGATGAGAGGGACAAGATTTAACAGGAACATAAGATGCAGCTTTTTCGCTCAAATGGTGGTGGGTATATGGAACAATCTGCCAAAGGAGCTAATTGAGGAAGGTTGTATTATCGCATTTAAAGACACTTGGACAGGTGCATGGATAGGATGGGTTTAGAGGAATATAGGCTAAATGTGGACAAATGGGACAAGCTCATATGGGTCACCTCGGTTTGGAATGGTGGAGTTGGGCCGAACGGCCTGATTCTGCTGTATGATCTGACTTGATTTTTGTGGGAGGCAGTTTCAGATCTACGATCATTTGTGCAAAGTGCTTGCTGAGATAATCCTAAGTATTTTAACATATGTTTGGGACAAAGACCCGTCATTTATTTATTTGCCTCTGTACTCCACAATTTGAGATTTGTAATAGAAAAATTCACATGTGGTTAAAGTGCACATTGTCAGATTTTGGTTTCACCATGTAGACATTACAGCTGTGTTTAAACAGTCTCCCCCATTTCAGGGCACCATAATGTTTGGGACACATGGCTTCACAGGCGATTGTAATTGCTCATGTGTGTTTAAATGCCTCCTTAATGCAGGTATAAGAGAGCTCTCAGCACCTAGTCTTTCCTCCAGTCTTTCCATCACCTTTGGAAACTTTTATTGCTGTTTATCTTCATGAGATCCAAAGTTGTGCCAATGAAAGTCAAATAAGCCATTATGAGACTGAGAAACAAGAATAAAACTGTTAGAGACATCAGCCAAACCTTAGGCTGACCAAAACCAACTGTTTGGAACATCATAAAGAAGAAAGAGAGCACTGGTGAGCTTACTAATCGCAAAGGGACTGGCAGGCCAAGGAAGACCTCCACAGCTGACGACAGAAGAATTCTCTCTATAATAAAGAAAAAATCCCAAACACCTGTTTGACAGATCAGAAACACTCTTCAGGAGTCATGTGTAGATTTGCCAATTATCACTGTCCGCAGAATACTTTGTGAACAGAAATACAGAGGCTACACTGCAAGATGGAAACCACTGGTTAGCAGCAAAAATAGGATGTCCGTGTTACAGTTTGCCAAGAAGTACTTAAAAGAGCAACCACAGTTCTGCAAAAATGTCTTGTGGACAAATGAGACGAAGATTAACTTATATCAGAGTTATGCCAAGAGCAAAGTATGGAGGAGAGAAGGAACTGCCCCAGATCCAAAGCATACCACCTCATCTGTGAAACACAGTGGTGGGGGTGTTATAGCCTGGGCATGTATGGCTGCTGAAGGTACTGACTCGCTTATCTTCATTGATGATACAACTAATGATGGTAGTAGCATAATGAATTCTGAAGTGTATAGACGCATCCAAACAAATGCCTCAACTCATTGGCCGGCGGTTCATTCTACAGCGAGACAATGATCACAAACATACTGCTAAAGCAACAAATGAGTTTTTCAAAGCCAAAAATTGGTCAATTCTTGAGTAGCCGTCAATCACCCAATCTGAAACCAATTGAGCATGCCTTTTAAATGCTGAAAAGAAAACTGAAGGGCCCCCCAAAACAAGCAAAAGCTAAAGATGGCTGCAATACAGGCCTGGCAGAGCATCACCAGAGAAGGCACCCAGCAACTGGTGATGGCCATGAATCACAGACTTCAAGCAGACATTGCATGCAAAGGATATGCAACAAAATACTAAACATGACTACTTTCATTTACATGACATTGCTGTGTCCCAAACATTATGGTGCCCTGAAATGGGTGGACTATAAGTGTTCAGCACGGATTAGATGGCCTGTGTCCATACTGTAATTGTTATATATGACTATGTATAAACGCAGCTGTAATTTCTACATGGTGAAACCAAATGTATAAAAATGGCATTTTTTAAAATCTGACAATGTGCACTTTAACCACAAGTGATGTTTTCTATTACAATTCAGACTGAAGAAGGGTCTTGACCCGAAACGTCACCTATTCCTTCGCTCCATAGATGCTGCCTCGCCCGCTGAGCATTTTTGTCTACCTTTTATTTTCTATTACAAATTTTAAATTGTGGAGTACAGAAGCAACTAAAATGATGGATCTTTGTCCCAAACATTATGGAGGGCACTGTAGTTTCTCCTTATCTATTGGAATGTAATTAATGTCAAACATATTAATTATATAAATCTTGATCTATCCTCAAGCCCAGTATGGATTTGTAAAGAGCAGACTCTGCCTGACTACGAAGGCGTGACTACAATAATTGGACATCTAATGATGGTTCCCATCATTTATTTGAGCTTTGTGGGATTTAGGATATTAGCTGAATGGAGGAGAAATAGAGTAGGGATAGGGCACAGAATAGATGAATTCCGTTAGGGAAACCCGACTGAGAAAAATAAACATTTTACTGTGTGTAGAATAGGACTGGGATCCTGGTCTTGTTTTGTTTTTTTAAAGCTAAGCTTTCCAGGAGCGAGGTTAGGCAATGTTATTCTTCTTGACGAGGATGGTGGAAATTCGGACCAGTATTGCAATTGCATTCGATATTATGTCTTTTGTTTATATTGTATCCGTTGATGGATTTTGATATTAAAAGTGGAGGAAAGGTAGGAATGTGGAGTTGAATCCGAGCTCCCACCCAGTGCGAGGTTGATGGTGCAGCCTGTACTGCGGTGGATCCCGTCTGGGCTTCCCTTCCTCATCATCTTCCAGGTTTCAGCTCTCGCCCTGTCCTCCACAACATCGCACCGGCTTTAATCTTCCTTGTGGTGCAATACCTAGAATTTAAGGTAGTACTGCAGATATTAATTAGCTGGATTTATAAAACTAACACAACTTGCATTTCTCTCTATTTTGGGCCCTTTGTTCTGTTCGGTTTTCCCTCTGATTTTCGTGATTTTTATTTCCTGCTCCCCCACAGTTTGTATCGAGAAGATTCTGTTTTCTTTCTTGAGCTCAAAGTTTGAACTTCACTTATCATTTAGTTTGTCCGGTTCAAACTTGGCCGTGTCGTACAGTTGTTTGCCAGAAATCGCTATTATACCCAAACACAGTGAAAGGTCCAGGCGCGGGAAGGTACGGGCTCTTCACCATTTGTGAGAAGGGGAAATCCACAAACTGTCTCCTCGATGTCGGGGTGTGAACGTGTAATGAACACGGGAACCTCCTCCTTTACAATCCAAGCCACGTTCGAGGTTTGAACGCTCATCAAACCGTGCATGAGGTTACAATGTGGAAAGATTGCAGTCTAGTGAGTCTTTCCCCACCTCCCGCCCGTGTCTCTAAACGTTGTGGGATTTTAATCTACGTCCTGCCTTGATTCTGCAACGAACTATTTTTGAAAATGTATAAATGCAGACTGGAGAAATACCGAAAACAATTCTCCCATTTTCTTCACCGTCGCATTAAGTTAATCGATATTTAAATTGGCACGTCATAATAATAATAATAATAATGCCATTTTCTTGTCACTATACACATGCACAGTGAGATTAAAGATGAGACATTCTAACTGTTTTAAGGGTCTGAAGAAAGTCCCGATCCGCATCCATGTCTAGTATCTTTGCTCCAGAGATGCTGCTGCCGAACCGCCCACTTACTTCAGTTCTTCACAAGATTGTAGCATCTACACATCCTTGTCTTTTCATATTTCTTGTTTGGTCCGCGCATGGTTTAGTTAAAAGGCTCAAAAATTATTAATGAATCGGAATTTTCTATTTCAATGATGTGACATATTTTAAACATCTTCAATTATTGTAATGTCCATTGGAAGACGCGTGTTCAAGAATATAGAACAACTCGGACACTGCATTGGAACTAAGTCGCCGACAATCAACCATTGAATCTGCATCGAATTGATCAGGACACTGCGGTCTTCCACATACATCAAGCTGTCCCATCAACATCGTATTGATGTTGGAATAATAAGCAAGATGCCAGCCGTGCTATGAACAAACGAAATCTCCATGTTATCAGTTACTGATTCTGGAATTAGCAAATGCGTCCCGACACTGTTTAAACATGTTTTTCACTGGTTGTTCGTTGATAGAACTATCTAATTGTCGTTTGAAATATGAAAAAATTCTCAGACTAAAATGGTAAACATAGAGAATCAAATGTATGCCAACTAATCCTTTCAGGAGCCCGTTATACAATGGCCCAAAACAATCGATATCATTGTGATAAAGTTTGCAACACGAAACATTTAACAGAGTGTGGTAGATGTTAGATAATTACTTGGGCGGCCTCGGGCACCAAATGGAAGAAAGATCTTGGAGTGACACCGGATCAGGGCCATACAATTTGAAATAATTGTAGATTCAGTCTGTACGTTTTCTGGTTTGTTTTACAGGTCATCATTCATAGTAGAACGTAATAAAATGTATATGCGATTAATAAGAATCCTATGAAGTCACGTTTCTGCCATCAGTTTTAAAAGCTGTTAAAGGATTGTCTTGCGTTGCAAAATGTTTATTTCATATGCAAGGACTTTCATTATTGTAAGGCAAGTTTGCTCCTTTGTCTTAAATAGAAATATTCTTAGTCGTACACACTGTGTAAAGATAGATCTAATACTTGATTCTAAAACGGACTTGCATTTAATTAGCCAATTGCACCTTGTCAATAATTGCCCATCATTTTTCAATTCGTTGGTTTTCCTCTCCTCGATCTTTAAACTGTGTAGTAATTAGTGCATTCTTGATTGTTTCTTCAATCGGAGACTGAAAGTGATTAATATAAAAAAGCAGGAGGAGGCACATGTGGAGGTAATTTTCCAATCACTTTAAAAAACGTTGTTTGAAGCGCAAGGGCTATTTTCATATCATTGGGTGGGCACTTTTCTTTCAATTAATTGTAATTACTATGTGATAGTGACAGCTACTCTGGTGCAATGGGGCCTTGAGACAAACGTGTTTAACGGCACTAAGGACTATAATCACAGATATAATTATTGAGCCACTTTCGTCTATTTCATTTAAATGAGATTTGCTTATACCTCCAAACGTCAACAAAAGCCGCCAATGATTTGCAAGTATCCTTGGAAATTGTGCGTTGTAGCCAGTGATTGCGATTGCCAAATAGGAAGGTCAAACATTTTAAGTCGACATTGGGTGGTTGTTTCCCAGCCTGTTCCAGGCAGGTTGACTGTACAGCAATTATTCTCCATTTTAAACCAATCTCCGCCCTAAACTGTTAAATATATTAAATCCTTGAATTGAACGTAAAAGCTCAAAAGGTTTCACCCTTGGAGTTAATCCCGCGGCATTCCAGCAATAACCGTAGATTGCTGGATGGCCAAGCGTAATAACATCTACTCCTACACTGATTCATTCCTCACCAAACGGCATCTAAAGGTTGTAGTAGACGGCGAGTCATCACACAATCTCCAGTCGAGTCCGGTGTGCCACAGGGAACGGTGTTGGGACCCTTTGCTGTTCTTGATCTACATCAACGATCTGCCTGAGAACGTGTCTTCGAGAATAGACAACAATGATGGAGAAACTCAGCGGGTGAGGCAGCATCTATGGAGCGAAGGAATAGGCGGCGTTATGGTCGAGACCCTTCTTCACACTGATGTGGGGGTGGGGGGAAGAAAGGAAGAGGCGGAGACAGTAGGCTGTGGCAGAGATGGGAAAGGAGGGAGAAAGCAAGGACTACCTGAAATTGGAGGTCAATGTTCATAGCGCTGGGGTGTAAACTACTGTAAACAAAATATGAACTATGAAATATGAAACAAACTAGCAGTAATCAAAATGAGGTGCTGTTCCTCCAATTGGCGCTGGGCCTCACTCTGGCCATGGATGAGGACCAGGACAGAAAGGTCGGATTCAGAATGGGAGGAGTTGAAGTGCTGAGCCACCGGGAGATCATTGGTTAATGCAACCAAGCGGAGGTGTTGAGCGAAACGATCGCCAAGCCTGCACTTGGTCTCAACGATGTAGAGAAGTTGACACCTTGAACAGCGGATGCAGTAGATGAGGTTGGAGGAGGTGCAGGTGAATCTCTGCCTCACCTGGAAAGACTGTTTGGGTCCTTGGATGGAGTCGAGGGGGGAGGTAAAGCAACAATCAGTGATGGAAATGGGTTTTAGGAACTAGGGGTACTCTAAGGTCCGTGAGGCTGAGGTTGGGAAGGAGGGGGAGGGGGGGGGGGGGGGGGGGGGGGGGGGGGGGGGGGGGGGGGGGGGTGCCGTCATACACATGTTAGAGTACAAGATTACATAACTTGTTTATTGTGTATTTATAATATCATTTACTGTGTATTATATGTCATAGCTGCTCTCTTGCATATCTCTCGCTCTCTCTCTGTGTTGGCTGCAGCCATCGTCTGCTTCGGCGAGGGAAGCTGGTCAGTGATTGGACGCAACCCCTTTAGAGACAGCGGTTGATTGGCCGCCAAATAACCGGGCACAAAAAATTGACAAATAGGAAAACAATAAAATCAGAATTCTGATTTAAATCGGAAGAATATCATGCCTGATCTGCAGCAAAGATACTAGTATCCGCTCTAGTACCTTTGATCTGCAGTTCCTTCCTATTGAAGAAGAACCCTGGCCCGAAACAACTCCTAATCCATTCCCTCCACAGATGCCGCCTAACCCGCTGAGTTCCTCCAGCACTCTGTGTTTTTTAATTTAACTCTTGAAATTGAAGTTAGACATAAAGTTGGAGTACCTCAGAGGGACAGGCAGCGACTCTGGAGAGAAGACCCTTCTTCAGACTGAAGACCCGAAACGCCACCCACTCCCCAGAGCCCCCCCCCCCCCCCCACCGTGTCTACTCCTACACTGATTCATTCCAGGACCTATACCCATCTCGCTATCGCAAGAGAGCAACCAATATCATCAAAGACACCATCCACCCAGCACACAAACTGTTCACTCTCCTACCATCTGGTAAGCGCTACCGCAGCATGCGGAGCAAAACCACCAGATTCAAAAACAGCTTTTTCCCTCAGGCCATCAGACTACTCAACACACACAAGAATAGTCCATGAACATTACACAAACAAAGACCAACTGTCTGTCAAAATAATTTTAACTCAATGTCTGCAGTATGCTATTTGCACTTTTCTATATTGCACCTTTTATTATTGCACCTTAATAACATACCTCAAAATTTTACTACATTCTGGCATACTGCGAATATTTTAAATAATGTATATTGTCTATCTTATTGGTAGATTGTCTGTCTGTGTTATAAATATTACTTGCACATTTGGAATATGGGGAAACGCAATTTCAATCCAATTTATTTGAATTGACAATAAAGTTTACTTTGAACTTTGAACATCCTTTGCCCTGCTCCTGGTCTCGGCCCGCACCGATCTGCCAGACATGCTGTGTGTGTGTGTGTGTGGTATCAGGGAGGGGGGGGGGGTGCAGGGGGACGTGCGGTTCCCGGAGGTTGCAGGTGGTTGCCGGAGGTTGCAGGTAGTGGAAGCAGGTGGGGAGACTGACAAAATCCGCACGGAAACCTTGGGTGGGGCACAAAGTCTCCAGCAGTTTACGTTCAGGTTTCCTACCTGGGACAGGGGCATTAAACAGCATAAAAAAGGCTCTTCGATTCGATTCAAGATGTCCACATGAGCCATACCCATTCGCCTACAGCTGGCGTATATCCTTTTTCTATCCATGCACCTGAGTAAATGTCTTTTAAATATTGTAACTGTACAAGTCTCTACAGCTTTCTCTGGCAGCTCGTTCAATATATGCACCACCCTATGTGAAAAAAGTCCTCTGATTATCCCAGCTACACTCATCTCGCCTGCCTACGTTTGGTCCATATCCCTCCAAACCTGTCCTGCTTATGTACCTGTCCAACTGTTTCTTAAATGGTGGGATAGTCCCTGCCTCAATACAACCTCCTCCTCTGGCAGCTTGTTCCATACACCCACCATCCTTTGTGTGAAAAAGTTACCCCTCAGATTTCTATTAAATCACTCCTTAAACCCAAGTCCTCTGGTCCTCGATTCACCCACTCTGTGCAAGAGACGTGATCCACCTGACCTATTCCTCTCATGATTTTATACACCTCTATAAGATCACCCCTCATCCTGCGCTCCCGGGAATACAGTCCCAGCCTACTCAACCCCTCCCTATAGCTCACACCCTCTAGTCTTGGCAACATCCTCGTAAATCTTCTCTGTACCCTTTCCAGCTTGACAACATATTTCCTATAACGGTGCCCAGAACTGAACACAATACTCTAAATGCGGCCTCACCAACGTCTTATACAACTGCACCATGACCTCCCGACTTCCATACTCAATTAGATATCATTTAAATCATTGTTCTCGACTGTGGCTATTCATTTTATCTGTGCTCCTCGTGATTTCTAATACCGTTAAAACCCCTCCAACTCACAGGGGAAGAAAGTCCCTGTTTACCCCATCTCTCCTTTATCTCGAATTCCCCAGTCCTGTTAACATCCTCATGAATATTTTCTGCACGCTTTCCAGTTTAATGACTTTCTTCCTGAAACTGGCAGCCACCACACAACTCCATGTGTGGTCACACTGATGAAGGCAATCATGCCAAACACTTTCTTCACCATGTAGGAACAAAACTGCAGATTCTGGTTTATATCAAATATAGATATAAAGTGCCAGATTAACTCAACGGGTCAGGCAGCATCTCCAGAGAGAAAAAAAAGCATAGGTGACGTTACGGGTCGGGTCTTCAGAAGAACGGTTCCGACCCGAAACGTCGCCCATCCTTTTCCTCCGGAATTGCGGCCTGACCCGCTGAGTTACTTCACCACCCCAGCTATCTCTGCTGCATTTTGGGAGCTATGGATCTACAAAACTGTCCAGTGCTCCATTCAAAAGCAGATGCTGAAAAAGTGAAATAAAATGTGCTGGAAATACGCAGTAGGTTAAACGTTAATTATGAAAGATGATTGACCTGAAAAGGTATTCTTAACGGAATATTGTTGCTTCTCCCTATTTAAACACATCTTTGTCATGGGTTTACTGCAGAGGAGACAAGAGATTGCAGATGCTGGAATATGGAACAACAACTTTCCATAAACCAATTTAGTTATCACGATGAAGGAGATTGAGGATAGTGGGAGAAGTGGGTTATAGCTCATATTTCCCACACGAGTGATTACATTTCATTGACTGCAAAATGCGCATTAAGTCCGATTGATGTAAAATCCATGAATGTTGACTACAATTTTAAGGCTAAGGCTGGTCTGTTTCTATTCTGCTCCAAACACAACCAGATCCTCGGTAGGATGTGCAAATCCTTGCAGATCTGAGCCAGGGACTGGGTGGGTGGATGGTTTTGGGACGATGGCTTCAGCTGTCGGGGAGCAACCTCAGTGTTTACCAAAGATACTAGATGATATAGGGAGGTTTCACGGCAGTCAGGTCACGACCCATGACCCGTACTGTTGCTAGGCTATTCCAAGTGGAGTACACGCAATGAACTTCAGGTAGGCACTTACCATTGTTTCCAGCGTAGCGGGCCCGTTAAAACCCGCTGAAATTGTCGATTCTTGCGCTGTAAATAATTTATGGAAATCGGGATAAGCGTGTGAGACATTTAGCCTACTTCAGAATTCCAAAAGTGAGGAGAAATGACGGTAGATAGAAGCGAGAGCTGAAGGGACAACAACAGCCAGAGTGCTTGGCGAACATTGGCCGTTTGCTCACTGCATTTCATCAACTAAGGCATTATTTGTGTTTTTTCTTGATTCCTTTGGCATCTAAAAGGTTTCAGAAGTGATAAATCTGGCTGTAATTTTTTTTAATCGCCCATGGTTCTCGTGGGGGTTTTACGTACAAAATGAAAACGTATCTGAAGAAAATTTTACAGCCAGATTTATCACTTCTGTGAATTTTTAGAAACCAAAGGAATGAAGAAAAACACAAATAATGCCTTACTTGATGAAATGCAGTGGGCAAATGCGATAATTCCCAATATTTTCAATGTTTACCAAGCACTTTAGCTGCTGTAGTCCCTTCAGTTCTCGCCTCTCTATACCTTCATTTCGCTTCACGTTTGGAATTCTGAAGTTGGGTACATGTCTCTTACACTTACCCCGACTCCCGTTTTTTTTCAGCGCAAAAATTCAACATTTTGGCGTTTTTTAACAGGTAGGAAAGTACGCGTTTCTAGCATTAATAACATATACCGGAAGTGATGGATGTCTTCCAGTTGGATTTAGCGGCTCCATGCGTCGAGCCCTCTGACCCAGTGACCTTACGTGCAACCCCCCTATAAAAGTGGGTAATTTCTGGGAAACTGAACACAACAGTTCAGCTGTGTCCATGTTATAGGAAATATATTGTCAAGGTTAAAAAGGGTTCAGGGATTTACAAGCATGTTCCCAGGACTAGAGGGTGTGAGCTATAGGGAGAGTTTGAGTAGGCTGGATCTCTATTCCTTGTAGCCACAGAGGATGGATGATCTTTAGAGGTGTACAAAATCACAAGAGGAACAGATGCACAGAATCTCTTGCCCAGAGAAGGGGGATCGAGGACATACGTTCAAGGGGAAGAGGAAAAGGGTCGAAGGGCCGAATGGCCTACTCCTGCACCTAATTTCTATGTTTCTAAAAGATTTAATAGGAATCTGAGGGGTAACTTTTTCAAAGGGTGGTGGGTGCATGGAACAAGCTATCAGAGGAGGTAGTTGAGGCTGGGATTATCCCAACGTTTAGGAAACAGTTAAGACAGGTACTTGGAAAGGACAGGTTTGGAGGGATATGGACCAAACGCAGGCAGGTGGGACGAGTGTAGCTGAGACATGTTGGCCAATATGGGCAAGTTGGGCCGAAGGGCCTGTTTCCACACTGTATCACTATAAACCAAAGATAGACACAAAAAACTGGAATAACAGCGGGTCAGACAGCATCTCTGGAGAAAAGGAATAGGTGACGTTTCGGGTCGGGATTCAGACAGAGTCAGGGGAAAAGAAAATGGCGATATAGACAGTGATGTAGAACAAATTAATGCAAGATATGTAAATAAGTAACAATGATAAAGGAAACAGGCCATTGTTAGCTGTGGATTAGGTGAAAATTAGTACTGACAATGAGGCTCAAGCCAACTTTGAAGCTGGTACAACTTGGGTAGGGGGAAATGCCAGGATTACTTGAAGTTAGAGAAATCAATTATCATACCACTGGATTGTAAGCTGCTCAAACAAAATGTGAGGCTGTTCCTCCAATTTGCGTTTGGCCTTTCTCTGACAATGGAGGAGGCTTATGACAGAAAGGTCAGTGTGGGAATGGGAATTCCCTCGGTCCGCCTGGTCCTTCCTGATCTCCCGGTTGTCAAACACTAATTCTGAAATAGGGTCTCGGCCCGAAACGTCACCCATTCCTTACAAGATACAAGATACAATTTATTTGTCATTTGGACCCCTTGAGGTCCAAACGAAATGCCGTTTCTGCAGCCATACATTACAAACAAATAGACCCCAGAGACACAACATAATTTACATAAACATCCATCACATTGCTGTGATGGAAGGCCAAAAAAACTTATCTCTCCACTGCACTCTCCCCCCCCCCCCCCCCCCCCCCCCCTGATGTCAGAGTCAAAGTCAAAGCCCCCAGCTGGCGATGGCGATTGTCCCGCGGCCATTAAAGCCACACCGGGTGATGCAAGCTCGCACACCGGGTCTTGGTGTTAGAGCCCCCGGCGTGCGCTCGCAGAGTCCCGCGGCCATTCCAAGCCGCACGGGACGGTGCTGTAAGGCCCCGCTCCAGGAGCTCTTCAACCCCGCAACTCGGGCGGGAGAAGTCGCCGTTGTGGGAGCCCTGAAAAGCGGTCTCCCTCCAGGGACCCGCGGGCTCCCGGTGCCGCCGTCCGCCAGACCCGCAGTTGCAGCCTCCGAATCTCCGGAGGTCGGGTCGCAGCAGCAGCAGCGCTCCACCACCGCTCCACCCGCTCTGGACTCGGCCAGCTCCGCGACGGTGAGGTGAGTAGTCGGCACCAGAGCCCCTGGTCTTCCTGTTGGAGGCCGCTCCTCGTTGCAGCCCCAACGATAACGGAGACCCAACAAAGAAAAGGTCAGATCTCCCGTGCACGGAGAGATTTAAAAGTTACCCCCTCCCACACACACCCCAACAAAAAATAACAAAAACCACATAAAAACATAGACAAAAAATCAGAAAACTCAGAAAACAATCTGGCTCTGAACACCAGGAAAACAAAAGAGCTCATTGTCGACTTCAGGAGGCACAGCACCGACTTAGCCCCCCTACACATCAACGGCGAGTGTGTGGAGAGGGTCAACACCTTCCGGTTTCTCGGCGTCCATATCGCTGCTGACATCTCCTGGACGGACAACACGACGGCGGTCATCAAGAAGGCTCAGCAGCGGCTGCACTTCCTGAGGGTCCTCAGGAAGCACAACCTGGACTCTAACCTGCTGCTGACCTTCTACCGCTCGTCCATCGAGAGCCTGCTGACATACTGCATTACAGCATGGTATGGCAGCTGCACCATGGCAGACAGGGAGAGGCTTCAGAGGGTAACCAGGACAGCGCAGAGGATCATTGGTTGCCCTCTCCCCTCCCTGATGGACATCTACACCTCCCGCTGCCTTAGCAGGGCAAAGAAGATCACCAAAGACAGCTCCCATCCTGCGTTTGGACTGTTCGACCTGCTGCCCTCTGGAAGGCGCTATAGGTGCATCAAATCCAGGACAAACAGACTCAGGAATAGCTGCTTCCCGAGAATTATATCTACCATAAATTCAAATCCACACATGCACTGACTACACCGCCCAACACGGACTTCCATCTGTATATATGTATATATGTATGTAGCGCCGTAGAATTTGTGCACCTATTCCCCCCCCCCCATCCATCTCCCTTCTGTTTTTTTTTTCTGTTTCTTGTTTTTTGTGTAAAATTGTATGTATGCACTGAGTACGAGCAGCTTTCAGTTTCACTGTACATGTATAGTGACAATAAATGGCATATCTATATATATATCTATAAAAACGTAGACGGGCTGCAGAGGCCGCTGCTGACGAGAGTCGCGCCGCCTACCGAACATATGACCTTCTCTCCAGAGATGCTGCCTGTCCTGCTGAGTTACTCCAGCTTTTTGTGTCTATCTTTGGTTTAAACGAGCATCTGCAGTTCCTTCTTACACACTTTAATTCCCCTTCCCCAATTCCACAGACCTTTCTGTTCTAGGCCTCCTATACTCGTTTTCACCTAGGCCACATCTAACAATGGCTTGTTTCATTTATAATTATGACTTTTTTGCATATATTTCATTCATTTGTTCTATATCTCTCTACATCCGCATTGATACCTTTCCCCTGACTCTCAATCTGAAGAAGGTTCTCGACCCGAAACGTCACTTTTCTTTAGAGTTGAAATGACTCCAGCTTTTTGTGTCTATCTTCAGGTATAACCATAGGTTGGACAAACCTGAATTGTTTTCTTTGTAGTAACACAGCCGGTAGGGAAGACTTGCTAGGTGTATATAAAATTTGACAGACAAGAGATAGGGTAGACAGAACCTTTTTTTCCCCAGGATAAAAATGTCAAATACTAGAGGGCACAGCTTTAAGGTGAAATTGGGAAAGTTTAGAGATGTATGGGTTCAAGTTCAAGTGAGTTTATTGTCATGTGTCCCTAATAGGACAATGAAATTCTTGCTTTGCTTCAGCACACAGAACATAGTAGGCATTTACTACAAAACAGATCAGTGTGTCCATATACCATAATATAAATATATACACACATGAATAAATAAACTGATAAAGTGCAAATAACAGATAATGGGTTATTAATAATCAGAGTTTTGTCCGAGCCAGGTTTAATAGCCTGATGGCTGTGGGGAAGTAGCTATTCCTGAACCTGGTTGTTACAGTCTTCAGGCTCCTGTACCTTCTACCTGAAGGTAGCAGGGAGATGAGTGTGTGGCCAGGATGGTGTGGGTCTTTGATGATACTGCCAGCCTTTTTGAGGCAGCGACTGCGATAAATCCCCTCTATGGAAGGAAGGTCAGAGCCGATGATGGACTGGGCAGTGTTTACTACTTTTTGTAGTCTTTTCCTCTCCAGGGCGCTCAAGTTGCCGAACCAAGCCATGATGCAACCGGTCAGCATGCCCTCTACTGTGCACCTGTAGAAGTTAGAGAGAGTCCTCCTTCACAAACCGACTCTCCGTAATCTTCTCAGGAAGTAGAGGCGCTGATGTGCTTTCTTGATAATTGCATTAGTGTTCTCGGACCAGGAAAGATCTTCAGAGATGTGCACACCCAGGAATTTGAAGCTCTTTACCCTTTCAACCATCGGTATAAACGGGGCTGTGGGTCCCCATCCTACTCCTTCCAAAGTCCACAATCAGTTCCTTGGTTTTGCTGGTGTTGAGGGCCAGGTTATTGCGCTGGCACCATATGGACAGTTGCTCGATCTCTCTTCTATACTCTGACTCATCCCCATCAGTGATACGTCCCACAACAGTGGTGTCGTCAGTGAACTTGATGATGGGAGTTTGCACTGTGACTGGCTACGCAGTCATGAGTATAGAATGAGTACAGCAGGGGGCTGAGCACGCAGCCTTGAGGTGCTCCCGTGCTGATTGTTATCGAGGCTGATACATTTCCACCAATACGAACAGACTGTGGTCTGTGAATGAGGAAGTCGAGGATCCAGTTGCAGAGGGATGCGCAGAGACCCAGTTCTGTGAGTTTGGTAATCAGCTTGGAGGGGATGATTGTGTTAAATGCCGAGCTGTAACAGCCTGACATATGTGTTTTTGTTGTCCAAGTGGTCCTGAGCGGAGTGGAGAGCCAGCGAGATCACATCCACTGTTGATCTGTTGTGGCGGTAAGTGAACTGCAGTGGGTCCAGGTTTTTGTCGAGGCACGTCACCTTACTCTTCTTGGGTACCGGTATAATTGATGCCCTTTTAAAGCAGGTGGGGACCTGACCTCAGAAGTGAGAGGTTGAAAATGTCCGTAAAAACTCCAGCCAGTTGGTTCACACAGGTTTTTAGAACACGACCGGGTATACAATCAGGTCCAGGCGCTTGGGGCTTCACCCCTCTGAAGGATTTCCTGACGTCGGCCTCTGTGACTGAGACTGAAATACCATCACAGCGAATGGGGGCTCGGGAAGGCACATCAGTATTCTCCCTATCAAAGCGTGCGTAAAACGCATTGAGCTCGTCAGGGAGTGATGTTTTTCGCCGACATTCAAGCTGCCTCCTGATTTCGCCTTGTAGGAAGTGATTGCATTCAGGCCCCGCCACAGCTGCCGAACATCTGTCTCATCCTCCAGTTTGGAGCAGAAGTCCCTTTTGGCCTTTTTGATGGCCTTACCAAGGTCGTATCTGGGCTTCTTGTAGGCCACTGTATCATCGGACGTGAATGCCCGGGCAGGTTTATTTTATTGGTAGGTGCCTGCAACTAGCCAGGGGTGGTGTGATATTGGCATTTAAGAGACTTTTGTATAGGTAGACGAGTATAAGGGGATTACAAGATGGATCACATGCAGGCAGAGGGCTGAGTTTAAATGGATTTGTGTACAGTGCAGTCATCATGGGCTGAAGGACCTGGTCCATCATCAGACCTGAAAAAATGGAATGCAAAGTGGATAGAGTGAATAATTTCACAAAAGATGGATGGAATGTTTAGATATAGCAGAATTATTGCCTGTAAATATTGAATTTAACCTCCAATTTGGAAGGGTGGATTGTTCCCAAGCAAAGATATTTTGTTCTTTTTCCTTTTCTGTAACTCAAAATGCATCTCATACCAACTTTTTTTTTTAACAATTCTGATGAAAAGTCATTAACGTGAAATATTAAATTCCCTTTTCCCCCCACTCAGTCTGATCTGGTAGTATCAGATTGCGTTTTAAATTTTAGATTTCTCCAGGTGAAAACTGATATGTTCATCGACCCCAATAAATGATTTTGAAGGCCTGCATTAAATTTCCAGAGCCAGATTTTTTGTTCTAAAGAGCTCAAGCCTGCTCCTTATCTCATTATTGTAATCTCTCAGTTCTAATGAGCTCCATAAATTAAGAATATTTATTTTAACCCCTTTCTAGTGTTTCCATATCCTCCCTGTAACAGGGAGACCAAAACCAATGTAGGGCTGTGAGACTATTAAAAAGTTTACTTTCAATATAACCAAACTATCACAATTTTATGCAATTAGTTCATATCTAAATTGTCATTCTGATCAGCAATTCCTTTTCTGCTTTAATACTTGATGATCCACAATGGATAACTTACCCAGGTTTGATCATGACCATGGGTGCTGTGTGAAGCTGACATATTTATGTTTGGTACTCCAATTTACTCCCAAAATCTAAAAACATGCCAGTAGAAAAATGCCATTAAATTACTGCATCAAAGAGGAATTGATGGGTGAGAGGATAAGTTGCAGGGTTGTAGAAGGAATGGCACTGATTCATAGATTCTGAAGAGTCTCGACCCGAAACGTCACCCATTCCTTCTCTCCAGAGATATTGACTGAGTTACTCCAGCTTTGTGTTTACGGTTTGAACCAGTTCCTTCCTATATATAGATTCAATAAGTTCATTTGGTGTGCAACTCAATTTCCACCTCTGTACTACAACAACAACCACCACCATCTCTCTTCCCCCCACCCCACCCCAGGTTTGTAGCCAGATTGGTATCCATTCCATGATTAGACCCAACTGCACATAGCCAAATCATGAATCACAATGCATTCTACCTTTACAAATGCCCTCTGCATTAAATAGGATTGTATTTATTCCAAGTCTCCTGGGTGCATTGCTGTTAAATGAAATAAAATGCATGCTTAAAAAGTATGTCGTTTTAAAAAAAAGCTGATTGTGCACTTGCAAATGCCACATTCTATCTTAAGTGTGAGATTATCTTGGAAATCTATTGACAGAGGTTGATGAAGCAAGTTTGACAATTTAAGGATGTACATTGAGTGTTACTACTGTGAAGATTCAGTTTGCACAAGATCCAATTGTAAAATTTGAAATCATTGTGGTTGATAATTCTTTTGCAAAATTGTGATCTTATAAAAAATACATGTAAGCAAGGTCTCCAAAGTAGAATACATTAGAAAGATATTTATTCAAAAAGGGCACAGACATAACTTGGGAGACAGAAGTAGCTCTGAGCTAATAGATCAGTTTTAACAGAACATCGTAAAATTAAACTTGAAAGAGTGGAATAGAGTAATATAATTTTTGATTATTGAACAAAATAAACTGCCAACAAGCTAATAATTAGAATTAAGGTACATACATAGTTTTGTCAAAGGCTGAAATAGTCTACTCTTTAAAAAATAGCAATTATCAGGTAAATTACTATCCTGCATTGCAACTTTCATCATCAATGCTACCCGTTTCACTAAAATGTGCAATAGAGACAGATTACACTAGTAAACTTTAACATTGTATATATTATGCATGCCCAAAAATTCCCACGTGTGTAAAACTAAAACAGTCCCAAATTTGCTTTTCCCCATTCACTCATTTTCTTTAGCAATTGCAATTAACCAGAAATGAACAGCAGCACAGTAGTTTGTAGTCCATTTGAACAACAACATCGCCTGAACTGAAGATATGGAGAGATTGCAAATCCTATACTGCAGCCTCGAAACTTAGTTAATTAAATATCTGAAATCTGTTATGATCAGTGATCATAAAATTCCAATGAATGACTAGGTATTCTGTCAGTCTACCTGGGTCTGGCCCAAACAAAGAGTCCTGGACAGTCTAATAGTTAAACCAAACCACAGCGACACAAATAAAGCCACATAGACCATGCATTGGTTTAGGATACCACCAGTCCATTCTACACCTTCCTCAAGTGCAGGTAAATGTGGAGTTATTCTGCACATTATTTAAGGAACACCTTGACCTAATCACACTCCATAAACATATTTTGACCAACAGAGACTCTTCTATTAGAATTCCCCAGAAATTAGAAGGCTGGTATTTATTGGTGACCAATCTTATCAGCCCAGCCATCCTAGCAGTATCCTGTAACCAACCATCCTTTGCAGAACAGGATCAAATGAATGCCCATCAATCAACTGCATGTCCATCATGACTTGGAAATGAAATTCATGTCCCTTTATTGCCACTAGGTCAACGGCCTCGACCAAAACATAAAATGGGAAAATTCCTTCATAAAATCTGCAGCAGTTCAATAAATGGAAAGCTGAGTGTTTCCTTAGAGCAATTAGTATGGACGATAACTGCTAATCTATTCCTATATGCCCAACAAAATTAAATTGTCATTTTAGGTAATATGATACGTAATTCATTTGGAATTTAATTTTACTTGATGCCTCTGCTCCAGTTAATTATGAGTAATAAAAGATAATGCGCATTTGAATCCTATTTTCTTTTTGCTTTCTTCATCTGTGACTGTTTTTCAGCAACATACTTAATACAATGAACATGTGTACCAATATATTGTTATCCACATTTTCTGAAGCTTATGTCAGTGCATTACGTCCAAATAAGCTACTGTTTAATTTATAACCTATTTTCAAACATCAAATAAAATCCTAGAGTTTTATCAGAAATGGTTTAATTAACAAGTGCCACAAATAACATTGTAGTCCCTGAAATTAAAACTGAAAATTAAAAAAAATGCAGGTGCTCGAAATCTGAAATAAAATCAGCAAAATGATGGAAACACTTAGCAGGTCAGACAGCATCTGTGGAAAGAGAAATTATGTTTCAGGTTGAAAACCCTTTAATATGAGACATTAGTTCTGTTTCTCTTTCTACAAATATTCCCTGAAAGGTTGAATTTCCCCATTTGAGCTTAAAAAAAATTGTCCGTAGTTTAAAGTAATCGTCATTCCTTCTGTAAATTTAACAATGTGTAAATTGGCAAGAGTTGTTATGGGGACAAAGCATTGTTGTCCAATCATTAGAGATGGCTGAGAATTGTTTGATCATTCTTGCATTACTGGCTTTGCCATATTGTACTGCAGTAGAAGTATTTTGATCAGTTTGTAAATAGCTCCAACCCAGCAGTGTTGTGACTAAGGTCTTGAAGAAACTATAAAACATGCTATTACAAAAAAAAAATGGATCTGGGAAATTTTAAGCTGATGGGTATTTTTATTCCCTGTTTGTCCCCCAAGTTATAGTTAGAACTTTCACATAATAGTTAGAGATGGTTTTCAATTAAATACCCAAATCTAGACAATACCATGCATAGGCAATATACTTTGGGGCAGATAAACCTGATGTTTTGTATTAAATTGGTCATCTTGAATGCAGTGTGCTCTGAATAACAGGTTCTTTTTTGATCACTACCAAAAATCAGCAATTCAATAATATTTGTTCAGCACTATTCTACATATTAAAATTGTTGCTCCATCTTTAAGTGAACATCCCTGTGACCACGTAAATTCTGGACGATTGGAAGAACATACTAGTTAAGAGATTTATATATTAGGAAGAAATATGTATTTTGGAACTGCTTGGCTGTACAATTTAATGTTTACAAAATAATGCACCAGGGCAAAAATATGGTGCAGAATGAACAAACAAGTCCCATTTAAAAAACCCAACGTAATTGGAAGTGTTATAACTCTTCCCCACCCCATCTCTAAAGATTCTCACTCGCATTGCTTCCAGTATACATCCTTGATTTGATAATACACTGATTACACTTCTTCATTGTATGCTTATTGGCAGGGGGTCAATAATGGGGATAAACATGACAATTTCCTCTTCTTGCCGCCTACATCATCCCTTACGATAAAACGTAGTATCACTCAGGAACAGACTAGTTCTAGTTTCAGTCCAGTTATTTATGTATTTATTGGAAGAGCCTGCTGACACCTTGAGAATTGGTAAAATGAAATAAGTATACAGAAATGTCTTTGTATTCAAATCATATGCATTACTTCCAAATAAAACGTATTTGATCATTACCAGCATTAGTCCCTAAATCAAAATGTGACAAAACTCACATTTGTTTGTTCCCTCCAAATCCTTTATTTCAAGTGATTACCAAAGAAATTTAAAATTCCATTCATACTTTGAAACTGCAACAGACGCAAACCCTGAATCTTCTTTGCCAAATGGTAGCCTTTAATAGTCATTTAAAATTCTTGTACTTAGAGGGGGGGAAAAGCTCTGTGTATCACCACTGTCCTGCTTCCACCTTCCATTAATCACTCAGTTACATCTTTCTTGGGTATTTGCTGGCAAACCAGTGGATACAACCTACTGTCTTTTACTGGGATCTGCGGCTATAATTGGCAGAACTCAAGAGTACATTTCTCCAGAAAAGTATCCAAGCGATTATCTTTGGACATTTGCTGCCTGTTTCACCCACTGTGTTAAGACCAAAAGTTAATTACCAAAAATGTTCATTGCTAAGATGAAAATCAAATTCTGCAGATACCGTAAATCTGTAATACCACCCGATCACTAGAAACATTAACTGTTTCTCTTTCCATAGATGCCACCTAGCCTGTTGAGTGTTTCCAACACCGTTTTTTATTACCAAAACACTGACTCTCCTAAATCACATTTCCCCAAACAATATTCATTCTGTGGAGATGTTTCTGGAAGCAGCAAAGATGATCTGTAATGTCAATAGGATTAGTCCAATACACCCAGCTGGAGGCAAAGTATACCTGCATCTTTAATTTATTTCTCAAGCAGCAAATTCCCTCTCTTTTCCAAGTGGAACAACAGCGTTGGACGCAATGGCTAAGGCTATCCCTGGGTAATAAATGAGTTCCATTTTTACAGATGTCCATAATTGGATTTTGTACGCAAGTCGAAAAATGCACAAACATCACTCAAGATCTTAGCCAGATTGCCGCAGTATTATAATGAGTGGCAACAAAAAAACATAGATTAGAACAATTCCTCAAAGTGGAGAAAGAAGAAACCAGATCTGTTGTTTGCAGATTGACTTTTGAATTTAATATTATGGGAGCTCGTTTGTAACAGGCATTTGTAACCCAGGAACACCATGTACACACCAACCACCCTCCTCCCCATCTTCAAACACACACATTTTCATGGAGACCAAATACTTAGGCAATTTGAAACCCTGTTCTATTCTTGATTTTTTTGAAACCAGATTTCAAATTTAGTTTCAAACAAAACAAGGGCTTTTCCATTTTACTTCTATTTATTTTCTGGGTAAAGAATATCGAATTTGAAAAGTTCTTGCCAGATAGTGTGCAAGTCTAAAGACAAATATCACCGCAGTCACAAATTGCCAAAATTCACACAAAGTATTGTTTTCCTGCAATACAAACACCCCTTGCTCGAACTTTGACCAACAGCCAATGAGATGGGGCATACTTATCAGACTAGTCATTCAGAAAACAAGATAATTGCATTAAATTATTTTTGAGAGTTTAAAGCTTCTGCTTAAATCATAGAATCAGATGCCAGGAACATAATTGAAATTGTACATACTTGACAGGTCTGGTAAGGCACTATTCAGAACATGGGGAAAATCAGTTACTATATGTTTTGAAAAAGAGCAAAATAAAAAATGGTACCTGCCTTGACACGGTGATTACTTGTGTTTAACTGCAAATTCCAAAGTTGGGCAGTAGACATTTCCATATTACTTGCAGTGTCTGATAAAATGGTGTTTTATTTCCATGCACTTAAACTGAACACGGGAGAAGAAAATTTACATAAAAGCTAAGGAATCATATACAGCGTTATTTAGAGATACAGGATAATGGAGATTAAATTTAAAACTGATGTTGGACTCGTCATTAAATGAAATAAAAGCCAGCCCCACGGTATAATTTTGGTTAACTTTGGATTAACGTAATTCTCAATTCTTTGATTTATGTAGCATTAATATAACTCAACATTTATCAATAAACCAGTCGCACACAGTAACATTTATGGCTTGGGTCTGCTTAATCTCTTAAAGGCATGGAGTTCCGGACAGCTCTGGTCTTTCGGAAAGGACGATTGTTGAAAGAAAATGTCATAGGCAGTCCAAAAGCTCACGATAAATGCAGGTCTATAATTTCCTGTCTAATATGCATTTCTTGATGAAGTGTGCTGGGTGAAGGAAAATGCAAGAGGTTCAGGTTCATGCTATATGGTAGAGATGGATTAAATTTCCCAGTAATCTAAATAGGCTCATCCTCCCTGGACAGTTTCTCCTTCCCCGCTCCTGACTCCAGGCCATTATATTTTTTGAAGATAGCCTGAATTACTTTAAATATCCATTTCTCGCTGTTAATCTGTCCTGTTTTGGTTATTCAGGAGTACAGGTTTTGAGAGAGAGAAACAGAAACCAGGAGACACCTAAGAAGCATTTATTTCTTTATGCAACAAAAACTTAAATATGATCATGTGTACATCAAAATGTACACATTAACTACAATGAACAATGTCTGGAATCATAACATTGATGCAACTGCAAATAATTTCACCAAAATAAACAAAGATGAATGTGAACTGGGAGACAAACTAGTGAAAAATAGCTTAAAAAATTCAACATATCAATAAAACACTCACTTAAATGCATTAACAATTTGAACTGTTGAACTGTCTTCACAAGCTGCCAAAATCCAATTTTTTTCTCTAGAACACTTCATTTTTTACATCATTGGTTACAGAGCCTGGTAACTTGAACAACTCGTCATAAAACTGGTCTTTCAAAAGTACCTCATTCACTTCAAGATCTGATACAAAATCTGAAACTCAAAAAGTTTCCGTTACCTTTCAGAGCAATATAGTTTTATAAGAAAGTAGAACATAAAAGGCCTCTTGATAAAATTTCATAAATTAAAAGTACTAAAAGCAGGTTTTAAAAAGTAATGTTAGGATAGAGGAAATGCTTTAAGATCCTGTTCTAATTTTGACTCTTTCCACTATTCAACATTAGGTGAAATTCAAGAAAACCCTTTAAATAGAGTATTGAGCTCCTCACCGGGACCCTTGAAACCACAAATTAAAACACTTGCTTGAACAACATTTGAATTTGGCTTGCTGTAAAGGTTAAGCTTGACCAATGATCAGTCAAGCTGCCAGATAGGAGAGCGTTGTTGTATAGAATGCTCGACCATGGAAGGGAGGGGTACACAGAAAGGTGCAGCAGCCCAATTCCATCCTAGAAAGCGTGCTGGCATGTTGGCCAACTAAAGCAGCACATTGGCAACTGTGGAGAAATGCTTGGATCAGATTAGCCCCACTTTCCCTGGTAGAGGAAGGCAAGCAGATAAACACGGGGATACATTGAGGGAATAATTATTTAAAAGGCAGCATTTGCAAAACAACTGCTATCACCAGATTTAAGTCTGTATTCACAAAAGAATTCTGTGCAAGTTTCATTAACTGTCAATATAAATTACAGAAAAACATTTTTGCAAACACAGATTCTGGACAGTATACTGATACAGAAATCCTGCTGAGATTCATTTTATAAAGGATAAAACAATGTGGACTCAGTGCAAATTTTAGAGAACAGTGTCAAAAATATCCCCAACTTAACGGCAGACTTCAGTATTACACCGTTTAAATCTTTACTACAACGTTTATGGCAGTAGCTTCAAATATTATAAGCACATATTCAACTGCTCTTTTATCCACAGCTTTATTCTTTCACTCACCAAAATCAAATTATATTCAAATTGGGACTATTTTAAATAATACAAATGCTTCTGCCTGCAAAAATTAATAGTAACATGTGACTTTATAATGCACCATTGCCGACTTCACAAGTCAGTATAATAACTTACTTTGGAAGGTAAAACTGTTGCAGCAAATTACTAAAGCATAATTAAAATGGTTACATGAGACATTTGTAACAAAATCTTAATCTAGTGATTATTTTTAAGAGTGTCAAGAATTGTTAAGTAATCTTAACATCTAAAGATACTGCATAAAAATAACCTCAGGGAATTACAATGCCGACCCTACAACATTGCAAAAGTTAAATTTTCCGTTAAAATTTAAATGAATGAGTTCAATAATATCTTCTTAATATATAACCCAAACTCTGATGCAGTGTTGTCCTGATATTTTGAGGGTGAGGAGTTGTGTAAACTAATTTAAGATTTAGTATAGTATCTCAATCCTTTTATGTGGTACATTTCCCTCAGTGGCAAGGAATACTTCTTTTCTACAGCCTTTGTCTCCTTCCCTTTGGCATGGGCTTTCTTCTTACCTACACAAAAAAGGAAAATATTTTAAAAAGTAAAATAAATGTGCCTTACTAAATAGATACTTCCTCAAATTGCTTTATCAATCTGTGTGCCCTATTAGATGAAAGACAAATACATGAAGATACAGGAGGGTTAGTAGTGGTTATAAATACTTGCAGGAATAATATACATTTATATTTGATAATGGAAGAAAAAGGATTCATATAGAGGAAAAATGTATGGTTAATTTTCAAGAGATTAGAAGAATTACTAAATGTTTTGAGCTACGAGAATCGATATATGGTAGTCCTTTGGTATTGTCAGTGACAGAGGAGGAGAGTGGAAGCTTTGGAGAATAGGGCCAAGGCTTTGATGTTTGCTAAAATAGAGGAACATTGATAGCACTCAAGGCACAGGAAGAAGTCTAAAGGAGATCGTAGAAAATAAAGAGAAATATGTTTGGTTAAAACCTAAATCTGATAATGAAAAGACATCATATTTTAATGGACTCTAAAATAAGAGGTTTTAATAGTTTTAAATTTGTAGAGTGTGAGGGAATAGTATATAAAATATTGGAATAGGTAAATCAAGTGATGCTGGCACAGAGATAAGATGGAGTGGAAGCACATTTGGATATGGAAGGGATAAATGCAAATTATCAAGGTATGATGATCAATGAGGAAAAAGTAATCCAATTTTCAGACTTAAACTGCAGATGTCTTTTTAAGTATTTTTAAGAACATTTTGAATGGTGTGCATGCTGAAGGATGTTCAGAATGGGACAGTTAACATTCTTTCATCCAGTTTCCATATCAAATATCGACAGCACAAGCAGCTAATATAATAATCACCAGTTTTCATTAGATTAATGTTCCTTTGCTATAAATTTGTATAATCAAGAAATAATAAATCAAAGTGAAATTAACATTTCAGTATTTTTAACTTAAGCTGTTTTGAAGGCAAAATAAACAGAATAGGACAGGATAAAAGAGAAGTCTGATCTGTTCAATTTTTTGTTTTACATAATTGAATGACAACTACATTTTATTTGAGAAAATATGATCAAGAATGCAGTTTCCCCAAAGTAAGTATATGAAAGCCACACAGTAACTGGAAAATATTTTCTTTTCAAGACACAAGGGGAGGGATGGTGGCACAGAGGTGGAGTTACTGCCTTACAGCGCCAGAAACCCGTGTTCGTTCCTGACCATGGGTGCATGTCTGTACAGAGTTTGTACGTTTTTTGACCAGAGTGGGTTTTCTCCGGGATCTCCAGTTTCTTCCGTCACTTCAAAGTGTTTTCCATGTGAAGTTTGCACGTTTCCACTGTGATCAAGTGGGTTGCCACCAGTTTCCTCCCACATCGCAAAGATGTGCAGGTTCGGAAGTTAATTGGCCACTGTAAATTGCCCTGAGTGTTGAGGGGGCAGTAACATCTGGAGGTAGTTGATTAGATTGTGGGAACAATGGATCACAGGAAAACTTGTGTAAGAATGTGATAGATTTGTGAGCTGGCACACGTGTTCAAATGGTCTCAAAGTATGCACAAAGTATTCCATTTGGACATTTTTACTTACTATAATGACACTACTCTTAATGTCAACATGCTATCTCTTCCATCCAATAAGACTTTAAAACTGCTCATGATTACTACTGCACCTTTAGGAAGCTTCCCTCTGCTAGCTCTGGGTTATCAATCTCATTCTGACTGCTCTCACAGGATTTGAACAAATCCAGTTCCTCAGCTGAACTCTCTGGAGTTGACTCTAGTTCCATCACTGAGTATCCATCACTGTCCAAAACCTGGATTCTGAAAAATAAGGAATGCTAGAATTCAGTAACAGGAACTTATTTTAATTATTTCACAGGACAGGGTGTCTCTGGCAAACCCAGCACTTTTGCCCACCCTTTCTTTTTCTGTCGTTGATCTCCTCTCTTCCCTTACACTTACATATTATATTTCAAGCTGCAACAACTTGATAAAACCTCCTAAGAGGGGGCAGAAGGATATAAAAGCACAGAACAGATTAAATAGGGACCTACACATTCATCATATTTCTTTCTCATTACAATGACAAATTACCTTTGTAGATCCATCTGTCTTGGTGCTGGTGCTCTCTTAACATTTGTTTCTTGCTGTTTTGGTACTTTAATAGTTGTTGTTTCTGGTTCCGCAGGGCTTTCCTGGTTGGCTGCAACTCTTTTCCTGCCTCTACCTGATGGTTTGTTTGTATCTGCATTCTTTGCAGAATTACTTTCTGACACAGCTTTGGGAGGACGACCTCGTCTTGCTTTGGGGGGAACTGGTGCTGCAGTTTCTTCAGATTTCTTCTCTTCTGGTATCTGTTGAATATTCTCCGAGCCAGCTGCAGGTGCTGTCCTTTTCTTTCCACGTTCTGTACTGGTCTGTGGTGGTAAAGACTGTTCAGAGGACATCTCCTGTTATAATGAGGACAGAACGTACACAGCACTATGCATAATATCACGTTAGATAATTACAAGAACTACTAACTGATGGTATTTCAGTGCACTTGAGTTTTATGTTAAACAATCTATGGACAAATTAAATTAGATAAAGCTAAATTGTATTTTAAAATAAATATGCATGTGAAATACAGGAGTGTTTTATGATCCAAACAAATAAAAATGTACTTAAAAGGAGAATGAAATATAACCTCAGTTGAAAAATCACTAATATAACATACCTAATGAATTCACCAAGATCAAATTTTTCTGAGCTGGGATTAATAGCTTTTCTTGTTAACAATTGTATGTAACGTGAAAAGCGGCTAGAAGCATAGAGGTTATTTTTCTGACTGGGTGGCTAAGTGCATATAGTCTCCACATATTTGTTTCAAGCCAGCACTTTTCCTCAGTCTTTATTTCAGAATGATTTCTGCACTCCGCTCTGTTGTGATAGAGAGACTATGCAGAAGAGGTTGAAATGACTTCATCCTCTTCAACTTCATTCTATTAAATCTTTGAGAAGGAACACTTTATAAAACTATTATGCCACATTTTTATTTGAATAGGCAGGGACAATTTGCTTCAAACTGACACTAAGCTAGCAATATTTCATTCTCCTTAGTTCGTTTAAGATCTGGATGCAAGAATGAATGCCATGGTGACCCAGAACCCAGTACCCAAACAAAGTACCTTATTTCTAACTGGTTCATCTTTCTTGTCTGTTTTAGTTGGGACCACTGTAAGCAATATTACTGGATGTTCTTCATTTTCGCTAACTTCAGTTTCTGGAACTTCTGAATTTTGTTCCCTGCAATACAGAAATAAAAACAATTAAGTCATCAGCAATCCACAATAACCAAAATGATTTTTCAAATCTTCACCTAACAGCAGCAGCTTTAATCAAATTTCCATCTGTAACTAACACTATTAAAATATGGATGGAGCCCTAACCTGTGCCTCCTCTGCATCCCACAGTCTAATCTCCCCCCCCCACACCCCCATCCCCAGATAGAATAGGGATAAGCGATTCCCTGGTCCTTGCCGTTCACCCCATTTGCCTCCACAGCCAACACATCATTCTCCAACATTTTCACGTGCTTCAATTACATCCTATCACTGTACACATCTTACTGACCCCACCCTTTACTGTTTTCTGCAAAGATCATTCTCTCCGTGGCTCCTTAGAGTCATAGAGTGATACAATGTGGAAACAGGCCCTTCGGCCCACAATGTCCCACACCGGCCAACAATGTCCTAGCTACACTCGTCCCACTTGCCTGCGCTTGGTCCATATCCCTCCAAACCTGTCCTATCTATGTACCTGTCTTAACATTCTCGTAAATGATGGGATAGTCCCAGCCTCAACTACAGTGCCCTCCATAATGTTTTGCACAAAGACCCATCATTTATTTATTTCCCTCTGTACTCCACAATTTCAGATTTGTAATAGAAAAAAAGTCAGATGTGTTTAAAGTCCACATTGTCAGATTTTAATAAAGGCCATTTTGATACATTTTGGTTTCACCATGTAGAAATTACAGCTGTGTTCATACAGATTGACATATCAGAGTGATGGCAAGAACAAAGTATGGAGGAGAGTAGGAACTGCCCAAGTTCCAAAGCATACCACCTCATCTGTGAAACATGGTGGTGGGGGTGTTATGGTCTGGACATATATGGCTGCTGAAGGTACTGGCTCACTGATCTTCATTGATGATACAACTGCTGATGGTAGTGGCATAATGAATTCTGAAGTGGATAGACACTTCCTATCTGCTCAAGTTCAAACAAATGCCTCAAAACTCATTGGCCGGCAGTTCATTCTACAGCAAGACAATGATCCCAAACATACTGCTAAAGCAACAAAGGAGTGTTTGATAGCTAAAAAATGGTCAATTCTTGAGTGGTCAAGTAAATCACCTGATCTGAACCCAATTGAGCATGCCTTTTATATGCTGAAGAGAAAACTGAAGCCCCCCCAAAACAAGCATAAGTTAAAGGCGACTGCAATACAGGCCTGGCAGAGCATTACCAGAGAAGACACCCAGATGGGTCATGTCCATGAATCACAAACTTCAAGAAGTCATTGCATGCAAAGGATATGTTACAAAATACAAAACATGACTACTTTCATTTACATGACATTGCTGTGTCCCAAACATTATGGTGCCCTGAAATGGGGGGACTATGTATAAACACTGCTGTAATTTTTACATGGTGAAACCAAAATGTATTAAAATGGCCTTTATTAAAATCTGACAATATGCACTTTAACCATATATGATTTTTTTCTAGTACAAATCTCAAATTGTGGTGTACAGAGGCAAATAAATAAATGATGGGTCTTTGTCCCAAACATTATGGAGGTCACTGTACCTCCTCTGGCAGCTTGTTCCATACACAGAGCTGCCAAGTTTTGTCAGAGCATTTCAGTATTCTAGTACCTGAAAAATCAGTATTTTGCTGAGGAAATCAGTATTTTTACGCGGTGCCATTTTGCTGGAAAAAAATTGTTTTTTTTTAATGTGCGGTCATATCCATGTAAGAGTACAAGAATGCAGAACTTTGTTACCAATTGACATATCTTCTATGCACCTTACTTGACAGTGCATCAATTGCCATCTCTTTGTATATTTCTGTTTGAACGGCTGCTTCCTGCTTCTAGCACCAGATGATGATGTAGAAGCCATTTTGGAAGACTTCCTCTCCCTCCCTCGCTCTCTCTCCCTCCTTCCTCTCTTTCCCTCCCTCTCCCTCTCCTTCCTTTTTTTTTCTCCCTCCCTCTCTTATTCCCTCCCTCCTCTCTCCTTCTCCCACTCTCCCTCCCTCCTTCTCCCTCCCCGAACAGTCTGTGACCCATATTGCTATGTATAAAGCCCAAAGCGCTCCAGCCGGTAGCGATACATTTAGAACCCATAGAGCTGTAGCCGACAGCACTTCATTTCAATTCCCACTCGCTAAACTGACAGCGCTGTTTAAACTTGGAGCGGGACCGGTAGATTAAAGCATACAAAACTAATCATCCAGATCTTGAAATTTAAAATACTAATAGATTTAATCTGTTATAATTTTTAGAGGTACAGTATGACTTTAAGCAGCTAGATGAAAGTCAGGCGATTAAAAAAAAATCTGTATTTAACAAAGCAAAATCATACATAGACATAGAAAATAGGTGCAGGAGTAGGCCATTCAGCCCTTCGAGCCTGCACTGCCATTCAATATGATCATGGCTGATCATCCAACTCAGTATCCTGTACCTGCCTTCTCTCCATACCCTCTGATCCCTTTAGCCAAAGGGCCACATCTAACTCCCTCTTAAATATAGCCAATGAACTGGCCTCAACTTCATTCTGTGGCAGAAAATTCCAGAGATTCACCACTCTCTGTGTAAAAAATGTTTTTGTACACCATTTGCTCACCACTCCCTCGGCATTTCCCTTGTAACCGGTGTACGTAAACCACCCCTTCACCTCCATTCAGGAACCCCAAGAACTCTCTCAGGTCAGACAGAGGTTTACATGCACCTATTCCATTCTTGTCAATGGCATTTGCTGCTCTCCATGTGGCTTCCTTTGGTCTTGGAGACCAAACATAGATTAGGTAAACGCTTTGCCGAACATTCACATTCTGCCAGCCAGCACAAGGTGGAGGTCTTGGTTACAAGTCATTTTAATTCTCCTTCCCATTCCCACAACGACTTGTCTGTCCATTGCCAGAATGAGGTCACATGCAAACTGAAAGAACAGCTCTTCACATTCTGACTGGGTAGCCTGTAACCCAATGGCATGAAATTGAGTTATCCAATTTCAGGTAAACCCATCTAACCCCTCTCATTATCCAGCTTGCTCATACACACACCTTACTTTCCAACCTCCCTGCCACCATCAACCATTTCCTTTTTTCCTCACTCCATGCACTTATCACTCATTCCAACTCCAGATCTCCTATTTTCCTCCCTCTCCTTCCCCATCCTCTAACACCCACCACCCCCAACTCCATTCCTCATTTACATACCACATTCCTCTCTTATCAGTTTCCACCATTTGCATCCTTTTGTCTTCTCCACTTATCACCTTCAACCTTGGTTACTATCGCCACCCTTCTCTCCCCCATTTGACTCATCTGCCAATCAACCCCAACTGGGATCACTTGCCAGATCTTGCCCCACTCCTTTCTCTCATCTCTTTCTACCATGGTAAATGGTAGGGAATTGAAGATACATGGTAAATGGTAGGGAATTGAAGATACATGGTAAATGGTAGGGAATTGAAGATACATGGTAAATGGTAGGGAATTGAAGATACATGGTAAATGGTAGGGAATTGAAGAATGTAGGTGAACAGAGGGATCTGGGAATAACTGTGCACAGTTCCCTGAAAGTGGAATCTCATGTAGATAGGGTGGTAAAGAAAGCTTTTGGTGTGCTGGCCTTTATAAATCAGAGCATTGAGTATAGAAGTTGGGATGTAATGTTAAAATTGTACAAGGCATTGGTGAGGCCAATTCTGGAGTATGGTGTACAATTTTGGTCGCCTAATTATAGGAAGGATGTCAACAAAATAGAGAGAGTACAGAGGAGATTTACTAGAATGTTGCCTGGGTTTCAGCAACTAAGTTACAGAGAAAGGTTGAACAAGTTAGGGCTTTATTCTTTGGAGCGCAGAAGGTTAAGGGGGGACTTGATAGAGGTTTTTAAAATGATGAGAGGGATAGACAGAGTTGACGTGGAAAAGCCTTTCCCACTGAGAGTAGGGAAGATTCAAACAAGGGGACATGACATGAGAATTAAGGGACTGAAGTTTAGGGGTAACATGAGGGGGAACTTCTTTGCTCAGAGAGTGGTAGCTGTGTGGAATGAGCTTCCAGTGAAGGTGGTGGAGGCAGGTTCGTTTTTATCATTTAAAAATAAATGGGATAGTTATATGGATGGGAAGGGAATGGAGGGTTATGGTCTGAGCGCAGGTATATGGGACTAGGGGAGATTATGTGTTCGGCACGGACTAGAAGGGTCGAGATGGCCTGTTTCCGTGCTGTAATTGTTATATGGTTATATATCTCCCCTCTAGTCCTGACTGATGAAAAATCCTAACCCAAACCGGGATCAGTCCATTTCCCCCACAGGTGTTGCGTGACCAGCTATGTTCCCCCAGCAGCTTATTTATTGTTTAAGATTCCAGAATCTGCAATCTGTTGATAACCATTAAAATGTGCTTCACGTACAGAGCAATTGCAATAAAGCTGCTTTTGTAGGTTAAATAAAGAAATAAATTCAAAGTGATCAACTAAACTCATTATAAAGGAACCCAAATGAAACTGGGCTTATCTGCATAATATGAGAAAAACAGGATGGTATTTCAGCTCCTAATGACGATCAAGTATAATTTTATGGTGATGAATGAAAAATCCTTCGAGTGTCCTGGGAAAGCTTAATTGATTGGCTTCATAAAACAATTCATAATTGCTGATTATAATCATAATTTCATGAAAGCTACTTACAAAATGTTCATTTTGTCCAGTATATTTGTGCAAATTATTTTTAGTTTCGAGATACAGCATGGAAATAGGCCTTTAGGCCCACTGAGTCCACAGACATTTGTATAAGTTAGCAAAGAATACATAAAATATGATTTTACATGATAACGAATGACCTTTTATTTAAAGAAGCCAGGAATATAAAATAATAAATGTGATTATTTAGAATTATTTGTATTATTTGTTAGGGCAGTGGGCAGGTGCTATAGATCTACACGGGAAGGTAGATGCTCCCGCCCATCAGTCTCGGGCAGATGGGGCTCATCAGCCTGGGAAGGCAGTCCATCTAGGAGAGGGAAACTCTGATTTAAAACCTCCACTGCCTTGTGACCATATCCAGTCATGGAAAAGGCTCCAGGAGTAAACCTCAAGAAAATCCAGAGTTGGAGCCCCTAAGGCAGTTTGTCGTTGTCTACAACCTCGCTCTGGCAGCTCCTGCGAAGGCGATGGTGCCAAACTGTAACGGCCCCGTTGTTCCTTTGGATCGATCAGCGACATGGAGAGGGGGGACGTGCTGCGTGGGCAACAGCTTGTCCTCTATATGACATTGCCCAGGCTTGCATCCGATCACACATCACCTGCAAACTAGGATGCATCACCCATGGTCAGTCATGGCCGAGGGGGGCCTACTATTATTTAGAATGAACAGATGTGTGAATTATTAAATGCAAATTTAATGCTTTGTAAACATATTGGATATTGCTTTTAGTCCAAATATGGATATTAGTTATTTACTGCATCTACGCTGAGCTTTATTAGTTTGCAACATTAGTTTTCAATGTAAAAGGATGCATAATCAAGACGTACAAGCACGATGTGGTTTTCCAGCCAAACTACCTCTGTTTTGGGTATAAATACAAATCAGAAACTTCCTGCACATGGTGTCTAGCAGTGAACACAATACTGCAGGTGTAGTCCAGCTGGAGCTCTAACAGCTGTAAAATCGCATTATATATCTGGTTTCTTGAAATAAAAGGCCATTCGTTAGCTGGTAAAATCGCATGTAAAATATTTTACGCTAACATTTACAGATTTCTGTACTTGGACACTATGACTGAACATTTATGCTCCTCGACTGTTTTCCTTTGTTCTAAAGTGGATAAGTTTAATTGAAAACCAATTATTGGAATTTTGTCCATTTAATCTGTCAATGCCTATTGCAAATTATTGCTTCCACCTGTTCTCTGCACCATGTCACCTTGAGACCACATTTTGTCGATGAGTACCGAAACATTATCCTTCCTCAGTGTGTCCTCTGCATAGTGAATTCCTTATTCAAGCTAACAAGTTGCCACCCAACACATGCATTATTTGTGTTAACAGCCTCTCACACGGCACCCTCATTAAATACCTATTCTAAATAAAACCCCAAAACACAGTTCACCACTCACGTTTACATGATTTAACCTTCACAAACCAACAGTGGTGTTATCTGATCAACTCATTTGTCCACACTCTCAGTCATATGCCTCCACAGGTCAAGTGGGGAGGTCTAGAATTTCCATCCTATTTTTTCTACCCACCTCAAAAATAGAGTAGTTTTCCAATACAAGGGCCAGGTTCTAAACTGAAAGCATATTGGAAGATCACAACATAAAATGACCACTTCTTTTAATACATTACGGTGAGAAGCATCAAGTCTTAAACATGTGCCTATCCTTGTTCTTACTGATTTTTCCATGAATATTTTTAAAGCTGAATCAAGTTAGGCCCTTACTCTTTATTTATAATTTTTGGCCATTCTTCAATTTAAAATCTAAAACTGGTTCTTCAGTAAAAAAAATTGCAAAGTGCTAGAGGAATTCAGCAGGTCAGGCAGCATCGCTGGAGAACATGAATAGGTGACATTATGGGTTAGGGTTCTCCCTCAGACAGATTGTGGTGGTAAAGGGGGAGGGGCAAGACAAAGTCTGGCAAGTGATAGGTGGATACAGGTGTTGGTGGGTGGGGTGGGGATAGGCAGATGGTTGGACAAATGCCAGGCATGAAAAGAGAAAAAAATGTGAGATAAGGAGAGAAGAGATGAGAATTGTGAAGCCAAAAGGAAGATGTGCAGGTGGATAGAGACAGGGCGATGTGGGGAAAAGAGAGAAATGGGTGTGAATCCAGGTGGGACATAGGGAAGAGAGGGTTTTTTTTAATTGGGAAAGGGAGGAGAAGTAGGGCATAGTTTGTAGCTTAAGATACCTAAAATTGAAAAATTCAATATTTATACCAATCATGATCCAATAGCTATCCAACCATTCCCAATAGCTTCAGACCTTGTAAATCTTATCTGCCCTTTTTCCAGCTTAACAATATCCTTCCTTTAGCAGGGTGACCAAAACTGAACAGGGTAGTCCATATGAGGCCTCACCAATGTCTTGTACAATTGTAATATAAAGTGCCAACTACAATGCTTAATACCGAGACTGAAGGCCAATGTTCCGAAAGCTTCTTGACCACTCTATCTACCCGTGACGCACCTTCAAAGAACTATGTATCTGCACTCCCTGATCCCTCTGCTGTATGACACTCGCCAGGGCCTTGTCCTGCCCCGTTTGACTTCCCAAAAAGTAACACCTCACACTTATCTGCATTAATTTGTGTTAGTAGGGGGAACCTGATTGCGTCTCTGTTCAAGGAAGAACCAGAGGGCCTCGAGACCTTCCTGGAGTGGGATGAGGGTATAAAAGGAATGAAATCCCCTTTGGGATTTGGAGATGATTTCAGTGGGGGCAGGCGCAGGTCTGCCAAGGCAGTCCTGTTTGTGGATTTTAGGTAGAAACTGTGCGAGGCTGGGTACTTTGGCCTTCATCAGTCTCGGTATTGAAATACTGTGGGGGGATGATGGGGGCCCAGAGATGAGGGTGCTGGATAGAGGTGGGAGAAGGGAGGAGGACAGCAGGACCTAGTGATGTTAGTATTGAAGCCCCCTGTTGGAAGGCAGGAGCAGATGGACCAAGGGGAGTCAGTAGCGTGGAGGCCTCCGGCCAGAAAATCACTTGAGTTGACGACTCCATCCTGGTGCGGGGAGGTTAGGATCGGCAGTCAGTGGTCCCAGCCTGCATTCCTCAGTAAATTTGCCAATTCTTGATTTCAAATTATAGCATGACCAGCACATTTTCTCTACAAGCCACAGCCTTAGCTGTCTCACATGAGCTTTAATTTTACATATTTGTTTCTTACAATGTTTTGCACTCATTACTCTTCTTTATATCTCCCAGTCCATGGAGTATCCAGTCCACACTCTCTTCTTGCTGCAACCATCAGCAAAGATACAGAAGCCTTGTCTCATACATCCAAGAACAGCAATCCCCTTGTTCAAGAACAGCAAGTCCCCTCAACCATCACCTTTTTTAACCTAATTTTACTTTGGCAACGGAACACTAGACTGCCACGGACTTGTTTTAAAAAATATTATTTTGCACTAATGTTTTGTTTTCTTTGCAAAGTCTTTGTCTTGTGCAACCTGTCTAATTTGTGTATAATTTATGTTTTTGTATGTTGTCTATGTGCTTATGATGCAGCTGCAATCAAATGTTTAATTGAACCTGTACCTCAGTACTTATCATACGACAATAAACTCGACTGGAATGCACACAATTTCCAGCTACTGTTTCAGTTTGCTGCTTTAACCTTCAGCCAATTTGTCAGTAGTGCAACAAAGAGTAGCGTAGCTTACCTTCCCCTGTTTGTAGCTGGCGAGTTAGGTGCGGAGTTTCCACTTATATTGCTTCCTGTTTCCAACCCCGGTGTTCTGGTTTGTGGCCTTCTACCAGCAGCTGACAAAGGTTTGTTTACCGCACCCAATACTGATGCTGGTTTGGGCTGCGAAAATTATTAAGTTGCCATATGTGTCAAACAATGCAAATATACAACTTCAATTTATACATTATTTAAAAACTGATTTATCAAATAATGCAATTGCCAAATTATTTTATTTAGTATTCTCCAGTTGAAACTATTGCAAATGCATGACCTAACTGGCAAAATGAATTGAAAAATAAGGGGTGAATTTTTTTAATCTTAAAATTTTTTTTTTAACTGATTAATCTCATGTTGCATGTGTCAGAAGGAATTGCAGATGCTGGTTTCAACCAAAGATAGACTAAATACTGGAGTAACTCAGCGGGACAGGCAGTGACTCTGGAGAGAAGGAATGGGTGATGTTTCGGGTCGCGACTCTTCGTCAGTCAGATTTTATATGAGTGAAACACAATTCATTGTAATTAATAATCTTACTATGTAATTGTATAAAAACACATATTATATATTCCCCCCTCCCCGAGGTACCAGGTGTCTGGAACATGCTAACATAGTGCCTGGGGAGATGGTAGCAGGTGCAATGGCAGTGTTCAATAGGGGGATACAGAACACAATTAGGGTATATTGGCTTCGTAGTCAGTGCAGACATAGTAGACCAAAAGGTCTATGTGCTAATCGATTTTAAAGTACCGGGGGAATGCTGAGATATTAAAAATAGACCATGTTTGTTCTAATAATAATAAAATTTATTGTAATTGCACATAAGCGCAACCAGATTTGGTATGCAGCTTCCATCCGATGTCATAACTTAAATAACTAATAAAAGTTAGATTTAGATATCCCGAGAACATGGTTTGTAAAAAGAACATTACAACAGTATATAGTCAAAAAAGTTCAAACAGACTAAAGTGCAGATGTGTCTGTTTGACGTGACCATCCGAGGGAGACAGTCCATGGGGGGTGGGGGGCACTCAGCAGGGCCGGTTCAGAGCCGCTATAGCTCTGGGAATGAAGCTGTTCCTGAGTCTGGAGGTTCGGGCGTAGAAGGCCTTGTAATGTCTGTAACTTCTCCCATGAGGACATCAGATACAATGGTCCTACTTCGAAATGGGAATTGTCACCTGTGTTTGGGTTAATATTGATCCACATGATCCTGGCCAATATTCAGTCACTGGTCATTATCACATCTGTGGGAGCTTGTTGTGAATACATTAACATATTTGCCACATTACAATGTCCTTCATTAATTGGCCTTAAGCAAGCAACGTATGGTAAACATTAAAATAATTTCTCTTTGCTGCCTATTTTATTTGTAAGCTTTACCTGTAAGCTTTTCACTTCAATCTTTCATTAAATGCAGGCAGGTATGTTAACCTTGAATAGTCACATAGTCAAATGTAGAACCATTGTGTATTGCCGAGTATGACATTAGCCGAACAACCTGAATGCCAAAATTATTATTTTCCATTCATAGTACCTTGCGCTGAATTTTGGATAGTTTTATAATATAGAAATAGCAAAGGAGGTTGTGCTGAGATTTACCTTCCCTGTGAGTAATAGTGTCCTTGTTTCATCTGACAAGTAGCACTTATTATTGCAGGAATCCTAAGCAAAAAGCAAAATAATATTAATCAGGCAATAAATCCTTAATCTGTGGAATAAATACTGCAATATGACCTGTTAAAAGAGATTTATGCTGACATTATTTTGCTACACTAAGGTTATTTCTTCCTCCTATCACTAAATCCCTTATTATGTATACTATTCCATTCCCTTTCCAAAGTGTGTAATTTGGACTATTTTCAGTCTAACATTGATGATTTATGAAATCACCGTCTAACATTGACGAGCCATGAAATTACGCATATCTGATACGAATAACCATTTTCTAATTGAGCCTCCCTGAAGTTCACTTGGATGAACTACAAGGAAAATTTAGGTGCTCTGCAATTCATAAACTCATGGTGCGGTATTTCTCGAATATGATCAAACTGTTTTCATAGTTTAAAGTAAGCAATAAACAAAAACGAAATATTAAAATACACCTTCCAACATATAGATGATAAAAATAAATAAATGCTTTCAGGTAATGTTATTATCAACTGGCTAACTCATAAGGCAGAGACAGACAAATTCTTGATTCGAACGGGTGTCAAGGGTTATGGGGAGAAGGCAGAGATCAGCCATGATTGAATGACGGAATAGACTCGATGGCCGAATGGCCTAATTCTACTACTAGAACTTGTGACCTAAATGCTAATATGCATCTTTTATTGTGTAGTTAACATTATCAACCGTCATCAACAGGAGTTATAAGTACATTGTCAAGTTCTTATTCATAGATAGAAATGCACCCAAACATACTCCATGGGAAAGATTATTCCCAGGAGATTTGGTGCCTTTTAAATTCCAAACTGTTCTACACAGTCAGTGCTTTGTCAATCCTCAGTGAACATTCTGCTAACTTTTCATAATATATGGTTGTGGAATTGATTAAAATCCCTACATTTTGTATATAAAGATTATACAAGACCGTCTGACTTAATGAATTGCAGACTTCATGAATTGAAAAGGGGCAAAGTAGCAGTGAAACACTACATTTCCAATTATAGCAAAAGAGTATAAAACCAAACTGGCCCCAACTGTCCACTTCTCTTCCAAATGAGTAAGTTTGCAACACTCAAACCCTTCAACATAATTTGAATCACTAGCACTAAGATATACCCAACTTCAGTCCCGCTAGTGAGAGTATGGCAACAGAGTACCATGCATCCTATTCTAATATATGAAATAAATGAAGTTACTTTGTCAGGTGGGGTGAAGAACTTCGCTGGCAGTACAGGATCCTTCGGAGAATCCAGATTATACGTTGTACTTTTGCTTGTGATGACAGTAAGAGCCACATCACACACAATGTAGAGTTTCTGAAAATATAAACAGAATGAAAACAAAAAAATGAATCGTAAAATGTAAAAAAATTATTTGCATTCCAAATTTAATATAAGCTGTGGAATTTCCAACTCCATCTCATCTTCTGTGGGACGGTTTGGAAAAGCAGGATGAAAATTTACAAAACGTCATACATCGATATTAAAAAAAAACAACTAAAATTGTAATAAAAACACAACGTTTTTAATAATCACCTTACTTAGAAACAGAAATAAATAAAACTACAACTGCTCACTGGATTCTATGAGGCAAGATTCTCACAGATGCAAAGCATATGTCATCCAGTAAATCACATCGTTCCATGCTCAAAAGCACACATGGAAGTTTGCAATTTGTCTCCATCAAACAGTTGTGCATTGACGGCACCATTTGATAAAACACAGCTTAACCCAACTCCACCATTAAAAAGAGTAGCTAACATTGAAATTGCGAATTGATATTGATGTGTAAACTTGTAAAATGAAACAATGGTAATTTTGACCCCAGTATGTGCTGCTACTGTGTTTGTCAAAAGAACAAAGATGGCATTTGACAAGTATGTCATCAAAAAACAATGAAACATACACAGCAAATTGTGCTGAATGAAAAATGTTATGCTATGAATATCAATATCTTACTGCAACTTTGGTGAACGCTAAACCAGTCAGCAGTTAGAACAAGTATAAACCTGCTGGGCAAAAAATTATACTGCATTGGAGCTTTTTTTCTTGCTCAAGATTCCAAGTATATGCAATTTTTTGGCATCTCCAAAGAAAACTTTTCCTTTCCCTTGGGCAGAAATATGATGGGTTACTGCTGCAACCCTTGACCTGCAACAAGTATCCAGGCAACATCAGGGGCGTTTGTTACTCTAATTAGTGAATTCTATTGGCATGTATGCTGGAACACACTTGTGCTGTTTAAATGCAATGAATTCTATTGGCATGTATGCTGGAACACACTTGTGCTGTTTAAATGCAATCATAAACCAGGGAAAAGGATCACTCGCCATTTGAGCTAGATTTCTGTTCCTTGCAAAAAAAAATGCATAGGGGAACTTGCAAAGTTACAACGAAAGAAAAGGCGAGGCCAGACATATATTAATGCTACACAGCAAATGAACAAAAATAGACTGAATTATCACAACCTGAAACTGTGAGATCATAGAAATTACTGAAACTCGCCATCAAACAAACTCTGAACTATAACAGCCTATTGCACTTTATCTGTTTATTTATGTGTATATATATGGTCTATACTATATAGACACACTGAATTTCTGTATTTATGCTATTGTAATCTATTGTGCTGCAGCAAGCAAGAATTTCATTGTCCTTCCTATCTGGGACACGACAATAAACTCTCTTGACTTGACATCCACGTGGGTTTCTTTGTATTACTACTCGTATTTCTCACGAGTCAAAATGTGCTTTGATTGTTTTGGACATGGCCTAAATACATATTTCCAGCCCCAACTTTTACTGGAAGATTCTTCCTTCAGGTGAGTGCATTCATCCAGTTTTCCCCGCTTCTAGACATGGTTGATGCACAATGGAATGAGCATTCATGTATTTCATACTGATTTATAAAACAAGATAAGATACATGTACCAATTGGTACAGTGAAATGTGTGGTCACCATACAGCCATACGAATAATAGAGCACAGAACACGATAATCTTTAACACTGACATCCCCACACAGCGGAATCAAAGTTTCCCACTCTGAGGGAAGGCTCCAAAATGTAGTCATCCTCCTCTGTTGTTCACCCATGGTCGGGGGGGGGGCTCCCGAACCCCTCGCAGTCGCCGCAACGGGCGGCCTGATGTTCAGGCCCTTTCTGAATGATGGAACTCTGACGTCGGAATGGGAGAACCAGCTCAACGGCTTGGACATCCGAATCAGACACTTCCTCGGCTCCCGAAGTCCACAGGCCCGCTGGGCGGAGATTCAGTGCTGGCGGCCCTCGGCAAAGAGTCCCAGGACTCCGCGATGTTGGTCAGCGCCGCCACCAGAGCTCTCCAAACCCCAGCTCCGCGATGTTGAAGCAGCAGGCACAGCATCCCGGAGCTTCAAACGGGGATCTAGGTAGGCATCGCCCGCTCCGCGGTGACTCCAGTGCTGTACTGCCACAGATTTCGTCGGTCCCCGGCAGGAAAGGTCACGCCAATCCAGTTGGTAGGCCGCGAGGAGGGGGGGCGAGGGCGCGACTCGGAGAATAGTCGCATCCTGGTCAGGAAGTGACTGGGAAACAGTTTCCCCCTTACCCTACCCCCTCTCCCCCACAGGGAAAAACTAAAGAAACCTCCAAAACACACTTTTAAACACAGACTAAAAATAAAAAAAGATAGTAAAAACAGACAGACTGTAGGCAGAGCCAGCCATCAATGCGACGCCCCTAGCGGACACATGGGACTCAACAATCTACTGCAATACATTAAGAGACTGTACACAGCCCGTATCAGGCAGGCCACTGCAGTCCTTCCAAAACATCTGTTGATGGCCCAGGAGCAATCCATGACAGAATGTGGGATTTTCACCAATGGTCAAAAGAATAAGCAGAGAAATTCATCCAGCTTCAGGATCCCTTAACAGGACAATTGAAGCCTTACAACTGAGGCAGTATGATTGATAAAATGAAAACTTTCCAGAGATTGAGGGAAGCAAATAGCCAATGAACTGTAAGAGGAGGTGCAGGAGAAGGCCATTCGGTTCTTTCGAGCCAGCACCGCCATGCAATGTGATCATGGCTGATCATCCCCAATCATTACCCCGTTCCTGCCTTCTCCCCATATCCCCTAGCTTTAAGAGCCCTATCTCGCTCTCTCTTGAAAGTATCCAGAGAACCGGCCCCCACCGCCCTCTGAGGCAGAGAATGCCACAGATTCACAACTCTCTGTGGGAAAAAGTGTTTCCTCGTCTCCGTTCTAAATGGCTTACCCCTTATTCTTAAACTGTGGCCTCTGGTTCTGGACTCCCCCAACATCGGGAACATGTTTCCTGCCTCTAGCGTGTCCAAACCCTTAACAATCTTATATGTTTCAATAAGATCTCCCCTCATCTTTCTAAACTCCAGAGTGTACAAGCCCAGCCGCTCCATTCCCTCAGCATATGACAGTCCTACCCTCCCGGGAATTAACTTTGTAAACCTACGCTGCACTCTCCCAATAGCAAAAATGTCCTTCCTCAAATTAGGGGACCAAAACTGCACACAATACTCCAGGTGTGGTCTCACTAGGGCTCTGTACAACTGCAGAAGGACCTCTTTGCTCCTATACTCGACTCCTCTTGGTATAAAGGCCAACATGCCATTGACTTTCTTCACTGCCTGCTGTACCTGCATGCTTACTTTCATAGACTGATGTACAAGGACCCCCAGATCCCGTTGTACTTCCCCTTTTCTCAACATGACGCCATTTACATAGTAATCTGCCTTCCTGTTTTCGATACCAAAGTTGTTAACCTCACATTTATCCACATTAAACTTCATCTGCCATGCATCTGCCCACTCCCCCAACCTGTCCAAGTCACCCTGCATTCTCATAGCACCCTCCCCACAGTTCACACTGCCACACAGATTTGTGTCATCTGCAAATTTGCTAATGTTACTTTGAATCCATTCATCCAAATCATTGATGTATATTGTAAATAGCTGCGGTCCCAGCACCGAGCCTTGCAGTACCCCACTAGTCACTGCCTGCCATTCTGAAAGGGACTCGTTAATCCCTACTCTTTGTTTCCTGTCTGCCAACCAATTTTCTATCCATGTCAGCACTACCACCAATACCATGTGCCCTAATTTTGCCCACTAATCTCCTATGTGGGACCTTATCAAATGCTTTCTGAAAGTCCAGATACACTACATCCACTGGCTCTCCCTTATCCATTTTCCTAGTTACATCTTCAAAAAATTCCAGAAGATTAGTCAAGCATGATTTCCCCTTCGTAAATCCATGCTGACCCGGACCGATTCTGTTACTGCTATCCAAATGTGTGGCTATTTCATCTTTTATAATTGACTCCAGCATCTTCCCCACCACCGATGTCAGGCTAACTGGTCTATAATTCCCTGTTTTCTCTCTCCCGCCTTTCTTAAAAAGTGGGATAACATTAGCTACCCTCCAATCCACAGGAACTGATACTGAGTCTATAGAACATTGGAAAATTATCACCAATGCATCCACAATTTCTAGAGCCACTTCCTTACGTAGCCTGGGATGCAGACCATCAGGCCCTGGGGATTTATCAGCCTTCAGTCCAATCAGTTTACCCAACACTATTCCTGCCTAACGTGGATTTCCTTCAGTTCCTTCTGGAGGGTGCTTGGAGAAGGGTACCAAGTGGTTGAGTGCTAGACAATGGGATGGGGGAGAGAGGGGAGTGGGGGCAGGTGAAAAGTTAGCTAGTGGATGGAGTGAAGGACAGGAAATTTAGGGTGGGAAGAATCAAAGATATAAGGGGGATTGTGGTAAACTGAGGTAGCAACAGTGGACAATGGCTTGAGCCTGAGTTCACACCTATGTGTGATGGTGAAAGACATTTGCATGCATGTTCGTATTTAGGTTATGTTCATGCTCATGCAGCAGGGCTTGCCTGCCATTGTCTGGGGCCCCCATTAGCTAAGACTGCTTTGTCAAATCCACATGATAGCTGGTGTGAATAAGAAAGCATCTATCCCGCTATCCTCCCAACACACCAATGTCATCAATACAAGGCAGGAAATGAGTAGAAAACAGAACACACAGTATACTCTTTGCTGTAAATGCCCTCAGTAACCTCATCAAACATTTTCCTAATACAACTCAAAAACACCATAAGCATCATCCCCCCCCACCTCACCCACCTTCAATCAGTCACACTAATAGGTCACCCCTAAATCATCTGGATGCACACAGCTATTCATTCAGTTTGGACACATGCCCCTAGAAACAAAAATGTGTTACTCTAAAATAGACCAAAGTATTGAAATAGCTTTCCTAAAGCTGTATGCTCCAAATATGCACTTCTCACCTCATTCATTTTGCCATCATCAGGAGCCTGGGCATCCTTGGTTTGTTTGATGTTCTCCACCATTTTTCTGATAAAAGCATGGCTATTATTTTCATTTTTTGCCATTAAAACTTCCAACATGAACCACAGGCACCTTGTGAAAAACAATTTTAAAAGGTCTTAGCTATATTTAGGATCAAATGAAGTGTACATAATATGGAAAATGCTTTAAATAGCAATTTTTACATTTTACATCCAAATTAACAAAGTGTTCCAAGATCAAATTTTGACAGTTTAATGTTACTTACTCTTTAATATCACGCAGCTGTTCAATATCCTGTGTTTTAGTAAAATCTGGATCATGGGCAAGCAAATGAACTGTGTATGGAACGACATATTCCGGTAATAACGACAAAAGCTTCTCTACAGAAAAGTAAAAATGTGCATATAAAAAGTTATTAAATGTTTTTAGTGCTGGATCCATGCATACAATTCTAGGAAATTAGCAAATGTTGACCAACAATCATTAAAATAAACTGAATATTGAACTTAAGACAAAAATAAGCAAATATATTTTACAGAATCACATTTTAAACCATCTTTGAAATTTGATCAATTTTACCACAAGAGGTAAACTGAAGTATGAAACACTAGCATAAGCAGTATTTGTTTGAAAAGAAAGGCAAGTAATCACCACTGGGATAAGAATCTGTACCTAACACAGTTTACCTGCCTTTATCCAATCCTCTGTAGTCAAAGTCTAAAGAAAGCACCTTGGATGCTTTTTACTTTTTTGAAAAATGTCTCAAATTTAAAGATCACATAATTTACTCTCAATTCCATCATCAAATTTTGCAAAAAACTCTATGCTCTACTCAAGGAAATTAAGAATAAGCACACAAGATCAGTATCTGTACCTGACAAATTGTTATTTTTATTTATCTACTGTATCTTGTTGCATTTTTGATCAGCAGAATATTAAATATTCTTCTTTAAGCTGTCGCGAATGCTCTAGAGAGAACAATTTAGAAGACAACTGGTACAGCAGCTAAGGTACACAAAAAAGCTGGAGAAACTCAGCGGGTGCAGCAGCATCTATGGAGCGAAGGAAATAGGCAACGTTTCGGGCCGAAACCCTTCCTCTGGTACAGCAGCTAATTGGGTGGTAGGAAAGATGCCAACAGACTTTTACAAATCTGGCTAATTTCAAGGAGGATGTGAATTTGGAATATCAATAGGAGGGAGGTTTCAAATTCATGTTGAATAGGGTTATGAAGCAGATGAAAAATACTAAGAAAAGTAGAATAGCTGAAAATTAGAGCATCACAGCAAGATCTAAGATAGATCAAAATATGTGAAATGTTAACCCTTTCTCTTTCCAGATGCCGCCTGAGCCCTTAGGTTTTTCCAGCTTGATCTGTTTTATGTCAAGTCTGTGACCCTTGATTTTTGAAACTTCTACCAAGGTTAAAGAGCTTTCCTATTTACTGAATCTAGCTCCATTGTAATTTAATCTCTCCCATCCTCATGTGCTTTCAAGAGCTGGCATGGTCTTAATGGTTGAATGGACGTGGGAATTATGGGAAATAAATATAAAATTGGTTTAAAAAGAACTTAGGACATTGATTTATGATTTGTAACATTTCAGGAACACTTACGGTAAATTATTATACTAACCATGAGCCATTGGGTTCTGTTTAATATATTCTCTCCGTATACTTATATTTTTTAGGAGACACTGTCTAGCATGTGCTCTTCGTTCTTTCACGGGGTCCTTGGCACACAGTGCAAACACTGCCATATATTCTAGTGGGAGCATCAGTTTTCCGAGGGCTTTGTGAAGTTTCAGAGCAAAGATTTGCCTCACCTGGTAACACTCATCCTTCAACAAAATGATAAAATCAGCAGATTATGCGAGGCAGAATGTCAGAGTATAAAACACATTTTTTGGGACACATAGGAAAAGGTTATGCAACAAAGTAAATCTGACAATTACATATCTGCCATCTGGCAAAACTTTGAGACAGTTCTGTTTGATAATTTCCTGATAGGTTATTGGAAGGTGAAAATTATTTAAAAATCCATTTAGCTAACATGAAAGTCTTTACATTTTGAACATTGATTTGCCACTGATTTTGCTATTGTTCATCGTAAGCTTTAACGACAAGAAAAAGTACACTAATGAGAACTGATTAATATCAATACAAGATACAGAGTTACACCTAAACTGAAAACAAATGGCATTATTACAATTATAATCAAATTACAACTTTTTGTTTTACACCCCCCCCCCCCCACCCCAAGAATTATATCAGTGGATAAAAGACTTTCTCAGCAAATGATTGTATAAATAACTTTTTAAATGGATTGCTCTGAAACAAACAAAATCAAATATCTAAATGATTTGTCTCATACAAAGTTGAATTACAGATTTAAGATTTTTCTTCATCTGGATTTATTGAATAAGACATTTATAACCAGATATCATGTTGAAAACTATTTTAGATTGGAGCATAGAGCCAAATCACAAGCAATGAAAAATAAAGCAAGAACACTTACATTAATAACAAGTGCACAAAGCTGGAACTGCTCTGGGGTGATAATTTCATGATAGCAAGGTTCTTGTGCAAGTTTTAGTATAGCACATCCTGCAGCCAACCGTAATCGAGACATATCAGATTTACTGCAAGACAGGAAAAACAAGGTCAACTAATCACAGCAAAGTTCCAGCTCATGTATTTATAAATGTTTTACTCTTAATCACATTAACAACTGGACTCTCAGGAAGACTATAACAAAAACTCCAAACCAAAAGTAATGAATCACTTGCCTGATAATCTTAGTTCTTCACATTCAAGAACTCTTACACATATATGGATAGTGTTTCATACCTGAAAATGACTAACAGGAACTCAGGCCTTTCTGTTCTCTTGATACTCCTCAGATCATGTTTTCATTGACATAAAATCCAATCAATTCATCCCAACAATGACTAAAAATACCAATGTTTGTTGAGGACAGCAGCAGTGGGATGTGTGTGTAGAGCCAAGAGTGTTTTATTTCATATGTCCCAGATAGAACAATGACATTCTTACTTGCTGCAGCACAACAGAATATGTAAACATAGTACATTGTAAACAATATGATAACGAGGGAGAAAAGTTCAATGTATATATGTATATACACACATATTCACAAGTACACCTACATATATACTCTCTCTCTCTCTCTCTATACACACACACACACACACATATATATATATACACACACACATTTACATACACACACACACATATATATATATACACATACATATATATACATACATTTACATACACATATATACATATACAAAAGTGCTGGAGAAACGCAGCATCTATGGAGCGAAGGAAATAGGCAACGTTTAGGGCCGAAACCCTTCTTCAGACTGATGTAGGGTGGAGGGGGCGGGGAAAAGAAAGGAGAAAGGAAGAGGAGGAGCCTGAGGGCTGAGGGAGAGCTGAGAAGGGGGAGGAGACAGCAAGGGCTACCAGAAATTGGAGAAGTCAATGTTTATGCCGCTAGGGTGCAAACTGCCCAAGCGGAATATGAGGTGCTGCTCCTCCAATTTCCGGTGGTGCCCACTCTGGCCATGGAGGAGGCCCAGGACAGAAAGGTCGGATTCGGAATGGGAGCGGGTTGAAGTGCTGAGTCACAGGGAGATCAGGTTGGTTAATGCGGACCGAGCGGAGGTGTTCGGCAAAACGATAGCCAAGCCTACGCTTGGTCTCACAGATGTAGATCAGCTGACATCTAGAGGAACGAATGCAATAGATGAGGTTGGAGGAGATGCAGGTGAACCTCTGTCGCACCTGGAACGACTGCTTGGGTCCTTGAATGGAGTCGAGGGGGAGGTAAAACGACAAGTGTAACATCTCTTGCGGTTGCAAGGGAAAGTGCCCAGGGAGGGGGTGGTGCGTGAGGGAAGGGAAGAATTGACCAGGGAGTTACGGAGGGAGCGGTCTTTGTGGAAAGCAGACCGGGGGGGGGGGGGGGGAGATGGGAAGATGTGGCGAGTGGTGGTGGGGTCACGTTGGAGGTGGCGAAAATGACGGATTTAAAATTAAAAAAAAATAGAGAAAAAGCTGGGCAGCCATACCCTTACAGGATGGCGCCCTGTAGAGGCATTGATGTGCTTTATTTATAATTGCATCAGTGTGCTGGGTCCAGGAAAGATCTTCGGAAATATGCGTGCCCAGGAATTTAAAGTTTAATATAAACAGGAGTGTGGGTCCTCATCCTTCCTCTTCCAAAGTCCACAATCAGTTCATTGGTTTTACTAATATTGAGAGCCAGAATGTTGTGCTGGCACAATTTGGTCAATCGGTCGATATCACTCTATACTCTGACTCATCACCATCTGTAATTCGTCCAACAACGGTGGTGTCATCGGCGAACTTGACGATGGAAGATAATAAACATGCACCTACTTTCATTCACTATTTTTTTTACACAGATATATAAACACCTGCACCAAAGTACAAATCTTGCAAAAAGTAAATATCAGATGATCAAGTCCTTAAGCCTCAAGTCCTTAATGATTTGCACCAAACATATTTATTGCACACAAAAAAACAAGCTTAAAGTACAGTGATGTCCAAGTGTAAATGTAAAACATGTAAAATGTAAATGTAAAATCTTTCTCAAATGTGCCCAAAATTGCTAGAAACATTTCTTGCCCTTCCACCTGCAATTACCTGGGCAAGATGCAGAGTGTCATTCTTAACAATGCTCTATATCTAGGCAGTGAGACCTCAGCACCAGCTGGACATGAAAAAGCATTGTCCCAAGATGTTCTCCTGGAACGACCTGACAGAGAGCAAAGCAAAGATGTTAGGCTTTGCTTCAACTTGCTAGCTAAGTTTGCAGGTAATACCACTATGGTGGGCCAGATCACAAGCCATGACAAAACGAGAACAGGAAGCAGTTGAGAGCACAGTAAAATGGTGGCAGGACAGTCACCTCTCCCCTTTTGATTGAAGCCCCAATCAGCATCAATGGTGCCAAACTGGAAATGGCTGAGAGCTTCAAGTTCCTTGGTGTTATTATTACCAATAATATTTCATGGACCAACCACATTGATGCAACAGTCAAGGCGGTACACCAACACCTCTACTTCCTTAAGAAACTGAGGAAATTTGACATGTCTCCAATGACCCTTACCAACTTCTACAAATGCACCACAGAAAGCATACTATCAGGCTGCATCACAGCTTGGTTTGGGAACGGATCTGCCCAATAAATTGCATAGTTTGTAGAGGTCGCCCTATTCATCACACAGAACAGATACCCCATCATTGACTTCACCTACACTGCCTCGGAAAAACAGCCGACAATCAAAAACTTGTCTCACCCCGATCATCGTTCTTCTCCCTGGTCCCATTGGCCACAATTTACAGAAGCTTGCAAGCATGCATCACCAGACTCAAGAATAGCATCTTCACCTCTGCTACCAGACTTCTGAACGGTTCTTCCATAAGCTAGGGTGCTGTCTGATTCATCTCTACCCCACTGTGGACATTGGACCATATGTATGGAACTGATGCGCTACAATGCTGAGAACTATATGCTGCATTCTGTATCTTCCCATTTGCTTTACCTATTGTACTAGAGTTTGGCTTGATTGTATTCATTTTTAGTATGATCTGATTGGATAGCATACAAAGTAAAGTTTTTCTCTGTGCCTTGGTATACGTAACAATAATAAACCCCAAAGTATTCATTTGTACTGGCATCTCCGATGACCGAATGACAGATGCAACCACATTTGTAACTCCATTCCATTACTGGGCTCTGCCTAGATTCTTTAGCATGACAGTCGGGTGCATTAGTGATGTGAATACGTTTGAAAAACTTGTTAGAATATGTTAAAAAATAGATTGTTTATTGAACAAAGCAGACTGTGAGAAAATCTTTTGATACGATGAGAAAGGTCAAAACAAGGAGACAGAAAATGAACATGAGGGGCAAAAAAATAAAATGAACACGAGGGGCAAAAAAATAAAATGAACACGAGGAAATTATTTTTATGTGAACAGTGTTTGGAGTTTCAAATATACTATCAAGGGTAGTAGTGAAGGTAGGTTTTACTACAGCATTAAAAAAAGGGCACTTGATAAGATTTTGAAAGCAATAAGTATGCGGGGTTTTAGGGAGGAATGGATCTAACTGCATTGACTTTTACAAATGGTCTCCTACCATGATTCTATGGAATAGGGATAATTGTGTGTGAAGCCAGACCAGTTAATAGCCAGCGAGCCTGCAAAAATAAATGGCCATTTTTTGTGATGTATACAATGTCATAATAGCTAAATTTGGCAATTAAAAATAGGTAACAGCAAAACACTGTAGGAAATGAGTATAAGGGCAGCAGTTTATCACAACTTTCGTGCCACCATCCAGGTCATCAAAATTCTTTATCAGCCTCAGAACAGATGGAATGGGATTAATGTGAACTGCAAAAAAGACATTTACAAATGCACCACAGAAAGCATACTATCAGGCTGCATCACAGCTTGGTTTGGGAACGGCTCTGCCCAATAAATTGCATAGCTTGTAGATGTCGCCCAATTCATCACACAGAACAGGTACCGCACCATTGACTTCACCTACACTTCACACTGCCTCGGAAAAACAACCTACAATCAAAAACTTGTCTCACCCCGATCATCCTTCTTCTCCCTGGTCCCATTGGCCACAACGTACAGAAGCTTGCAAGCATGCATCACCAGACTCAAGAATAGCATCTTCACCTCTGCTACCAGACTTCTGAACGGTTCTTCCATAAGCTAGGAAGCAGGATTACATGCATCTGAACCAGATGCTATACAATGAAAGCAGCAGAATAAATTAATCCGCAGATAATAGACCAGAGGAAAAATTCTGCAGTTCTTAACAAGTCCAGTTGAAAATGAGATCATGGAAGATTCATGGGTATACTCTTACCTTCAACCTGGGAATACTACACCCATGCAGGACAAGCCTAAAGTATTTGCAAGCACGTATACCTAATACTAAGTGGTCAATCCTCCAAGGTCTTCACTATCAAAATTGCTAATATTCAACCACTTTGCCTTATATCTTACAGCAATGGGAATGGCTCACTAGACCAATCATGGACAGCAACATCATACAACTTTGTGGTGTATTATTGCCCCAACAATTTCAAACCAAGCATTGTCGTCTACCTAACAAATTGAAATAAAGCACACGTAAACCCCATTTATAAACAGAAGGAAAATGTATCTGTATTATTACCTTTCAATCTCCTCACAAGAAATAAATCACTTGATTAAGAAAGCAACGGCAAAATTATCTGCTCACCAATAACATGGCCACTGACATTTAACTGAGGTTCAACAACTACATTACTTTGGAGCCTTAACTTAAAATCCACATATGCCTCAACCAGACCAGATGCCAGAATTGCTTCCCCAGCTACAGAGGTATAATTTATGATGTGAAGATAGATGGAGGGGCAGCTAGTGCAGAGAAAGCAGGGACTTTGCAGAAGGATTTGGACAAGTTGGGAGAATGGGCAGTGAAGTGGCAGATGGAATATACTGTAGAAAGTGTGAGGGTCATGTATTCTGGTAGTAGGAATAAAGGCATAAACTATTGTCTAAATGGGAGAGAATTCAGAATCGGAGGAGCAAAGGGTCTTGGAAGTGCTGGCACAGAAATCCCTAACAGCTAATTTGCAAGTCGAATCGGTAGGAAGGCAAACACAATGCTAACATTTATTTTGAGAGGGCTACAATATAAAAACAGGGATCTAATGCAGAGGCTTTATTAGGCACTGTTCAGACTGGATTTTGAGTATTATGAGCAATTTTGGGGCCTCGTATCTGAGGAAGGATGTGCTGGCGCTGGAGAGGGTCCAGAGGTTTACAAGAATAATCCGAGGAATGAGAGGGTTAATATATGATGAGTGTTTGAAGGTGCTGGGCCTTAACCTGGAGTTTAGAAGGATGAGGGGGACCACATTGAAACTTACTGAATAGTGAAAGGCCTGGATAGAGTGGATGAGGAGAGGATGTTTCCAATAGTGGGGCAGTTCAGGTCTAGAGGTCATAGCCTCAGACTAAAAGGATGTTCTTTTAGGAAGGAGATGAGAAGGAATTTCTCTAGTCAGAGGGTGGTGAATCTGTGAAATTGATTGCCAGAGAAAGCTGTGAGGGCCAAGTCAATGGATATTTTAAAGGCAGAGATAGATAGATTCTCGATTAGCACGGGTGTCAGAGGTTATGGGTAGATGGTAGGAGAATGGTGATACAAGGAAAAGATAGATCAGCATGATTAAATGGCGGAGTAGACTTGATGGGCCAAATGACCTACTTCTGCTCCTATCACTTATGAACTATTACCAGTTGGGAATACCAAAAAAAAAATCATTACTTAAAGCAAATCTCAATGGAAGATCCAATAAATCATAATCAAAATGTGGAAGTTAATATTGACCATTTAAACGAGGATCATATACTTTGAAATCTATAAAAGCAAAGGCATAGATAGAGCAGACAGGCAGAACCTTTTCCCCAAGGATAGGAATGCCAAGGACTAGAGGGCATAGCTTTAAGATCAGAGGGACAACGTTTTTTTTTACACAGAGTGTGGCGAGGTCATCGAACACGTGGAGACAGATACAATTGTGGCATTTAAGTGATTTTTAGATAGGCACATAGATATGCACGGATTGGAGGGATATGCATCATGTGCAAACAGTTAAGAGTTGATCTTGGCTTCATGTTTTGGCACATGATGGAGCTTGAGTTGCTATGAAGTCGAATAAAGATAAATCATTTGATTATTCAGTTTTCCCATATTTATCCTATTTAAGTAAGTTGATTGGATCATACATTTCAACTATTTTCTATTATTGAAAAGTTCACAAATGTATTTAAAATACTAGTTACAATCAGTATGAACAAAGTTACCTTATCTTTTTCTGTTCCGTTAGGTCACCTTCACTAACCAGCATGGCTGATAACAGTCGAAGTGTAGAATTGGCAGATTTAGATTGATTATTCTTCATTCCTAATAACCACCGTACCAAAAGTTTTATGGCCTGAACCTAATTAGAAAAGATGAAATTACTGCATCATAATACACAATATCTTTGAATGTTTATTTTTTCAAATAAGTTAAATGACCCATAGATATTTCAGGCCTTTCGTTATGTAGTCAAAACAAATCAATATAGAAGCAGGATTGAGTGAGTACTGGAAATTTGAAATAGAAACAGAAAAAAAGTTAGACGGACCTTTGCTAGTACTTCTGGAGAGACTTCTTCATTTGGACTCCACAATTTACCATTTTTCCCTCCAGGGAACTAGAAAGAGATATTGACATTTACTTTACGAGTATAAATGAATAACAGTACATTTTTGTATTATTATTATATTATATTATTTTAAAGCTTCCTCGAAATGATTAAATAGTATGAGCCAATTCAAATAACTTTTCTTCTCTTTTGGGTAATTCAGGGTGGGATGTGGCCCAATAGTATGTCTCAATGCCCAAGTGCATATTTTTGTTTCCTAGTATTTACACTATGCCCATGTGCTGTTGATGAAAGGACTCAAATAAACAAGTTATAAAAATTGCTCCTCCTCCATTTTCTTTGCACTTTTGCAAATAAAATTATGAATTCTTGAATTGTTTCATCTATCCCTCTAGTCATGTCTTGCAATGAATGACAGAGGTTGGAATACAGCATATACTTCAGGAATCTGGTGTCAGTAAGCAAGCCTGCTCACTGGAACCAACCTTAGTGCTGGGGGTGTCGGCAATGAATGAATTTATTCTTCAAGTGGATTTAGAACATGTTGCAAAAATGGCATTGGAGACATCTCATCGCTGATTGGGGGTGACTTTGACCCATGATTCAGACAGAGGAGGTAGACAAAAGTGCTGGAGAAACTCAGCGGGAGCGAAGGAAATAGGCAACGTTTCGGGCCGACACCCTTCTTCAGACATCTGCAGTTCCTTCTTAAACATTCAGACAGAGGAGCCCAGAGCAGGAACAATTTTGCTGTCTGGCAGAGCATTAGCTTTTCCTGGAGTTGAGACCTTGATCTTTGTTCATCCTGTAGATTAGCTCTGCTCCAGTAGGAACCTTGTTGAAGATAAGGTGCAGTATCTAGTGAGAAAGATTGGAAAAAGCTTTGGGGCAATGATGCAACCTTGCTTGATGCCAGTATATAATGGTCAGTTTGCATACCGTTATAAACCAGATGCAAGATTCTTCAGTCAGATACATTTGAAACAAATGTCTCAAAGTTGTCTTAAATTGATGGAGTGAGTTTGAGAAATTTAAAAAAGCCACGTAGAGTGGATGATGCTGCTCTCTGGAATTCAGAGTGGATTAATGGTGAGATCATGCCCATTATACCTCGGGGGTTTTGAATCTATACCATGATTCATGCATCAGGATTTTGACCACACGACAGAAGACGTCGATTAGGAGCTTACAATGACTTTCCATATGGTAGACAGCTTTGCTACCCATTACTTTGATGTGATCACAAAGAAAGCTCATCAATGCCTCTACTTCGTCAAAACATTGAGGAGATTCAGTACATCAACAAATACGCTCTTGAATGACTACAGGTTTCCCCATAAGGAACATACTGACTGGTTGCATTACAGCCTGATTCAGCAACTCAAATGGCCAGCAACGAATGAGATTACAGGGAGTGGTAGAAACTGTCAGGTCCATCTCCCCACCACCAAAGGGATCGGAGGTGCTCCCTCAAAAAAGCAGCCAATATCATTAAAGGGCCACACCACCTTGGTCACACCCTCATTGTACACCTGCCATTGGAAAGGTGCAGGAGCCTGAAAACAATGACCTATAGGTTTAATAATAACTTATTCACAGCCTCTTGAACATTACACAACACTAAGCTCAGCAACTATGATCTTCCATGGACTGTGTCTTTGATTGCTCTACAGACGTCAGTTCCTGCACTATTGTGACTACCTAGTATTACATTATTAATTATTAATGTATTGAATTTTTGATTATATATTATCTGCGTGCATTGCATTTACGGGACTGTTAAGCTGAATTAGTAAGAATTTCATTGTTCTGCTGTTGGTACATATGGCAATTAAACACTCTGGACTCTTGGATATCCTCACAAGTAGTGACCTCCAAGATCCGAGATCCCTGGAACGACATGCACATCTCTGACGATCTATCCTGGGCCCAGCACATTGATGCAATCTCAATGAAAGCCCATCAAGTCTCTACTTCCTTAGAATGTTGAGGCGATTCAGCATGTCAACAAATATACAAATGAACGCCTAAAGGTGCACGATAGAGAACGTGTGGCTACAGCATGTCCTGGTTTGACAATTTAAACGCCAAGGAACAGAGATTGCAAAGAATGGTAGACACTACCTAGTGAATCACAAGTGCTGGCCTCTCCACCATCGGAGAGGTCTATAGGAGGCGCTACCTCAAAAAAGCAGCCAATATTATCAAAGATGCACAGCATGGTCACATTTTGTTTCTATCATCAGGAAGGGGGTATTGGAATCTGGCAATTATGACCACCAGGTTTAGGGATATCTTCTTTCCAACAACCACCAGGCTCTTGAACATTGTACAACACTAGCTTCAACTAGCCTCAATGGATTGTCTGGTTGCAAAAAAGACTATGCCTTGTTCTGCCCTAAAATTATGGGTATTTATTGAATTGTTTATGTTTATGTTATCTGTGTATTACGTGTACAGGCCTGTTACACTGTTGCAAATAATAATTTAATTGTTTTGTTATTCGTACATGAGATTTAAACATTTTTGACTCCTGATGTCCTAGATATGGGAGACGAGTTATTAAATTTAAGATTTGCATGCTTCTCACAGGACCACTTTCTACTTTCCCGAGGCAGTTTTTCAGTTGCCATTTTTGACTTATCATCGACTGAGCTGAAAGGATGGCTGGACTGGATATTTTGCTATAGAACAGAGTCAACGGTGCTCAAGTCAAAGACTAAGTCATGTTAGTTTTCCAAGGTGTTCCTTCCTGGCTGTCTCATGTGCTTGGTAAGCTTATCTCCGATCACAGCAGCATTGATCCTTGGGCGTTTGGCCCAGAAGTCAATAGTCTTTAAATGTCATATGTACCACAACAAAAAAGAAATTCTAACTTGCAGCAGCATAACAGGTCTTTAAACACAGTACCCATAGGTAACACAATAAACAAAATAAAGTTCAATAAATAAAGAAAAACAATATTCGTGCAAAACAAAAGCCCGAAATCCCAGGTGCAATCAAGACAGTTCGCAGTTTAGTTGGTGTTTGTAGTGTTCAAGAACCTGATAGTTGTTGGGAAGCTGTTCCTGACCCTAGAGGTCACGGTTTTCAGACTCCTATAACATCTTCCTGATGTCAGGAATGAAATGAGAGCGTAGCCAGGGTTTTGAGGGTCCTTGATGATGCTGGCTGCCTTTTTGACGCATCATCTTTTATAGATCCCTTCGATGGTGGGGAGGTCAGTATCGGTGATGGACCAGGCAGTGTCCACTTCGTTTGATCTCCTTAATTCCCGAGTGTTCGAGTTGTGGAACCGGGCCATGACGCAATCCGTCAATATGCTCTCTACCATGCACGTAGAAGTTCAAGAGTATTCGTCGACGTACCAAATCTCCTCAATCTTTAAAGGAAGTGAGGCGTTGATGGGCTTTCTTTATGATTGCATTAATGTGCTGGGACCATGACAGATCTTCAGAGATCGTCATGGCTGGGAATTTGAGGTTGTTGACTCTCTCCACCACCGACCCCTTGAAGAAGACAGGTTCGTGGATCCTGGGCCTTCCTCTTCTTAAGTCAACAATCAGCTCTAGGGTCTTACTGACGTTGAGTGCAAGGTTGGTGTTTTGACATAATTCAATCGGACAATTGATCTCCCTCGCACATACTCAATCCCCATCATCCATAATTCGTCCAACAGTGGCAAATTTAAAGATAGAGTTGGAACTATGTCGGGCTATACAGTAATAGGCATAGAGAGAGTCGAGCAAGGGACATAACTGCCATAACCAACCTCTCAAAGCACTTCATCACCACAGACATTAGTGCTGGTTGGTAGTTATTAGGGATGTCACCCTATTCTTGTGCATCAGTATTGTTGATACCCTTTTAGTGCTGATGATTCCATTTGTGTGATGGTTATAAGCAAGTTGCTGACCTCCTATACTTTTCTGAGGGGTTCATGTGTACTTTGAGGCATGGATTTACAAAGACATAATTGTTCAAAATTGTCTGTGCAGCTATTTATTTGCCATGGAGGAGGCACAGTGAAGCTTGCAGTTCAAAAATACCATGTTTAAGTTGCACCTGGTCATTTTCATCTCAAACTTTTGGTAGAGATAGTCCCATTATGGGGGTTAATATGTTAGACTGCTCTACCCATTTGTGGCTGATTTGTTGATAGCATGGCATCAGTTTCATATACCCATAAAGTCAGTTTCTGCCATAATTCAGGCTGAAATAATGTAACACACAGGCAAAAAGTTTAAATCAATTTAAGATTATACCCAATAGGTTAATTAACAAAATAAACAGTTTTGAAAAGCCAATTTCAGTGGAAACGGTGAAAGCTTACTGACCTAAATATTGTATGAAATGTGTGTAATGCAAGGTGACAAACTAGAGCTAACAAATTTCATAATGCAAGGAGCAAAACATTGAGAAGAATACGATTAAGAAATCCATCAACATATAAGACAAAATTAATTGAAATTTTAGCACGAAAAATACTGTAATAAAATTTGTTTTGGAAGATGTAGAGGAAAATCTTGACATACCCTGTCATTCATAAGTAAATCTTTGACGATAAAATTTGCGACTACTGACTTCATTGGAGAGGCAAACTGATCGGGTGCCAACATAGCAATATGTCCCAATGAGACGAGCGGAGTTACGAGTTGTTCTGGGGTGTCAGCATTTAGGCTTTTGCTTAGTGGCTGGAGAAAAAGTGCACACACACAGAGAAAGTACAAAATGTTAAACTTTGGTAACGGAATACAGCTACAGTACATTGAAAGTGCTAAACAGGTAACCTCCATGCAATGTTCGGGTGGGGTGCATAAACTGGCATGTATCACGCAACGCAAAGCCATCAGCGAGTGCTTCAAGAGACGATAGTTGAAAATGAATAAATAGTGTGTATTTATTTACTTTTCCTTTCACAGAAATTCTGAGACCCTGAATGTTATGGCTGATTTCAAATGTTTGGGTAGCGATTTGTGAATTATCTAAAGGGTATATTTCAGTTATCCAAATGGCTGTAATGCGGGTGTTGTGGATGCGGGTGTTGTGTGTAGAAGTTGGGATGTAATGTTAAAATTGTACAAGGCATTGGTGAGGCCAATTCTGGAGTATGGTGTACAATTTTGGTCGCCTAATTATAGGAAGGATGTCAACAAAATAGAGAGAGTACAGAGGAGATTTACTAGAATGTTGCCTGGGTTTCAGCAACTAAGTTACAGAGAAAGGTTGAACAAGTTAGGGCTTTATTCTTTGGAGCGCAGAAGGTTAAGGGGGGACTTGATAGAGGTTTTTAAAATGATGAGAGGGATAGACAGAGTTGACGTGGAAAAGCTTTTCCCACTGAGAGTAGGGAAGATTCACACAAGGGGGCATGACATGAGAATTAAGGGACTGAAGTTTAGGGATAACATGAGGGGGAACTTCTTTACTCAGAGAGTGGTAGCTGTGTGGAATGAGCTTCCAGTGAAGGTGGTGGAGGCAGGTTCGTTTTTATCATTTAAAAATAAATTGGATAGTTATATGGATGGGAAGGGAATGGAGGGTTATGGTCTGAGCGCAGGTATATGGGGCTAGGGGAGATTATGTGTTCGGCACGGACTAGAAGGGTCGAGATGGCCTGTTTCCGTGCTGTAATTGTTATATGGTTATATGGTTGCCTGTACAAGCTTCCAGCATTAAATGTTGTGTAAGCAGAAGTTTTAGTAATCCAGATCTCAAACAACCATCTTTCTACTTACTATGCTATGGACATTTTTAATAAGTAAATTCAGATTATAAAACATTTTTTTATTTTTTACAAAGACAAAATAATTCCATATTTTATGAGAAAGACCATGTCTGAATCCCACCTTTGATCTTTCAAAACATCTATTACTGTTCATGAGATTGTGACGAAATAACAGAAACATGCACGTGAACAATTCAAAAATCATATTTAAACTGGGGAACTATTATCAGGATCTTATAAATTCCCAGTAGAAACTTCAAGCTATATAATTTAATGTGATTTTACATATTCATAAACACTCTGAACTCTAACCACAATTAATGAATATTGCAATAAATAATGTTCAGATACCTCAAAGATCTGTGCCAATTGTACTTCTTTGTTTGTGAAGATGGCATGAATGCAATGAACTGCTTGCTTAGCTTGGCGAGGGGTACCCCTTTTTGATTTCTGATGCAGAATAGGAATGAGCGTACTGTAATAAAAATAGTATTATTATGTTAAGGATCAATAATATTTTTTAAAGTTAAATCCACCTGAACTGCTAATTTATTTATTTTTTACATTTAACATAAAAAATGCCATTGGGGCCTGCTTTCCTACTCTGTCTTTCAGTAAAGTCAGTCTTACAGTCCTTTGAATATATATACAATGAATGAATTCTTTGAATTTCAAAAATTCACAACACTCTAAGTGAAAAGATTTTTTCAGCTGTCATTATTGGCCAATTCCTTGAGACTGTGGGCCTTGGTCTGGGATATCGCATGAATGTTACCTGTCAAGTCTTACAACGTTTTTATGTCTCCATGAGATCTTCTCATTCGTCTAGAGTATAGACCCAGTCTGCTTAATCAAAGGGTAGCCCAGCTATCTGAGAATCAATCTGATGAACCCTCACTGAAATATTCCCAGATTGGTATCTATTGGAAGAACCTTTTGGAAGAACCTTTTGACAAACTAATCAAGTACCTGCCTGATACGGTAGGCAAAGAATCAGACACCCACAAAGATTCTGAGTAATCTGAATATAGTAATTCATAAAATTCCTGAGTAGTTGCTGTCTCACCTGTGGAACAGACGCAATATCCTGATTTAAACTAAACAATGGGGGGGGGGGGGGGGTGGAGTCAACAACGTGGAAGCGTATGCATGGAGTTAACAGAAAAAATGTGCAGGATAGGTCATGGAAGTCTCCAGAAATAACATGGCAGAAAGCTTAAAATGGGAGGAAGAAAGTAAGGTTGGGTAAAATCGGGATGGCTGTGAGAGGACGGGTGATCAACACCGAATTGAAGGTATTATATTTGAATGCACGTAGGATAAGGAACAAAGTGGATGATCTTGTAGCACAGTAGGAAATTGGCAGGTATGATGTTGTGGGCATTACAGAGACGTGGCTGCAAGAGGATCGGAGCTGGGAGCTAAATATTCAAGGTTATACGTCCTATCAGAAAGATGGGCAGAGGGGATGGGGTAGTTCTGTTGGTTAGGAACAAAATTCATTCCTTAGCGAGGGGTGACATAGGATCAGATGTAGTCATTGTGGATAGAGCCGAGAAATTAAGGTAAAAAGACTCAAATGGAAGTTACTTACAGACCCCCCAAACAATAGCCAGGATATAGGGTACGTTACATCAGCAGATACAATTGGCATGTAACAAAGGCAATGCTACGGTGGTCATGGGAGATTTCAAAATGCAGATAGACTGGGAAAATCAGGTTGGTACTGGACCCCAAGAAAAGGAATTTATAGAGTGCCTCCGAGATGGATTCTTAGAGCAGCTTGTAGTGGAGCCAACCAAGAAAAGGCAATTCTGGATTTATTGCTATGTAATGAACCAGATTTGATAAGTGAATTCAAGGTAAAGGAACCATTAGGAGGTAGCGACCACAACATGATACGTTTTAATCTGCAATTTGAGAGGGAAAAGGTGAAATAGGATGTGCCGGAATTGCAGCTGAGCAAAGGGGACTACAGACTCATGAGGGAGGAGCTGGCCAAAGTTGACTAGAAAGTGACTTTAGCAGGGGTAACGGTGGAACAGCAATGGCAGGAATTTCTGGGATTAATCCGGAAGATTCAGGATCTTTTCATTAAAGAGGAAGAAAGATTCTAGGGGGAGAAAGAGGCGACTGTGGCTGACAAGGGGTAAGATGAAATGCGAAGATAAGCTAGCCAATAATATAAAAGAGGATAGCATGAATTTCATTAGTTATATAAAGAGTAAGAAAGAAGCAAGAGTGGAAGTTGGGCTGCTGGAGAATGATGCAGGAGAAACGATAATTAGGAATAAATAAATGGCAGAGGGGTTGAGTAACTTTTTTGCATTAGTCTACAGTGGAAAACACCAGCAACGTGCCTGAAATTCAAGAGAGTCAGGGGGTGGAAGTTAGTGGAGTGGCTATTACTAGAGGTGCTTGGGAAGCTGGATACGTCATGTGGGTTCTGAAAGAGGTGGCATAGATTGTGGAGGCATTGACTGTGATATTTCAAGAATCACTAGAGACAGGAGACGTCCCAGATAATTGGAAAATTGTCAACATTATCCTGCTGCACAAGAAGGGAGCAAAGCAGAATAGTGAGAACTATAGGCTGGTTGGTCTGACTTTGGTGGTTGGTAAGATTTTAGTCCATTATAAAGGATGAGGCTACGGAGTACTTAGAAGTTTACGATAAGATAAGCCGAAGACAGCGTGGCTTTGTGAAGGGGAGGTCTTGGTAGACAAATTTGCTGGAATTCTTTGAAGAAGTAAATAGTAGGAGAGACAAAGGGGAATCAGATGTTGCTTAGAGTTTCAGAAAACCTTTGATAAGGTGCCACACGTGAGGCTGCTAAGGAAGATGAGAGCCCACGGTATCAAAGGGCAGATACTTGCATGTATAGCACGTTGCCTGGTTGGCAGAAGGCAAATAGTGGCAATGAAGGGGGCTTTTTCTGGTTGGCTGTCAGTGACTAACGGAGTTCCGCAGGGGTCGGGGCTGGGGCTGCTGCTCTTCACGTTGTATATTAATGATTTGGACGAGGGGATTGAAGGCTTTTTGGCCAAGTTTGCAGATTATACGAAAATAGGTGGAAGGGTAGGTAGTGTAGAGAAAACAGGGATTCTGCAGAAGGACTTGGATAAGTTGGGAGAGTGGGCAGAAAAGTGGCAGATGGAAAATGGTGTAGCAAAGTGTGGAGTCATGCATTTTGGTAGGAGGAATAAAGGCCATTTTCTAAATGGGGAGGGAATCCAGAAATCGGAGGTGCAAAGGGACTTGGGAGTGCTGGTGCAGGATTCCCAAAAAGTTAATCTGCAAGTCGAATCGGTAGTAAAGAAAGCAAACTCAATGCTAGCATTTATTTCAAGAGAGCTTGTATACAAAAACAATGATGTGATGCTGAGGCCCTATAAGCGCTGGTGAGGACGCATTTGGAAAATTGTGAACAATATTGGGCACCATATCTGAGGAAGCATGTGCTGGCCCTGGAAAGGGTCCAGAGGAGGTCTACAAGAATGATCCCATGAATGAGTAGGTTAACCTATGATGGGCGTTTGTTGGTACTGGGCCTGTGCTCGCTGGAGTTTAGAAGAACGAGGGGGGACTTAATTAAAAATCCAGAATAGTGAAAAGTTTGCATAGAGTGGATGTAGATAGGATATTTCCACTAGTGGGAGGGTCTAGAACTAGAGATCATAGCCTCAGAATTAAAGGACGTTCTTTTAGGAAGAAGACGAGGGGAAATTTCTTTAGTCAGATGGTGGTGAAGCTGTGGAGGCCCAGTCAGTGGATATTTATAAGGCAGAAATCGATAGGTTTTTGATTTGTGCAGGTGTCAGAGGTTATGGGGAGAAGGCTGGTGAATGGGATTAGGAGGGAGAGATAGATCAGACATGATTGAATGGTGGAGTAGAATTGATGGGCTGAATGGCCTAATTCAACATATCACATGATCTTATGACCTCACTGCTGAGAGGGTGGGTGGGTGCTTTGATGTAAACCATGTTTGAACAATTATGCAAGTGACTTCATTAGAAAGATTGTGACACTTCAATCAGGCAGCCTATCATCATTCTCTTAAAGATAATCAGGGGTGATCAATTTATTGGCGGCCTAACCAGTAAGTTATTTCAATATACTAAGCAAAAAAACTTTGAATTCGGTGACAAACCGCACAAACTTCTGGCACGTCAGTTGAGAAAAATGGAAAATGATCATACCATCCAAAAAATTAGATCAGAAAAAGGCGAGCTGCTTACACTCCCTAAAGATATCAATTAAAGACTTTTACAATTCTATCAAAATTTATACACATCTAAAACTTTAGTAGAAACTATAAAGATGAAAAACTTCCTGGACAGTTGCAATCTTCCGTCACTCAACGCGGCGGAACGTGAAGAACTAGGAGCGCAGATTATAGTAAAAGATATTGAAGAGACTATTAAATCACTGAAGAGTGGTAAAACGCCAGGCCCAGATGGGTTCAGTAACGAATTTAATAAACAATTTCATGAATTAATCTCTCCTCGTTTACAAGCTCTTTATATACACGCATTTAAAGAACAGACGTTGCCACAAACTTTAGCCAAATCAACTATTACACTGATACCCAAAAATGATAAAGATTTTGATGAGCCAGGATCATATAGAGCAATTGCTCTTTTATATTCAGACCTGATCTCCTGGTGGCTCAGCACTTCAACTGCCCCTCCCATTCCGAATCCGACCTTTCTGTCCTGGGCCTCCTCCATGGCCAGAGTGAGGCCCACTGCAAATTGGAGGAACAGCACCTCATATTTTGCTTGGGTAGTTTACACCCCAGCGGTACGAACATTGGCTTCTCCAATTTCAGGTAGTTCTTGCTTTCTCCCTCCTTCCCCTCCCATTCCCAGATCTCCCACAGTCTACTGTCTCCGCCTCTTCCTTTCTTTTTCCCGCCCCCCCACCCCTCCCGACATCAGTCTGAAGAAGTGTCTAGACCCGAAACGTTGCCTATTTCCTTCGCCCCATATATGCTGCCTCACCTGCTGAGTTTCTCCAACATTTTCGTCTACCCATTCACACAAGTTCTGTTATCCCACTTTCCTCACCCACTCCCTGCACATTAGGGGCAATTTTACAGAGACAAGTTAACCTACAAAGCCAATGCATCTTTGGGATGTGGGAGGAAACCCACATGCTTGCAGGGAAAATGTGCAAATTCAACATAGACAGTGCCCGAGAACAGGATCGAACACAGATCTCTGGCGTGTGAGGCAGCAAGTCCACCAGCTGTGCCACTATATTTTATTTTCCAACACACAAAAAATTATACGTTGATAACTTCGGTTACTAAAAAAAAAACTATCCATTTTCAGTCTTAAATATCTAAGTGACGCCATGTCCCCCTTTACAGCTACTGTATGTTTTAATTCAGTTCAAGACTATGGGGCAGTACATTGGCCATAAATTTGCTGCTTAAAATTGCCAGAGACCTGGAATTAATCCAGAATATGGATGCTGTCTGTATGGAGTTTGTTTTCTCATTTATAACATTGTTTACAGAGTACTATGTTTACATATTCTGTTGTGCTGCTGCAAGTAAGAATTTCATTGTTCTAACTGGGACGTGAGAGAATACAGCACTCTTGACTTACGTCGCTGATGTGTTGGATAGAACTAGAGTACGGGTGATCGGTGTGGACTCGGTGGGCCGAAGGGCCTGCTTCCACGCTGTATCTTTAAATTAAACTAAAAACACTAACACCAGAGGAAATGTAAAGAAGGGTTTCTACCCGAAATGTCAGCCAATTTTTTCTATCCAGAGATGCTGGCTGCTCCATGGAGTTCCCCCGCACAATTGAAGCATGGAATAGTCTTCACCCTACCATAGGTACCAACCAGACACAACTAAATTTAAGGTAGCTTTTTTTCCCCCAAGAACCCTTTTTTGCTTAAGTCCAAATCAAGAGTCAAGAGAGTTTTATTGTCATGTGTCCCAGATAGGGCTATGGAATTCTTGCTTGCTGCAGCACAACAGAATATGTAAACATAATACAGAACAGGAGATAAAGGTTCAGTGTGTCTATATACTATAGACCATATATATACACAATAAATAAACAGATAAAATGCAGTAAGCTGTTATTTTTCAGAGTTTGGTGGTGGTGGGTCCACCAATTTAAATTCCATTTCGAATATTTTTGGAGGACCAGGAAACCAAGAAGCAATAGTTACTCTAGGGAGTTACTGCAGCTCCAGGGAGTGATTCAGCGTTGTTTTTCAGCGGTCGCGGTGAGACAGCGACCGGACAGCAATGGTGGCCAGAGCTCCCACAATGCAAAGAGAGGGAGAAAGTGGCAGACGCCGACCAATTGCCATGGCAGTGCGCATGTGCAGGGCCGCACATGCGCACAACCACGGCTGATGATGTGCTCGCCGGCCGGCCGTGCCGAGCGGAGACCCGAGAGCTAGCGCCAAGCGGCGAGCTAGCGGCGAGCGGAGACCCAAGAGCTAGAGCCGAGCGCCGAGCCGAGCGGAGACCCGAGAGCTAGCGCCGAGCGGAGACCAGTGATCATAGCCGAGAGCTAGCGCCGAGAACCGAGAGCTAGCGCCAAGCAGCGAGCTAGCGGCGAGCGGAGACCCGAGAGCTAGCGCCAAGCGGCGAGCTAAGACCCGAGAGCTAGAGCCGAGCGCCGAGCGGAGACCCGAGAGCTAGCGCCGAGCGGAGACCAGTGACCCGAGCCGAGAGCTAGCGCCGAGCGGAGAACCGAGAGCTAGCGCTGAGCGGAGACCCGAGAGCTAGCGCCAAGCGGAGACCCGAGAGCTAGCGCCGAGCGGAGACCCGAGAGCTAGCGCCAAGCGGAGACCAGTGACCCGAGCCGAGAGCTAGCGCCAAGCGGAGAACCGAGAGCTAGTGCTGAGCGGAGACCCGAGAACTAGCGCCAAGTGGAGACTCGAGAGCTAGCGCCGAGCGGAGACCCGAGAGCTAGCGCCGAGCCGAGAACCAGACACGGATGGCGGGCGAGTGTCCCGGTTGCTTGCCAAGCCGGGCAAAAATGGCATGGCTTTTAGGTTGCCCGGTGGGACTGTAAGTTGCCATTGGCACCCGGGCAACCGTTAATTTCGAGCCCTGATCACTACATACATATAGCCCTCGCTCAAAGGACATCAAGAAAGGCTTAGGAGTAGAGATGAGTTTTACGTCTCGACAAAGGAGTCGAAGGAGGGGGCAGTTCTGATGGGAAGAGGGGTGCAGTTCCACAGTCTAGGAGTTGCAACCGCAAAGGCGCAGTCGCCCCTGAGCTTATGCCTAGACCGCGGGATGTTCAGTAACCCCAAGTCGGCTGATCTGAGGGACCTGGAGGTGGTGTGGTGGGTAAGCAGACTTTTGATGTAAGTGGGGGCAAGCCCATTAAGGGCTTTGTAGACATAAAGGAGGATCTTGAAATGTATTCGGAACTGCACAGAGAGCCAGTGGAGAGGCCAGGATCGGGGTGATGTGGTCCCTTTTTCGGGTGCCAGTCAGGAGTCTCGCTGCGGCGTTTTGGACTAGTTGCAGGCGGGACAGGGAAGATTGGCTGATGCCAGTAAGTAAATTGGCCAAGTATTCACATACAAAGAATTTGCCTTGGTGCTCCGCCCACAAGTAACATGACATACAGTGACAGTTACGAATGACTCAGAAAACACTAAACATTAATAATAATAAAACATTAATAATAAAATACCATTGATCAAGCATGTGAACCAACAAAATACCAGATCAATGGGAGGCTACTGATTTTTGGCTGTTGAGTAGAGCAACTACTCGTGGATAAAAACTGTTTTTATGTCTGGCTGTGGCAGCTTTGACAATCCGGAGTCGCCTTCCAGAAGGAAGTGATTCAAAGAGTTTGTGGCCAGGGTGAGAGGGGTCAGAGATGATCTTGCCCGCTCGCTTCCTGTAGAGGGAGTTGCAGTAATCTAGGCGGGAGGAGATAAATGTGTGGATGATCTTTTCGAGGTCATCAAAGTGGAAGAATTGTTTTATTTTAGCTATTGTCCGAAGCTGAAAGAAGCTAGCTTTTACCTGTCAAATTTCAATGCCGAGTCAAATATCACGCCAAAGTTTTTGACGTGAGGTTTGAGTAATGGGGTAAGGCTTTCAAGGCTGCCTGCTATCATTTTGATTGAGTTCGAAGGGCCGAGAAGGATGATCTCAGACTTACTCTCGTTTAGTTGGAGAAAGTTCTGGGCCATCCAACACTTTATATCCTCGAGGCAGCGGGTAAGGTTAAGTCGATTTGATTGTTTTTTGGGCTTCAGGGGGAGATATCGAGTTGTGTATCGTCTGCGTAGCAATGGAAGGAAATGGCGTGCCTTTGAATTACTTGGCCTAAGGGGAGCATATCCAGGGAGAAGAGAATGGGGCCAAGGATGGAACCTTGTGGAACCCCACAGCAGAGGCTAGCTGTGGAGGAGAAAGAGTTGCCTATGTTAATAGACAAACTCCTACCTTTGAGATAGGAGATGAACCAGCTCAGGGCAGTACCATCAATACCAACCCCGTATTGGAGACGGTCAATTAGGATGGTGTGGTCGACAGTATCAAATGCTGCACAGACTCTGTGCTGTGGTGGGCCCTGAAACCTGATTGGAAAGTTTCCAAGATAGTATTTTGGTGAAGGTAGGGCATAAATTGACTTAAAATTACTTTTTCAAAGGCTTTTGAAAGGAAAGGCAGTTTTGAAATGGGTCTGTAGTTGCTTGGCAAGGTGGGGTCGAGGTTAGGCTTTTTCAGGAGGGGCTGGAACAGTGCCAGTGGCCAGAGAACTGTTGAAGATGGCGAGGATGCTGGGACCGGCTATTGTAATGACATCCTTTAGAAGGGCAGAGGGGACAGTGTCGAGGGGGCAGGTGGTAGGTCCCAAGTCAATATCCCAAATATACTAAATCTTATAGAACAATTTGGTTCCTTTTCAGGGTATAGAATAAACTGGAACAAAAGTGAAATTATGCCGATAATACCTCAAGACCCGTCACACCTTATAAAATTTCCCGGTTCACCGCAACCCGGTTCAACGCAATATTCCGCCACTCACTCGTTCCCTCAATACAACCCGTTCCCCCAACGCAATATTCCACCACTTACCCATAGCCCCCAACTGCGCTGGGGCGGCTGATCCTCGAGCACTCCCTCCTCCTCCTCTTCAGCCTCCTAATTGCACTTGCTGCCAGGACTTTAAAATAATAATTCAATTGCATTTCCCCTGTCTCCCACAGCACTCCCTCCCCCTCCGTTTTTGAACTTAAAAAACTTGCTGGCAGGACTCAGTGTACTGGGATTGCAACATTGTTGCGGGGAGAGCCAGCAAGGATTAGGATTCCATTGTGATATCATAGCTGTAACTGCCACTGTTCAAAGCTGTAACTGCCACTGATGAATCTTTCTCAAACTGGATTTTGTAAAGTTAAAAATGTGAATAACTTGTAAAATATAACATCAATCTGAACAAAACTTGTTGAAAACACATCACAGGACAATTGTGAGTAAGGTGGTGCAAACATTGTAGCGCTGTCGTGTACCAGCTTTGGTGTAATTTCAGGATCTCACTCATTCACTCAAACGCAGACATCCAAACAAACAAGATGAGAGTTTTAGAAATATACTAGACCAACTGCAGACCCGTTGGGGGGGGGGTGGCAGGCGGCGTCACACACATTAAACACCCCCCACACACACAAACTACCAATGCCCCCCCCCCCCCCGCACACACGCTAACTACCCCCCCTTGTTAATATATTAATATTATTAATTTTGTCCTTTTACCCCATATTCGGCCTATCTACTGACGCATAGCCCGCAACTCGCAGGCGCGTCTAGAGAGGGAGGGGGGGGGGGGGGGGTGGGTAAAGAGTGAGGGGTCAGGGTTGGAGAGAAAATGGGGGGTGAGAGGGAGGGGGGGGGGGTCAAAGGCAGGGGTTAGAGAGGGGGCGAGGGAGGGAGGGGGGGGGTCAGAGGGAGGGGGGGGAACGGCCTCGCGGTGCCGTTCCCACCCCAACGCAATAAGTCCACCCACCGATCGGGGCGGTGGCGTATAGAGTTGAGCGAGGCTGGTCCTGTCATCGCGCGGGGCTCCAAAAATCTTGCACTGTCTGAAAATCCCGCACGCCACCAGCCTGTCGGCCCGCAGGTGCATTGAGGGCGTATGCAGCTTCTCGACGGCGTATGCCTAGCGCGTGGCGTTGCGCGATGACGCCACCGCCCGGCGTGCCGTTGCGTGATGATGTCACCGCGCGACGTCCAAATTCAGTCAGCCTGCCTCCTATCCAGCTGATTGGTGAATATGATGTCAAGACCAGCCCCGCACAACTCCATATGATTCTTCGGTACGAATTGGGACCGGCCCCGCGCGGCCGTACGCCTCAAGCGATCACGTTTGGCAGCGCTAGACGCATGCAATCGCATGCTGGTGGGACAGGCCCTTTATGCCCCACACGACAATAACTGCCGCCGTCAAGTTCAAGCTGGTGATTGGCTGTGACCTCCCGATCTGCAGGGGGGGGGGGTTGGAGTGAGCGGGTGTGGGCCTGGGAGCTGCGAGCACAAGTGGCAAGCGAGCTGTACTTCGAGCGGGGGGGGGGGGGGGGGGGGGAGTGGAGATGGGCCGGGCACCCAAATAAAGAGAGAGAGAAGCGGCTTGGATTGGTCGGCATGTGGGCATTGTGACGTCAGCAGCTTGTAAGAGCCGTTTAGATATTAAAAATTGAGTTTTGTTTGTGTTTTGTGATCAATTTTACTCACAATCTGGGGAAATAATTGACCAAGGAGTGGATGTGCGAATGTAAAAGTAAAATCGCTAGCGAAATGGTAAAAAATCTCGGCATTTTTGCGTCTGGTTTTCGCGGAGTAACGAATCAAAGGCAAAATGCCGTACACCCACACAGATTTTAAAAGTATATAGATATAGATAAATAATCTAAGGTACACAAAAGTGGAATACCATAATTACATTTCTATACACAGAAATTCGGGATGGATTGGCGGCGCAGTGGTAGAGTTGCTGCCTTACAGCGCCAGAGATCCGGGTTCGATCCCGACTATGGGTGCAGCCTGTACATAATTTGTACGTTCTCCCCGTGACTGCATGGGTTTTCTCCAAGATGTTTTGTTTCCTCCCACACTCCAAAGACGTACAAGTTTGTCGGCTAATTAGCTTGGTGGACATGTAAAAAATGACCCTTGATGTGTATAGGATAGTGTTAATGTGCTGGGATCGCTGGTCGGCAGTGTCGTAGCGTGGGGGGGGGGGGGGGGCCAGAGGGGTGGCTGCCCCGGGCGCTAAATTTTTAGGGGCGCAAAAAAATTGTTGGATAAAAAAAAATTATAAAATGGCAAATAAATTTGTTCTAAAGGCATGCTGCACCTCTTTGGCAGCCTTCCCCTGAATTATTGTAATAAAATGTAATTTTTTGGGGCATTTTATAATTTTTTTTTATCCAACAATTTTTTTGCGCCCCTAAAAATGTATCCAACAATTTTAACCAACCAGCGATCTCCACTGGGCCCGCGGTCGGGTCGAGTGGCCACCGCCGCCGGAACGTGCCCCAGCTCCTAGTTCTGGTCGCCGCAGTCCCAGCTCCGAGGCCAGGTCGCCGCTGCCGCTGCTCCAGCTCCGATGTTGTGTGGCCGCTGCCCCACTCCGAGGCCAGGCCGCCGCTGTCCCTGTCGCTGTCCCCACTCCGAGGCCAGGTCGCTGCTGCCGCCACCCCAGCTCCGAGGCCAGGCCGCCGCTGTCGCTGCCGCTGTCCCAGCTCCAAGGCCAGGTCGCCGCTTTCGCTGCCGCCGTCCCAGCCGCTGCCGTGCCGGCTCCGATGTCGGGCGGCCGCTGACGCTGTCCCAGCTCCGAGGCCAGGCCGCCGCTGCCGCTGTCAAAGCCACCGCTGCCCAGCTCCGAGTTCTGGTCGCCGCTGCCGCTGTCCCAGCTGCCGCCCCAGCTCCGAGGCCGCCAGCTCTGCCATTAGGCCTCGGCGCAGGCGGAGACGGGGGATACGACAAAAGAAGTCGCATCCCCCGAAGGAAGAGACCAAAAACGTGTTCCCCCACCACCCCCCACATACACAACATAATAAACCAAAAATCAACTAAACAGGACAAAAGAACAACACAAAAAAAGAAGAACAGACAGACTGCAGGCGAGCCGCAGCTGCTAAGGCAGCGCCGCCATCTTTTTGTTAGGTTGAGAAAATAAATACAAAACTTGGATTTATAACAGCTCATGGGCCATGGCTAGCCGCTAATGAGGAGGCGCAATATTTTAAACTGCCCCGGGCGCTCAAAACCCACCCTACGCCACTGCTGGTCGGTGTGGACTCGGTGGGCCGAAGGGCCTATTTCCGGCCTGTATCTCTAAACTAAACTGAAGATACACAGTCTAACTGTAATTCATTGCTTGAAATAAATCAACAATTGGAAAAATAAACTTTGCACATTAAGTGCCTAAAATGTACAGTTTGAACTGAAAATGGGGTTTACAATAATCATGGAACTCACCGACAAAAAACAAGCATAATCTAAAATCATAGCGTCATACGCAATTTGTCTCAATTTTCTACAAAGGCTACTACTTTTCCTGCTCAATACTTATCAAATTCTCTTTTAAAAAGTTACAGAGCTCTGTAGGATCTCAAAAATCTGACGCCGGAAAATGTTCCTTCGCCTCATTTCCAGCTCCTTTGCGAATTATTTTAAATCTGAGCTTGAGATACAAGCCTCCCTACTAATGGAAACAGATTCTTGTTGCACTAACAAATCTTTCATAATTTTTAACAACTGTTAAATCTCCTGTAGCCTTCGGTTTCTGCAAGAAACAAATGACTCGCATGTCTGATGTTGTTTTTCTAAATGTTTTAAGCACCATTTACAAGGTTGTGATATACCTTTCCATCACCTCTCCAATTAAAGCATGGAGAGCTTAGAATTAAGCAAATTATCACAGCTAGAATTGAGCAGAGATCCATAATAGTTTGGCATAATTTCCATGCAGTATATCCTATTCCTATTTGCATGTTTCATGACATGTTGTTTTGCGACTGTCAAAGTAAAGGTATAATCTTTGGGGCTGCTTCATAATGTCAGAGCTGCCAAATTTTTGTCAGAGCATTTCAGTATTCTAGCACCTGAAGTACAGTATTTTGCTGAGGAAATCAGTATTTTTACACGTGGCCATTTTTTATGCGGTCACACCCATGTAAGAGTACAAGAATGCATAACTTGTTTATTGTGAGTTTGTAATAGTTTATTGTGTATTATATGCCATAGCTGCTTTCTTGCATCGCTCTCTCTCTGTGTTGGTTGGAGCCATCGTCTGCTTCAGTAAGGGAAGCTGGTTGGTGATTGGTCGCAACGCACCTTGGAAACAGCATCTGATTGGCCGCCGAGTGACCAGCGCATTATCTGATTGGATGCAATGCCCTTGGAGACCACGGCTGATTGGACGGGAGGAAACCGATTTGTTGATTGGACGGGAATTTTAAGGGAAGCTTGTCGGTGATTGGACGCAACCGCCTTAGAGACAGCGGTTGATTGGCCACCAAATAATCGGGCACAAAAAAAAATCGACAAATAGGAAAACAAAAAAATCGTAATAATATACAACAATCAGTTTTATTCATAGAAACATAGAAAATAGGTGCAGGATGAGGCCATTCGGCCCTTCGAGCCAGCACCACCATTCATTGTGATCATGGCTGATCATCCCCTATCAATAACCCGTGCCTGCCTTCTCCCCATATCCCTTGACTCCACTAGCCCCTAGAGCTCTATCTAACTCTCTCTTAAATCCATCCAGTGACTTGGCCTCCACTGCCCTCTGTGGCAGGGAATTCCACAAATTCACAACTCTCTGGGTGAAAACGTTTTTTCTCACCTCAGTGTTAAATGACCTCCCCTTTATTCTAAGACTGTGGTCCCTGGTTCTGGACTCACCCAACATTGGGACCATTTTTCCTGCATCTAGCTTGTCAAGTCCTTTTATAATTTTATATGTTTCTATAAGAGCCCCCTCATCCTTCTAAACTCCAGTGAATACAAGCCTAGTCTTTTCAATCTTTCCTTCTTATGACAGTCTCGCCATCCCACGGGATCAATCTCGTGAACCTACGCTGCACTGCTTCAATCCCAAGGATGTCCTTCCTCAAATTAGGAGACCAAAACTGTACACAATACTCCAGATGTGGTCTCACCAGAGCACTACACAACTGCAGAAGAACCTCTTCACTCCTATACTGAAATCCTCTTGTTATGAAGGCCAACATTCCATTAGCTTTCTTCACTGCCTGCTGTACCTGCACACCAACTTTCATTGACTGGTGTACAAGGCCACCCAGGTCTCGCTGTACCTCCCCCTTACCTAACCTAACCCCATTGAGATAATAATCTGCCCCCTTGTTTTTGCCGCCAAAGTGGATAACCTCACATTTATCTATATTATACTGCATCTGCCCACTCACTCAACCTGTCCAGGTCACCCTGCAACCTCCTACCATCCTCTTCACAGTTCACACTGCCACCCAGCTTTGTGTCATCCGCAAACTTGCTAGTGTTGCTCCTAATTCTCTCTTCCAAATCATTAATATATATGGTAAACAGTTGCGGCCCCAACACCGAGCCTTGCAGCACTCCACTCGCCACTGCCTGCCATTCTGAAAACGACCCGTTCACTCCTACTCTTTGCTTCCAGTCTGCCAACCAATTTTCTATCCATATCAACACCCTACCCCCAATACCATGTGCTCTAATGTTAGTCACTAGTCTCCCGTGCGGGACCTTATCAAAGGGTTTCTGAAAGTCTAGATACACTACATCCACTGGCTCCCCTTCATCCATTTTACTTGTCACATCCTCAAAAAATTCCAGAAGATTAGTCAAGCATGATTTCCCTTTCATAAATCCATGTTGACTTGGACTAATCCTTTTACTGCTATCCAAATGCCCCATTATTACCTCTTTAATAATTGACTCCAGCATCTTTCCCACCACCGAAGTCAGGCTAACTGGTCTGTAATTCCCCGTTTTCTCTCTTGCTCCTTTCTTGAAAAGTGGGATAACATTAGCTATCCTCCAATCCACAGGAACTGATCCTGAATCTATTGAACATAAGAAAATGATCACCAACGCGTCCACTATTTCTAGAGCCACCTCCCTGAGGACCCTGGGATGCAGACCATCAGGTCCAGGGGATTTATCATCCTTCAGTCCCATTAGCCTACCCAATACTATTTCTCGCCTAATGAAAATTTATTTCAGTTCTTCTACCCACTTAGATCCTCTGTCCTCCAGTACATCGTCACATTGCACATAAAGTGCGAGTGAAATGAATTTGCCAGCAGCCGTAAAATGATAAAGAACACACAAAAACACACTAAATATTTAACACAAACATCCACCACAGCATTCATCACTGTGGTGGAAGGCTCAAAAATTTGGCCAGTCCTCCTCCATTTTCCCCCGTGGTCGGGACCTCAACCCTCCCCAACAGCCGTTGCATGCGTCCAAATGTAGACAGGTAAAAGTTCAGAATTGGCACTTCCCCACCGGAGACCGCGGCTTCAGGTTGGTCGAAGATTTAAAGTCCCCGCCGCGCCACAGCCAGAAGCACCGCAGACCACAGGGTCGGCGGTGGGAGCTCCCCTCCAGGGGTCCCCGGCGCGGGACCCCGCTCCTGATGGTAAGTCCACGCCGGGCCGCGGTAGACGTTGGGCACAGGCCGGCGGTGGAAGCTTCTTCTTCTCCCTGGTCCCCCACGAGGGATCCCAGGATGCGGACGCCGCGTCAGCTGAAGCTCTGCAGACCGCGACTTCAGGCTGCCGGCTGCAGCGGGCCTGCAAACGGAGCGCTCCCCTCCGGCAAGCCCTGGCGAGGGCTCGCCCTCTCCGCGCCGAGAGTCCGCGTTCCGCGCGCCACTGAAGCCCTGGGCACGTCTCTGGGAAAGGCCGCACCGTTCCTTGTTGTTAGGCCACGGGGGAGGCGACCTGGAAAAAGTCACGTCTCCGTGGAGGAGGCAACCAAAACGGTTTCCCCCTCACCACCCCCCCCCATACAAGACCAACAAAGAAACATTAAAAACATACTTTAAAACACACTAAAAAAAAAAGTTGAAAAGACTAACACGCTGCTGACAGGGCTGCCGGCTTGCAGTGCTCCCACCGACCCATGTATCATGCCTGAATGCCCCCCCCCACGAAACGCCAAATGACTCCGGGAATGCCGAGGTGACAGAGGGAGCGAGAGAGACGAGATGGGGAGCGGGAGAGCGTGAGAGAGAGAGAGAGAGGGAGGGAGGGTATGAGAGAGCGAAGGGCAGAGACACAACACAGCAAGAGAGGGAGAGAGAGAGGGATGGAGGGAGAGAGAAAGGGGAGAGAGAGAGAGAGTGGAGAGAGCAAGAAAGAACGAGAGACCCGAACCCAAGCACAGCGGCAGACCAACGCCCACAAAAACAATCATCCAGATCTTGAAACCCAAACCACCAATAGGTTTAATCTGTTGCAATCCCCGGAGGTACAGCATGACCCCCCACATCCCTGCATTTTCCAAGCCGCAAGATCCCAAGTTAACCTCACCGGGCCACCACACCTCCATTGGCGAGTGGCATGTCAACGAAACAGGAGGTCGGGCTGATCCCGGCTGCTCCCACCTGCTGGCTGCACCTTGTTGTTACGATTATCAATGGTCGATTTTGTATTGTTAAATATGGACTTAAAAAAAAAAAAAATCAGAATTTAACAACGTAAAACCGTACATCCGTATTCTTATCGCATTTCCGTACAAAATACGGAAAATCCGTACTACATGGCAGCTCTGTAATGTACCATTCAGCTTGTTCTTCATATTAAAGTGCATGTAATATCAGCTAGTCAAAAAATCTATTTTAAAATAATTTGGCCTTTGTGCTTCAAATCAATCTTTTGTTCCATCGCTCTAACAGAGTGCATAACTAACACAAATGAACTGTGATTCACTTGAATTGTCTTTGCAGCAGAAATGGCCCATTTTGATAATGATAAAGAAAGTCATCCAAATTTGTAAAATTCCATAATATGCTGGAAAGCTGCAATCTGATCAAGTAGAAGATGAGGTGCTGTTTCTTAAGTTCATTATATGCATCATTATTATAGTGCATGCAGGAGGCCACAGACTAACAGGTCAGCGTGTGTGGTTTATTACACATTTGTCACGTATTTAGAGACAGTGAAAAAGCTTGCGAAATGAAGACTTAAAATGGCAAGTAACAAGAACGTATTCGGAACATAAATGGCACTTTGGAATATTTTGGGGGAGATACACTGAATTCCAGTTCTAATCATAACGATAAAAATTCAAAGCCAGCAAACTAGACATTAATTAAGCAAAGGTGGCTGGCCTTCCAATGGTAAAGTATAATCTGAAGAAGGGTTTCGGCCCGAAACGTCACCTATTTCTTTCGCTCCATAGATGCTGCTGCACCCGCTGAGTTTCTCCAGCATTTTTGTGTACCATTAATTAAGCAAAGACAGGAGAAGTTTTATTGAAGTTTATAAAATTGAAAAGAAAATGCATTTGTCTGGACAGTTTGCATCACCCAATTATGTTATGGTTGATCAGTCTTTCACTAGCTTAGGTATAGTTCATATTAAGTGTTTAAGTTTTCTTTCCTTCCAATAGAAACATAGAAATTAGGTGCAGGAGTAGGCCATTTGGCCCTTCGAGCCTGCACCGCCATTCAATATGATCATGGCTGATCATCCAACTCAGTATCCCGTACCTGCCTTCTCTCCATACCCCCCCTGATCCCCTTAGCCAGAAGGGCCACATCTAACTCCCTCTTAAATATAGCCAATGAACTGGCCTCAACTACCCTCTGTGGCAGAGAGTTCCAGAGATTCACCAATGGTACAATGATTTTTGAAAAAAGATTGTCAAGTCACGTGACTTGGGCAGAGTGATTTTGATTGTTCAGTGGGAAATTTATAGAAATGTTTTCACTCCACCAATGAATTGTGTCTTATGAATGCAATGGGAAAAGTATAATTTGATGCACAGTGCAAGTCAGTTGCGTGGGGTAGAACAAATGAATCAGTAGTTTTTGTCTTCTCATCGTCAAGCTTTTCAAACTCAATTATCACTGTGTTTACTTTCACATAAACACAGCCAATCCATGAGCACACACTGATGTAGAAGAATAACTATAATATAGTGTAGATTCATGTGTTAAGTCTGTTAGTACAGAGTTCACGGTTGCAATTCAATGCATTAAGTTAAACAACCCTTCGATATGATTTAATGTAATTTGCTGCTATGAGCCCAAAGTCCGTTTTTCATCACTAAACTTGCAGAATATTTTCTTCCAATGTCAATTTCTCATCCAACTGCCAGATATATCATAAAGTACTCCATAAAATTTAAATGGGAGAGAACCAATAACTGGATAACAACTAGTAAATACAGCAGTGCTTGGATGTGAAGCACTTTGGTGATGACCAAAAAGGTGTGCGTGAGGAGGCAAAGCAAATCATTAAATTGTGACCGGAAGTGCAGACCAAAAATTATCCAGATATACAACCACAAAAACATTGCCATTAACTTTTGTAGTATATTTTCTACTGATCATTCTCCTTATCTGCCTCCAACCAAGAGGCCTTCCTACAGTCATTAGCTCTACTATTCAATGAAAAGTTTTTTTTAAAAATTGACAAATCTAACAGATAAAACTTCAAAAACAAGGCAGATTCAAAAAAGATTCTGTCCAACCAAACATCATGGCAATGAATTGCGTAAAATGTTTGGGACAAAGACCGTAATGTTTGGGACAAAGACCCATCATTTATATATTTGCCTCTGGACTCCACAATTTGAGATTTGTATTAGAAAAAAAATCACGTGTGGTTAAAGTGCCCATTGTCAGATTTTAATAAAGGCCATTTTTATACCATTTGGTTTCACAATGTAGAAATCACAGCTATGTTTATACATAGTCCCCCCCCATTTCAGGGCACCATAATGTTTGGGACACATGGCTTTACGGGTCTTTGTAATTGCTCAGGTGTGTTTAATTGCCTCTTAAATGCAGGTATAAGAGAGCTCCCATCACCTCGTCTTTCCATAACGTTTGAAGACTTTTGTTGCTGTTTATCAAAGGACAAAAGTTGTGCCAATGAAAGTCAAATAAGCCATTATGAGACTGAGAAACAAGAATAAAACTGTTAAGAGACATCAGCCAAACCTTAGGCTGTTTGGAACATCATTAAGAAGAAAGAGAGCACTGGTGAGCTTACTAATCACAAAGGGACTGGCAGGCCAAGGAAGACCTCCACAGCTGATGACAGAAGAATTCTCTCTATAATAAAGAAAAATCCCCAAACACCTGTCCGACAGATCAGAAACACTCTTCAGGAGTCAGGTGTGGATTTGTCAATGACCACTGTCCGCAGAATACTTCATGAACAGAAATACAGAGGCTACACTGCAAGATGGAAACCACTGGTTAGCCGCAAAAATAGGATGGCCAGGTTACAGTTTGCCAAGAAGTACTTAAAAAAAGCAACCACAGTTCTGGAAAATGGTCTTGTAGACAGATGAGACGAAGATTAACTTAGATCAGAGTGATGGCAAGAGCCAAGTATGGAGGAGAGAAGGAACTGCCTAAGATCCCAAGCATACCACCTCATCTATGAAACACAGGGTGTTATGGCCTGGGCATGTATGGCTGCTGAAGGTACTGGCTCACTTACCTTCACTGATGCTACAACTGCTGATGGTAGTAGCATAGTGAATTCTGAAGTGTATAGACACATCCTACCTGCTCAAGTTCAAACAAAAGCCTCAAAACGTATTGGCTGGCATTCATTCTACAGCAAGACAATGATTCCAAACATACTGCTAAAACAACAAAGGAATTTATCAAAGCTAAACTATGGTCAATTCTTGAGTGGCCAAGTCAATCACCGGATCTGAACCCAATTGAGCATGGCTTTTTATATGCTGAAGAGAAAACTGAAGGGGACTAGACCCCAAAACAAGCATAAGCTAAAGATGGCTGCAATACAGGCCAGGCAGAGCATCACCAGAGAAGACAACCCAGCAACTGGTGATGTCCATGAATCGCACTTCAAGCAGTCATTGCCTGCAAAGGATATGCAATAAAATACTAAACATGGCTACTTTCATTGACATGACATTGCTGTGTCCCAAACATTATGGTGCCCTGAAATGGGGGGACTATGTATAAACACTGCTGTAATTTCTGCATGGAGAAACCAAAATGTATAAAAATGGCATTTATTAAGGTTTGACAATGTGCACTTTAACCACATGTGATTTTTTTCTATTACAAATCACAATTTGTGGAGTACAGAGACAAATAAATAAACAATGGGTCTTTGTCCCGAACATTATGGAGGGCACTGTACATACTTCATAAGTGATAGGAGCAGAATTAGGCCATTCAATCATGGCTGATCTATCTCTCCCTCGTAACTCCATTCTCCTGCCTTCTCCCTATAATCCCTGACACCTGTCTTAATCAAGAATCTATTTACCTCTGCCTTAAAAATATCCATTGACTTGGCCTCCAAAGCCTTCTGTGGCAATGAATTCCACAGACCCACCATTCTCTGACTAAAGAAATTCATCCTCCTCTCTTTCCTAAAGGAATGTCCTTAATTCTGAGGCTATGACGTCTGGTCCTATACTCTCCCACTAGTGAAAACATCCTCCCCACATCCACTCTATCCAGGACTTTCAGGTTTCAGTTTCAATGAGGACCCCTTCATCCTTCTAACCTCCAGCGAGTAGAGGCCCTGTGCTGTCAAACATTATATGTGCATATACATACGTAAATCTTTCTGCAACTGCGTTACTTATAACATGACAACACGGAAACAAGAGTTCTGCTCATTTTACAAACTTTTCCTTGCCCAGATAGCTTTTTCAAAAAGTTGGACTTACGAACGAATTTGTAGAAGGTCTGTCTCTATTTTGTGCCCCGTGTTTCTAAAGATTTGAATAGCAGCTTCAGCAACTTTATCATCCTCCATTTTTAGACACTGCAAGAGTGATTCATATGTCTCTGAAGAGTGGAAGGAGGTAGGATGTGTGAATGATAAAACCTGCCGGACAGTAATTGGGGGAATAAATAAATCTTTTACAAATTCTTATTTATTCTTGGGTACAATGTGCACTATTTTTTAAATAAACTGAAATTCCAAAATGGCAATTACTGTTAAACAATATGCAGTAGCTAATTCATTACTGTTACTTAATATCAAAAGCTTCAAAAAATAGAATCAGACTACAAAATGAAACATAGTCAGTTTGAAATTTATACAACAGAAAACTCAAATGACAATTATTGGATGTTTATATTTCTAAGGAGTTTCTAAATGCAAACAATGTAATTCAAAGCATCAATCTAAATTGATATCAAACTAATAGAATTACTCTCCATATGAGTGGCAAATACCTTAAGCAACTCCAAGCCTGCCCTAATTGCAGAATCAGGTGACACACCCTCTTCTTCATCATCTGCAGTCCCTTCTATGGATTTGTTCATTAGTTTCACTAAAGAGCTGAAAAATACAAATGCGTTATGACTTAAAATTAAGCATATTGGGATACAAATTGACAGGTGGTCTGCCAGCCTTACGAGTATAAAAATACTTTTAAAAACTCTGGAAGTTAGTACAATTAATAATAATAATACATTTTATTTGTATAGCGCTTTTCAAGGACTCAAAGTCGCTTTTATGAATGGTCAGATTTTATTTTAAACATTCATATATTTGCAGAGATTCATTTAAAAGATGTTAGAGTGGACTATCTAGAATTCTATTTTATGTTCAAAAGTTGACAGATGGGATGGGATTTTTTTTTTAAATTCAGGAGAATGAGGGAAATTGCTTCAAACTAAAATTTATGAAGACATCAAAAACCTAACAGCCCGTCCCAAAATTTCTAGCAGTGGGATTTCACAGAAATACAAACTGAAGTATATACCCTTATTTTAAAATATTTTTGGAAGAGGGAAAGCTACATCAGCTGTTGTGGATACATCTGTTGTTAAGGCATCCCATATAAAGATGAAACATCATTTAATCTTTCAAGATGCTTATACTGTGCAAAGAGACTAAAGTATGCTTCCACCTTGTAGAACAGAATTTCCATTTGGATAGACGATGAAAAAAAAACACAAGTGTGACAACACAGTTGTTTCTAGAGCCCAAAATTAACCACCATGCTGGGCAAAACGAGGACTCCAATGCATCCACACTGACTCTCTATTCCATATTATGATAATCTATGAACATCATGCACTTCAACCTTGAACAAAACTGTAAAAATGTGAGGCACAAGGTTTTAATTAGTGCTAGAATCTTCTTGAGAAGATCGTATGTACATTGAAATTACTTGATACATTTTCGCAAATCTTAAATTATTTCTTCATAGAAATATTTGGTATCAGGTCATTATTGTCACGTGTACTGAGGTACAGTGAAAAACTTTGTTTAGTGTACTATTCAAGCAAATCATGCCATACATGTGTACAGCACTACAAATAGAGAAAGGAAACTAAGTGCAGAATATAGTGTTACAGTGACAGAGAAAGAGTATACATTTTTTTTGAGTGCAATTTCATTTGGTTGCTGAAATTGTAAGACTGCAGTAGCAAATCTTGCACGTACGATTATTTAAATGTTGATACTCTGCATAATTCATTTCAGTAAACTAAACTTTCTTTCTTTGGAAACAGCAACCTCTTTTTTACTGAATTTATCAAGGTTTCAAATACCTTAAATATTTTGAAAGCTATACCTGATGGCTTCTGAGTCAATGTGCACAGGTGCAATCCTTTCTAGTAAGAATTTCACCATTTCCAGGAAGGGATTAGTCGGCTGCTTGGGATTTGCTAGTTTACGTGTAATTTCTCTCTAAATAATAAAGGAAATAAAAAGCATTGTTAAATCAAATTCAAACACGTGCAAAGTAATTGATTCAGAAATGACAATCATTAATGGTTAGCCACAAATTGCTAGTTTTACAAGTTTGTTGTTTGCTAATAGTTAGGTGCAAAATGCTGGATTATCAATTACCAAGAAGGACATGCACTATCACACCATTTATACAGTTTACCATCTTAATTTATTTTAAGGTAAGAAGACAGTCTTCCACAAAAAAGTATTCATCTTTTTACCACCAGGGTTAATTGTCACTTTTAATCATTCAGATCAATTGTACATTTTAACTAGACCGTACCAAAACATCTTGGATTTAGATAATCTTGCATTATATGGCTTCAGACATCCTTTGTGAGGTAATACCAAAGAGTTGTGGTGGGGGAAGTTTATTTTCATTTTTAAACCGAGAAACAGGAGCTTTCCTAACACCTGATTCTGCACGAACAACCTAGCCTGAAGCTGGCAGTTATAACTGACCTCCCAGGCATAAGGAGCCTGAAAATTGAAAACTCGTTATTACTCCACTATTAACAGAGAGAAAGCCCATGAGGGTAGGGAATGTATAGTATTTCTGGATAGTGAACATCCTCCCCACTCATCACCAGAAGCTTCTATGGTTAAGAAGCCTGGGGTTGGGGGCTCATTTACTGTGATGAAAAAGATTATATGCTGCTGATAGGCAAAGCGCTCACCTCCTCTAGATTTTGCCAGGGTGCACGTTGGAAGAAACAAGATATGTTCAAGAGTGTACTTCTGGCAAACTCTGATGGATAACCTTAGTAATATCTGTCGTGCTGTTATTTACATGCAAATTAAAGAACAACCTGGAGTGAGGGGCTATGATGCACTAACAAAACAAATTTCAAATAGCTTCTGCCCAGTCTACCATACCATTGATTTGCAAAATCAATATTTCCCCAGCTACTTAACCTACTTAGACACGCATTCAATGTCAATTGGACTTATGGCAAGGACAAACTAAAATCCTGCAGATTCCTTAGAATCAGAATCACACTGAACAGTTCACAACTTTGATAACTGACATGCAACATCTCTGGCACCAAAGATTAACACCACACTTGGAACCTTATTCTTCACAGATGTGAATTATTTCAAAGGATTCTGAAAATGCTGAATTTATAATATTTTATTTTTTCCTCATTTTCCCGTCCTTCTCTTTCTTCGTACTTAATCCAATTACAACACAATCACTGATGATAAAAATCAAGCTTCTTTAATTAGAAATATCATAGGCAGTTAATAACAACATTCCCTTACCACACAGACTTCTGCTTGCTTGCAAGAGCAGGCAGGACTAATCAGCAGCTCCAATTGAGTACGCAGCCTCTCATCATCACCCAGGACCTGGTTAAATTTCTTCATGAAATCCTGTGCTTTTCCTGGGTCAGGCAAATTTTCTGTTTGCAGAATAATAAATGTTAAAGTTATATATAATTAATATTCACAGCAGCTAATTAAAAAAAAACTTTTTAATGGAACATTTCCAAAATCAAATTTTGAATAGTATTTGTTCTTGTTCCAATGTAATCACGTTATTTTCCATGTACCAGAGAAATTCAACTGCATAAATCAGAAATCCCTGTCCCTTTAGGGATTGTTCCAAATGAAACCTGTGATCCACACCTCTACCACATGCACTTCCCCTCATGTTGGCATCATCATTTTATTCATGTAGGTGACAAAATAATAATGGCTGTAATTTCACCCAAGGAGAAAGATTTTTTTGTATTTGTTTTATTGAAAAAACATGTTTGTAAATTAGTTAGGACCAAGATTAATTTGCCACAAAAAAAAAATTCTTGCTGCTTACATAAAGTCAGTTATTTCTCTATTTAGTATAAAAGCAGTCAGGTTTACCGTCCAAATATACATCAATGAACACAAGACATTGTCTCCAGAAAAGTTTAAAAGAGCAGTGAGGGGGGGGGGGGGGGGGGGGGGGGGGGGGGGCAGGGCAGGATATATATGTTAGACAACCATAAGACAAAAAGGCAGGAAAAAATACTTTGACTAGTTATTGTTGTCATGTTAACTTTCTTACAGTAGTGTTGCATTAGCAGTATTGCATCTGAATACATTGAGCTGAAAGCTTTGCTCAGTTGCAAATTCTACTTGGGAGTGGAGTTTCCACTCTTGGTACTTAACCAAATTTTTATTCTGTACATTCTCAACAGGCTTCACAAATAGAAGCAAATGCTTCAATGAACAATCCATGCTAGTGGATTATATTATATCACAAGATCAGTCAAAGAGCAACTGCGCAACAGATATGCCCAAAACTAGAGTGCAGTTTATCTGAAGAGTTTCTTAATCTTATTTGTAATTAAAAAATGCAAGCTACTGCTCATAGAATAACACCAAATTTCAAAACCTACAAGGTTGTCAATTTACTTTGGAAGACGATTGTACAATCAAACTATATGCTCATAAATGGTGGTAAACCGCTTGCAAAGCATTTTGGCCCCCCAAAATGTTTTACCACCACATTTCCTCTGATACCACAGCCAGGGTGAATTACAGTACTGTTTGGGTAGCAAACAAAACAGAAGAGTATGGTACCCCTTATATGCTTCTGTTGAAACAGAATGACATTCGGGGCATTTTGATAGGCCCATGCAATTAGCAGCAACAGCAATTGCTGATATACAATGGTGGATTAAGGGTGTCTCATATGCTTCCAGAAAAATTCTGGTTGAAACACCTGCTATCATTCTACAGACTGTTGCACGTGCGCTAGGTTGGGGCGCTACTGATACCATTACCAGCTGTGGAGGTAGATGGAATATGGAAGAGGTACCATTGCTCAAAGCACATGGAATTAAGTACCTAGAATTGTTAATTTCATTGGCTTAAAGCTTATTGCTCTAATGTGCAAAATCTGCATGTGCAGGTTCAGATTGACAACACTTCGGCAGTAGCATATGTCAATCACATGGGTGGAATCAAGTCAGAGTCTTGTGACAGATTGGCAAACGTTATCTGGCACTGGTGTATTATTCGAAACATTTGGCTTTCAGCAATCTACCTACCGGGTAGATTCAATATAATTGCAGACACCAGGTCACGAAAATTTAATGACAATACGGAATGGATGTTAAATCGTGACATTTTTAATAAAATTGTTGCAAAATGTTTGGAATGCCAGAAATTGACTTGTTTGCTTCTACACTTAACCACCAATTACCTCAATATGTTTAATGGGAACCAGATCCAGGTGCAACAGCGGTGAATGCATTCTCGCTAAATTGGGGTGGAATGTTTTTATATGCATTTCCTCCCTTTTGTCTCATTAGTAGGTGTCTACAAAATATCAAGCAGGATTCGGCTTCAGGATTGTTGGTGGTCCCAGATTGGCCTACACAACCATGGTCACAGAACCAAAACCTCTTATGGATATTCCAAGACAAGAAAACCTACTTGTGCACCCTGTATCTGGTGATTTTCATCCTTTACATGATCGTATTGATTTGTTGTTTTGCAGATTCTAAAAAGGCCATATCTCGGAAGAGGACTATCAGATCGCACTATGGATGTAATTGCAGGAGCCTGGAGAGATAGTACCCAGAACCAGTACATTTCTTACATAAAGAAATGGGAGGTGTTTTGCTCAAGGCAGAATATTTCATACCACACTGCAGACATCTCAGATGTTTTAGAGTTTCTGTCAACACTGCATTTTGATTCCAATTTAAGTTATAGTGCGATCAATACTGCAAGGAGTGCCCTCTGCTTATTTATGGAGAGCATCAGAACAACAGATTCTAGGATCACACCCTTTGGTCTGTATGTACATGAAGGGAATTTTCAATGCCAAGCCTCCTAGACCCAGGTATACAGAAATCTGGAATGCGAGGGATGTGCTGATGTTACTTCGGGAATGGAGTCCCGTTTCACATTTGTCTTTAGACAAAATTGCCATGAAGGTAGTCATGCTAATGGCATTAGTTTCAGCACAAAGAGTACAGACATTACATAAATTACGTATAGATAGAATGGTAATGACAGCAGATGCAATTACATTCTATGTCTATGATTTACTCAAACAGAGCAGACCAGGAGTCACGGGGTGTAAATTGGTCTTTGCAGCATATCCTATGGATCTAAGACTATGTGTAGTGGCACATTTAAAATGTTACATTGAGACCACCAAGGACTGAAGAGGTGCAGAATCAGCATTGTTTATCAGCCATAAAAAAACACATAAGAAAGTGTCAGTACAGACTATCTCGAGGTGGCTGAAGCAGGTGCTGGTTGATGCAGGAATTGATACAGGTACTGACAAATTTTAATCTCATTCCACCAGGGCGGCAGCAATATCGGCGGCCAAGGATTTGGACGTTCCAATAGACCATATCCTCGCGGCCGCAGGATGGGCAAGTGAACGGATGTTTCACAAGTATTACCATAAAGAAATAGCAGACCCTGGGGCAATTGTTGGTGCTGTTTTGGATTCAGTATTAAATGTTTCCCTGCGATAAAAAGGGGACAAAAATGTTTTTGTTATGATAAATATAACCATTAACTGATTACATTAATGTTATGGTTGTATATTATTGTTTTCACTCATTTAAAGTCAATCAATGCAGTGAGACACCTGGATTTGAATCTACGGCATGAAATCACACAAGCTTTGAAATCTTCACGTAGTCACTCACGTGACTCCGAAGTAAAATAGTAAGATTAAACGAGAACTTACCAGTTTGAAGTTTGATCTTTATTTTATGAGGAGTTACGATGAGGGACTACGTGCCCTCCGCTCCCACCCTCATAAAGATCAACTGGAAGTTATGTTTGTCTCGTGTAGCTTACTATTATAATTCGGTAAATTATCATCTGTGATTTCACACCGCTGCTTTGAAGATTGACGCGTGTGCGCCTGGACAGGGTCTTCTTCACGTAGTCCATCATCGTAACTCCTCATAAAATAAAGATCAAACTTCAAACTGGTAAGTTCTCGTTTAATCTTACTATTCTTTGCCGCAGATGGCTGTGGAGCCCAAGAGTGGATATATTTAAGGCAGAGATAGATAGATTCTTGATTAGTGCAAGTGTCCGAGGTTATGGGGAAAAGGCAGGAGAATGACATTAGGAGGGGAAGATAGATCAGCCATGATTAAATGGCGGAGTAGACTTGATGGGCCGAATGGCCTAATTTTGCTCCCATCATGTGATCTTATGAGCAGGTCAGGCAGCATCTCAGGAGAACATGGATGGGCAACGTTTCGTATTGGGAGCTTTCTTTAGACTGCGCCAAATGTGTTTGTGTAACTGATTAATTATACACTTTTGTAATATCTTGAACATTTTTGATTAAGTTTCATTCAAAATGGGGGTTCTCTCTAATCTAAAAAAAGATGTATTAATAAAAAAACATTCCTGCTACCCTTATATTCAGACCAAGAATTATACAGCGTGTTATTGAAAGGGTGTGGTTAAAATAACTGCATAGTCTTAACATGCAGGGCCATAACGCTAGTAAGTCTTTCCTGCAAGCGCAACATACCTTTAGTATGTGGAAATCACATAAAGTAGTCATCCTAATTATATTTGTTCAGAAACGTTGAACAACTTATCCTTCAACGTCACTAACTTTCTCCAGATCAAAGTTGTAGCTAAAGGCATTCGCATAGGTCCAAGCTATGCCACATCCAGAGACCAATGTCAATCAGTGATTCACTTGCAGTTCTTCCAACCTAATGTACTGCATTTAGTTTTCACAATACAGACTTTTCTAGTAAAGAAACCAAACGCAGAATGGGCGATTACTTTGCAGTTACTCTGTATGAGAGACCCTGAACTTCCAGCTGTCTGCCACTTAAGGAATAACACTTGATCTTCCACCTGGGCAATTGCAGCATGCAGGACTCAATATCAAATTCTTTAACTTATAATAATTCACGCTATTTTTGTTTATATCAGAACTAGCCATTTTTCTAACCAGTTTCCATTACATTGAACTAGCCTGTCATAACTTTGGTTCCGTTTTTCTTTTTTTGAAGTCTGGATACATCCCACAGCACCAAATCATACCAAGAATCTAAATTGTCTTTTAATTGCCACATTAGATCATCCCGTCTAAATCCGAGAGATTTTACATCAAACCCCCACCCCAACCTTCTTTGTTGCCTACACTTACTTGCCTTTTCTCTTTTCTAATTCTGATATAACACAGCCACATGGGGGTGGGGGAGGGTGACAGGCAGATGGGTGGACAAAGGCCAGAAATGAAATGACTAAAGGTATGATGCTAGGATTGAAGAGTTGCACATTGCAAAGCCAGAGATAGGGATGTTTGTGGAAGGAGGAGGGGGGAGGGGAGAAATGGGTGAGAGTCACAATGGAGCACAGGAGAAGGTGGTGGGAAATAGGGGAAGTTATTCCGGCACTTAGTGTACCAACAGTATTTGTAGAAAAATGGAACTGCTGATGCTGATTTACAGATAAAGGCAGCGAGGGAATAATTGCCCCCCCCCCCTGCACCTATATTCCTTCCTCTAGCTTCACAATTCACAACTCTTCAATCTTGTTGTCTTTGTCTTTTCACCTCTGACAACCATCTACCTATCAAGAAGTCCCTCACCTGTAGCCAGGCTTCGGCGTGCCTCTCCCTACCACAATCAGTCAGAAAATGGGTCCTCACCTGAGACTTCACCTCGCCACGTGCCCCAGAGATGCTGCCTGAACTGCTGAGTTACTCCAGCACTTTGTGGCTTTTCTTTTTAAACCAACAATCGCTACTTTGATTTCAGGGGCACGGCTGCTTTCTCAGCAGAGGTACAGAAGTGTGAAAATGCATACCTCCAGATTCAGAGAGTTTCTTCCCAGCTATTGTCAGGCAACTGAACCAACTTATCCCAACTGGAGAGTGGTCCTGACCTACCAAGTACCTAATTGGAGAGCCTCGGACTATTTTTAATTAGACTTTACTGCGCTAAACATTATTCCCTTAATCCTGTATCTGTAAACTGTGGATGGCTCGATTATAATGTATAGTCTTTCCATTGACCAGATAGCACGCAACAAAAAAGCTTTTCACTGTATCTCGGTACATGTGACAATAAACTAAACAAACATTTTTAATTCTAAGAATCCAATACCAAAACAGAATGCATGTTAACCATGCAACAAATAATCCTACGTCCCTTGTCAATTCTTCCCTTCCCTCCCGTACCACCCCCTCCCCGGGCACTTTCCGTTGCAACCGCAAGAAATGCAACACCTGTCCCTTTACCTCCCCCCTCGACTCCATTCAAGGACCCAAGCAGTCGTTCCAGGTGCGACAGAGGTTCACCTGTATCTCCTCCAACCTCATCTACTTCATCCGCTGCTCTAGATGTCAGCTGATCTACATCGGTGAGACTAATAAACGGTTGGGCAATCGTTTCGCCGAACACCTCCGCTCGGTCCGCAAGAACCTACCTGACCTCCCGGTGGCTCAGCACTTCAACTCCCCTTCCCATTCCCAATCCGACCTCTCTGTCTTGGGTCTCCTCTATTGCCAGAGTGAGCAACACCGGAAATTGGAAGAACAGCACCTTATATTCCGCTTGGGGAGCCTGCATCCGGGGGGCATGAACATTGAATTCTCCCAATTTTGTTAGCCCTTGCTGTCTCCTCCCCTTCCTTAGGCCTCGAGCTGTCTCCTCCCATCCCCCAGCCCTCGGGCTCCTCCTCCTTTTTTCCTTCCTTCTCCCAGCCACCCCCTATCAGTCTGAAGAAGGGTTTCGGCCTGAAACGTTACCTATTTCCTTCGCTCCATAGATGCTGCTGCACCCGCCGAGTTTCTCCAGCATTTTTGTGTACCTTGCATGTTAACCATATCTGGGTGATTTATACATTTGCAGAGATCAAAGGTGGCAAAGAAGAGAGATTTCAAAGTGCATCCCTATGCATATGTAATGAGCTACTAATAAATTGTTTAAAATTGTACAAAGCTGTGAAATCAAACTACAAACTATACTTTGTGTTATATGCATTTGGAAAACAAGTGATAAAAAGCCTTCGGTGACACTTTAAGATGTTGGAGGGTACGCATTAATTATTAGTTTATCAAAATAGGTAACAGCCACTACATGTAATTAGAGATAGCATTAAAACAAATTTGCAATCAATATCAACAAATACACTGCGCAAAGTTGTAAGAGAAAACAAAAGCATACTTACTTGCTATGGCCATCAGTTTTGCAAACATTGCATTATTGTTAGCTTCGGACTGAAACAAACAAGGTTTTCATGTTAGAAAAACAATGACCTGATTTATTTTTGAAATGGCAAGCTTAGTAAACATTTCAGGTGAATCATTTTTTATTTAATTTATAGGTATGACTGTATTCAATCTTTGATTTTATTGTGTACGCTGAAAACATTCCAACGTAGTAAGACCCGTGTCTACTCTATTTGAACTGTGCCTGATGATCCATTCTGGTAGGAGGTGGCCTGGTCATCATATTAATCAGAAAAATGCACCTCTGGTAATTTAACAATGTCAGTTTTGCACTGATGCATTATCTTAGATTGGGTGTTCATTATGAATGAGTGCTGAACTGATCATGTTCCACCTAAGATCAAAATTTGAATTAAGATATTGGATCCTTATCAAAAATCAAAGAAATTATATAACTGGATACATTTCAAAACTGGTTTTATATATATTTTAATTACGTAGATATGTGCATCAAATGTTAATACACTAATGAAACTTACAGCAGGTTGTTTATGCAGGTCTAATAACTCCCGGACATGACTCCTCAGCATATTTTGGCACTTCCACATTTCGTTCAATGCTCTGCAGATGAAAAAAAGTATTCTTGAAACGGTAATATTAATAAGCTAAATTTTGCCTTCATGAATGTCATTTGTGTTTTAAACAGATAGCTTCTTATATTCTTTAAAACAAATATGTTCCTATAGTCACCTTGCTAACAAAAAAAACATGGACATGCGATGATCTTATGAAAATTCACACAAAAATTCATTTTGCAATCATGGAAATTCTTTCCTTACCATAGTCCCAGCATATTACCTGCCATACATAAGCTTTCCATTTGAATTGCATGCCTAGTTTTCTGAAGAGTAATGCTAGGAACGTCTTCAAAGACAGTACGTCCAAGACAACACAGCACTAAAAAAATCTAGGAATTTTAAGAATTCTCATTTACTCAGCTTTTACATACAGAAACTATGTAGTTGAACCTATTGAGTTGAAACTATGTAGTTGAACCTATTACACATTCATGTAATTTTAATACTGACCAAGCAAACTGACAAATCTCCAAACAATTATTTCAGTGACATCAAGAAGCACCAATGAAGAATCTCCCTTCATATTGGCTAAGGAACCCACAACAGTTTGAAAGATTGGTTTTACAGCAAATAATTTGTTTTGACCAGATACTTATCAAACATGTACAAAATGGGCACGTTTTTTAAACCTCTAATTTCAGTGGTAATAAAGATAACGCTGCTTCAGACAACATAAATCCATACTCGTAAAGTATGGAAGGACAGTTCATTAGGTCAGTTTATTATGCAACATAAATATAGAATTTTAAAAAGAGGATGCTGATCTTATAGAGGTGTATTACAATCACAAGGGAAATCAAAATTGATGAGCGTTTGACAGTTCTAGACCTGTACTCGCTGGAGTTTAGAAGAACGAGGGGGATCTCATTGAAACTCACTGAATAGCGAAAGTCATGTTTCCACTAGTGCGCGGGTCTAGGACAAGAGGGCACACTCAGAATAAAAGGATGCATTTTAGAAAGGAGATGAGGAGGAATTTCATTAAACAGAGGATGATGAATCTGTGGAATTCATTACCACAAATCGCTGTGGAGGCCAAGCCTTTATGTATTTTTAAAGTGGAGATTGATAGGTTCTTAATTATTAAGGGTGTTAAAGGTCACAGGGAGAAGACTGGAGAATGGGTTGAGAGGGAAAGACAGATCAGCCATGATTGGATGGTGGGAGTAGAATCGACAGAGGAGACATGAGTGAGGCAGCGGGGAAACTACGTTACCAAAGGAAGAGGACATCTCAGAAGTCTTAGAATTGAAAGCCTCATCTTGGAAGTAGTAGCAGTGGAGATGTAGAAATTGAGGGTAGAGGATAGCACCTTTGCAAGAGACAGGGTGGGGGGAAGTGTAGTCCAGATATCTACAGGAGTCAGTGGTTTTGTAATAGACATCAGTCGATAGTCTGGCACATGTGATGGAGACAGTGATCAAGAAAGGGGAGAATTTAGTTTAATTTATTGTCACCAGGGTCGAGGTACTGTGAAAAGCTTTTCATTGCCTGCTGACCTGCTCACCATTGCCTGCTGACCGGAAAGACAATACATGATTACAGTCGAACCATCCACAATGTACAGATACATGATAAAAGGAGAGGTATCAGGGATAGTCTAAGTGAATTTGAAAGCAGGGTGGAAGTCAATAGTAAAGTTAATGAAATCAACAAGTTTTGCACGAATGCATGAGGCAACCGTAATGCAGTCATCGATGTGGCAGAGGAAGAGTTAAGCATGGTGCCAGTGTACGATTGGAACAAGGACTGTTCGATGTAACCAACTAAAAGGAAAGCATAGCTGGTGCCCATGGCTACATCTTTAACTTGAAGAAAGTGAGAGGAGTTAAAGGAGAAGGGGTTAAGGGTGAGGACAAATTCGGCTGGGCAGAAGAGATTTGGTAGAGGAAAACTGATCTGTTCAAGGAAGAACAGAAGGGCCATGAGATCTTCTTGGTGGGAGTTGAAGGTGTAAAAGGACGTCCATTGTAGACGATGGGGGCTTACATATTGAAAGCTATTGAAGAGTTCAAGGGTGTGTGAGAAACAATGGGTTTACTAAGGCAGTTCTGTTAGTGGCGTTTAAGGAGATAGAAGTGGGGAGCAGGAAAAGTACAAAGATGGAGGCTGCGGAGGGGTTATCGCCAGAGGTGAAGAGATCAGCAACAGTTTGGGAGATGACGGCCTGGTGTTTGTCTGTGGGGTCATGGTGAAGGGGTAACAATGAGGTGGTGTTTGTCAGCTGGTGCCTGACCTCAGAATGGTTTGGAGCGATATGGGCCAAATGCAGGCAAATGGGACTAGCTGAGATGGGGCATCTTGGTTGACATGGACGAGTTGGGCTGAAGGGCCTGTTTCCATGCTGTATGACTATGACTAATTGTAGCTGAGTGAAGTGAGACCAATGTGCAGTTCTGACCAAGCAAACTGTTGAGGAGTAGTTTGGAATACTCTTATTTGATGACACAAACCAAAGTGACGGAGAATCTTCCATTACAGATTTTTTGTTTATTCATTTATAAGTCAAATTTGTGTGAGTTGGATTACACTAAATATGTTAAGGATAATACACTTTGACATGAGAAGTGAAAGGAGATCAGGAGTAGGGTTCATGGAAGCAAATTAACAAGTGATTTACAAAGTTGCAGCAATTGTATGATTAGAGTGGGAAAAACAAACTTTCTTAGTAAAGGACCCTCCAGGAAAAAAAATGGAACAGTCATTTAATGACGAGATTTGGCAGCAGATAAACAAGAAATGAATAATAACTGACAAATAAAACCTCTCAAGAAGAGTGATTGACCAGGGTTCATCTGATGCCAAAGTGTAATATTCTAATGGAATTGGACTAAACGTTACTAAAAATTGTAGCAAGTCAAGAGATTGAGAAGTACAAAACAAAAAACTTAAGTATCAGCAACAGATGATCAAATATTATTAGAGTGAGAAGATGAAGTACAAGAATAAACCAACAAGAAATACAAGATCTGTATGGAAGAACTACAGATGCTGGTTTATATCGAAGGTAGACACAAAATGCTGGAGTAGCTCAGCGGGACAGGCAGCATCTCTGGAGAGAAGGAATGGGTGACGTTTCGGGTCTGAAGAAGGGTCTTGGCCCGAAACGTCACCCATTCCTTCTCTCCAGAGATGCTGCCTATCCCGCTGAGTTACTGCAGCATTTTGTGCGACCTAAGAAATACAAGATGATTGTCGGAACTTTCACAACGTAAACACCAAAATTAAGCAAAAGTCTCACAAAAACATAGGAATTAATTACGAGGAATAAACAAATGGGCGAGGTTTCAACCAAATAATTTGCACCAATCTCCACGGCAGAAGGTGGTAAATGTACCATAAATAGGGAGCCAAAGATCTAAATTAGGGGAGGAGCTTCAAGTAATTACTAAAGAGAAAATACCTGTGAAATAAAGGATATTAAAAACCAGTAAGTGTGCAAGAACTGATATCCTGCATCTTAGGATTTCAAATATGTAATATCAGGGATAACAGACACAACGCTATCAAAACACCGTAGATTCTGGAAAATCTCTATTAGAGAACAGCACTATTTGGGAAATGAGAAAAAGTAAGTAATTAACGAGAGATCAGTTAGCTAGTCATCAGGAAATCACTGGATACCAAGGATAGAGAAATAGAATAACTATTAAATTATATTACAATTTAACAATTAGAGTCAACATGGATATTCGCATTTCCCACCTCTATCTGTAGCATTGTTGGTTATGGTTCCAAGTCCTCATTCAGATACTCTCAGATACCTTCTATCAACAAAATTAATTATTTGTTCCTTAACTTTCAAACTCTCCCCCAAGAGAAATAAATCCGTTTACTTCTCCTTATTTATGCACTTCAATTATGTGATCCCCCAACATGCCGGGTCTCCATTATTTCAAAGAAAGCGACCCAAGGCTTATCGGGTTTCCCAAAAAAATTAATTTTCCATGTGTGATGTTATCCTCAAATCTCCTCAGCACCTTTCCTTCCTGCCATGTGATTTTCAGATCCACAAAAACACTTTCCCCCTCCAACAGTCCCCCTTCAATGAAAACAGGCAACCACTTTAGAATACCAGCTTAACTAACATATCTAAATATTTTACAATCTTCAGGGATACAGTGCATTCAGAAAGTACTCCTTCACTTTTTCCACATTTTGTTACGTTAAAGCGAAAACAGGTAGTTTGTTGAGGCACTTTTGGCAGCGATTACAGCCTCAAGTCTTCTTGGGTATGACGCTACAAGCCTGACACACCTGTATCTTTGGTAATTTCTCCCATTCTTCTCTGCAGATCCTCTCAAGCTGTCAGGTTGGATGGGGAGCAGCGATGCACAGCTATTTTCAGGTCCCTACAGAGATGTTCGATCGGGTTCAAGTCCGGACTCTGGCTAGGCCACTCAAGGACATTCACAGACTTGTCACAAAGCCACTCCTGCATTGTCTTGGCTGTGTGCTTAGGGTCGTTGTCCTGTTGGAAGGTGAACCTCTGTGCCAGTCTGAGGTCCAGAACGCTCTGGAGCAGGTTTTCATCAAGGATCTCTCTGTACTTTGCTCTGTTCATCTTTCTCTCGATCTTGACTAGTTTTCCAGTTTCCTACTGCTGAAAGACATCCCCACAGCATGATGCTGCCACCACCATGCTTCACCGTAGGTATGGTATTGGCCAGGTGATGAACGGTACCTGGTTTCCTCCAGACTTGACGTTTGGCATTCAGGCCAAAGAGATCAATCTTGGTTTCATCAGACCAGAGCACCAGAGAAAACAACCCATTTGACAAACTCCAAGTGGGTTGTCATGTGCCTTTTACTGAGTGACATCCTTCCAGCCACTCTACCATAAAGGCCTGATTAGTGGAGTGCAGCAGATATAGTTGTCCTTCTGGAAGGTTCTCCCATCTCCACAGAGGAACTCTGGAGCTTTGCCAGAGTGACCATCGGGTTCTTGGTCACCTCCCTGACCAAGTCCCTTCTACCCCGATCGCTCAGTTTGGCCGGGCAGCCAGCTCTATGAAGAGTCCTGGTGGTTCCAAAGTTCTTCCATTTAAGAATGATGGAGGCCACTGTGCTCTTCGGAACCTGCAATGCTGCAGAAACTGTTTTATATCCTTCCACAAATCTATGTCATGGCCACAATCCTGTCTTGGAGGTCTACATCTTCATCTTCATGGCTTGGTTTTTGCTCTGACATGCACTGTCAACTGTGGGACCTTTTGTGTCTTTCCAAATCACATCCAATTAATTTAATTTACCACTGGTGGACTCCAATCAGGTTGTAGAAACATCTCAAGGATAATCAATGGAAACAGGATGAACCCAAGATCAATGTTGAGTGTCATAGCAAAGGGTCTGAATACTATTGTAAATGTGATATTTCAGTTATTTATTTTTAATTACTTAGCAAAGATTTCTAAACATCTGTTTTCGCTTCTTCTTTCTGGGGTATGGTGTGTAGATTGATGATAAAAAAAATTTTAAATTATTTTAAAATAAGGCTGTAACGTAACAAAATGGGGAAAAATGAAGGGATCTGAATACTTTCTGAATGCACTGTATATTGATTAAAGAGATCTCTCTTCTCTCACCATATATCAACAATTCGCTAATCATCTTTTCTCTCACATGAATCAATTCAATTATTTGGACTAAATTCCAGTTGCTACATTTGTAATTGTCTAACCTGCCCACTGAGATCTTTTTGCAGTTTACAACTTTTACCCTTTGTTTCAACCATTGTTAGAATATTGATGTGTCATTTATAATTACTACAAGAGCTTAATACCGAGCCTTCCACTTAGTCATAGAGTGATACTATGTGGAATCAGGCCCTTCGGCCCAACTTGCCTACACTGGCCAACAATGTCCCAGCTACACTAGTCCCACTTGCCTGCGCTTGGTCCCGATCCCTCCAAACCTGTCCTATCCATGTACCTGTCTTAACTATTTCTTAAACTATGGTATTGTACCAGCTTCAACTACCTCTTCTGGAAACTTGTTCCATACACCCACCACCCTTTGTGTGAAAAAGTTACCCCCTCAGATTCCTATTATTTTCCCCTTCACCTTGAACCTGTGTCCTCTGGTCCTCGATTCCTAATCTCTGGGCAAGAGACTGTGCATCTACCTGATCTATTCCTCTTATGATTTTGTACACCACTATAAGATCACCCCTCATCCTCCTGCGCTCCATGGAATAGAGACCCAGCTGACTCAACCTCTCCCTATAGCTCACACCCTCTGGTCCTGGCAACACCTGCTTAAATCTTTTCTGAACCCTTTCAAGCTTGACAATATCTTTCCTATAACATGGTGCCCAGAACTGAACACAATATTCTAAATGCAGTCTCACCAATGTCTTATACAACTGCAACATGACCTCCCAACTTCTACACTCAATACTCTGACTAATGAAGGCTAAATTGCCAAAAGCCTTTTTGACCACATTGTCCACCTGTGACTCGACCTTCAAGAAACCATGCACCTGTACTCCTAGATCCCTCTGCTCTACAACACTACCCAGAGGTCTACCATTTACTGTGTAGGTCCTGCCCTTGTTCGACGTCCCAAAATGCAACACTGCACACTTCTCTGTATTAAATTCCATCAACCATTCCTCTGCCCACCTGGCCAATAGATCCAGATCCGGCTACAATCTTTCACAACCATCTTCACTATCTGCAAAACCACTCACTTTTGTATCATCAGCAAACTTGCTAATTTGGCCCTGTATGTTCTCATCCAAATCATGATGTAGATGACAAACAGTAACGGGCCCAGCACCGAACCCCGAGGCACACCACTAGTCATAGGCCTCCAGTCCAAGAAGCAACCTTCCACCATCACCCTCTGCTTCCTCCATGGAACCAATTTGCTATCCATTCAGCTATCTCTCCTTGGATCCCAAGCGATCTAAACTTCCAGAACAGCCGACCATGCAGAACCTTGTCATATGCCTTAATGAAATTCATGCACACTACATCTGCAGCTCTGCCCTCATCGACCTTTTTGGTCACGTCTTCAATACAAATCAACCAGATTTGTCAGACACGACCTCCCACGTACAAAACCACGCTGACTATCCCTAATCGGCCCTTGCCCATCCAAATGCCTATATAACCTAACCCTCAGAATACTCTCTAGTAACTTTCCAACTATAGATGTTAAGCTCACTGGCTTATAATTCCCAGCATTTCCCCTGCAGCCGTCTGGAAAAGAGGCAATTTGCCACCCTCCAGTCTTCCGGCACCTCTCCTGTATTTAAGGACGACTCATAAATTTCAACCAGGGCTCCCGCAATTTCCTCTCAAGTTTCCCGCAATGTCCTCGGATATATCTGATCACGCCCTAGAAATTTGTCTGCCTTCATACACGACAGTACCTTCAGGTAACACTGACTGCTCTCAATACAGTTCCATTGACTGCCTCAAGTTCCTTCGTCCTACTGTCTTTCTCCTCTGTAAATGCAGAGGAGAAATACTCATTTGAGGACCTTGCCCATCTCCTGTAGCTCCACACAGAGGTGACCACTTTGATTCCAGAAAGGTCCCACTCTCTTTCTAGTTACCCTTTTCCCCCTTATGTTTTGTAAAATCTTTTGAGATTGTCCTTAATGCTACCCACCAGAGCTATCTCCTGCCCCCTTTTTGTCCTTCTGATCTCCTTTTTCAGTTTATTCTTTAGCTCCTGAATCCTTCATCTGCCTATTATGTCCCATGCATCCTTCTTATATTTGACCAATGCTTTTGACCAACACTTACTCAAAGTCAGAGTGAGCAACACCGGAAATTGGAGGAACAGCACCTCATATTCCGCTTGGGGAGTCTGCATCCTGGTGGCATGAACATTGAATTCTCACAATTCTGTTAACCCTTGCTGTCTCCTCCCCTTCTGACCTCAGCCCTCGGGCTCCCCCTCCTTTTTCCTTTCTTCTCCCCGCCTCCCCCCACCCCCTATCAGTCTGAAGAAGGGTTTCGGCCCTAAACGTTGCCTAGCTCCTTCGTTCCATAGATGCTGCTGCACCCGCTGAGTTTCTCCAGCATTTTTGTATACCTTCGATTTTCCAGCATCTGCAGTTCCTTCTTACACACTTACTCAAAGTCCTTAGAACATTTCTCTTTGGCACCCACTGAGCAAATGTTTAATTCAATGCCAATCATTTTTCCTTGTGTTCCTTAGGCTTCACCTCTTCTGATGTATTATGTAATACTTTGTCTACCACTATACTAAAATCTATTTAATCTCTCAGAAACGTGTTACCTTCATCAATCCTCTTGGTATCATTTTAAGGATGAGGGGGCTGTCCCACGAGATAAAAGGCTAACCTGTATGAATTGCATGTTAGAAGAATGAGAGGTGATCTCATTGAATCAAACCATATTCTGAGAGAATGCTTCCTTTAGAGAATCCACTGTTAGGAAGCATAGTCAAAGGAAAAGATCTGGTGTTAATGCAGATGGTTGGAAATTCTCTCGGATATACATTCATATATAATTGAGTTAGTGATGAACAGTTTTAGGATACTAAAGGAATTGTGTGATGTGTACTTGGCAAGAATACAGACATATTAAAGAATAGTTCGTGCTGAAAGAGGTAATTTGGAACACTGAACACATTCTGCAATAGCCCTCCAATCAGTAACATTCCCTAGCTCTTTTTCCTTTCTCCTATTATTTTTTCCCCTTCCCAATGTACCCATTCAATTCAGTTTTTAAATCAATTCCACATCTCCACTTTTTCAGGCGGTCGATTCAGATCACGATCACTTGCAAACAAACATGTTTTTCATTAAGATTCCTCTGGCCCCTTCTGTCACAACCTCCCACGACCCCAAACTATGGGGACTTTTTTCTAATTACACCACCACTGTTCGAAAGAGAACAATTTCAGCTACTTCAGTTCATGCAAGTGACCAACCTTGCTTGTCTAGATTTACTTTACTAAAACTTTCCGGAGCCTCTGCATTCTGGTAATGGATTTAAATCAGTATTAAGAAATCGAGCAGAGAGATGAAAAGTTATTTTCAAGTGCTATATGAATCGAGAATGTTCTACCCAAATATGTGGTTGTTGCTGAGTATATAAGCAATTTTGAAGAGTTTTGGAGATTATACTTCAGGATAACAGTAAAATGCAGGAAGACGCATGAGCTTGAGACTTGTTCTTTACTCCTGTTATTCTGATCTATGTAACACTAACGAACTTACATGATACTCACTTTACTGCATTTGGGTCCAAGGAAGCGTAAAGGTAATAGAGACACTTCATTCTTTCTTCAGTTTCCAAATTATGAGGAACAAGATATTGAGCGAAGATTTTTTCCACCAATAACCTAATCAAGAACGAAAGTAGCAGTTGCATTGAATACAAAAAAGATCAATTTTAGTTTCTAAATACAAGATGTGCATATCACATAATATTTGATTTGTCACAAGAATCTAACCCTATTTCAGTTTCCATATCATCTTCCTACCTCAGCACACATTATAATTAAGCCCTGCAATGCTCTTCCAACTCTGGCTTTTAAAGCATCATTGTTTTTTATCTGTCCACACCTGGCAGGTAGATGTTCAATTATTTGAAACTCTAAAATTTTGGATTACCTACCCTAAACTGCTGTTTGCTTTCAATATGCCTCAATTTCTATCATCTGCTGTAAAGTAACCATCCAAGGATTGGCATCAAATTGTTTGTCAACTTTCTAGTAATGCACCTCAGGATATTATTTCATATGTGCTATATAAATCAAGCCTATGTTTAATTAAAAAAGACACCAAATTGATAAATTAAACTAACAGTACTTTGAACATCCAGTGAATTACAGTGAACTGATAGAGCATTACCATTCTTAAATGCTCTAAACAATGCCACGGCACTGAAAGACAAAATACCCAATCAACATTAAAGAATGCTGACAAAAAGATTAAATGGGTGGTACTGATTAATTAGTAGAAGCTATCATAGAACCGAGGCCACCTTTGATATCCTCAAGATATTGCAAAGGACTTCATAGCCAATTATTTGCTTTGAAGTGTATAGACTTGTAGCAAGCATGGAAACAAGCTTGTGCCTTGCAAGGTTTGATAACATTGAAGAGATAAAGCAGCAGCTGATCTGTTCTGGTAAGGTAATGTGGCCATCTGTTCCTCTTCCAAGGAAGTCATGACAATTTTACAACCACTTACAAAGGCAGGAACGACCAGTTTATCATGCCATCTTAATAGCTGGGTCTCCAATAGTGACAAAAGACAGATTGCTAACACTCAACATAAAATATATCCACTGTGAATTTGACTTTAACCAGTGTTTTGCTGACCTCCAAGTTCAATTTAATAGTAAATCAAATTTATACAACATTCTGCTGCACGGTAAACCATGTTATTCCAATAATCCCATCTATGTTGACATTTGTCTCTGAACAGAATTACAAAGTTAATTTACAAATTCATCCATCTCACCTTTTTGCCTATTTTATGTGAACACAGCAACATATGTATATTCCCTTTCAAATTTGGCCTACTTTGTTGGCCCTGAGAAGTCAATCTTGTGCAGTACTCTGATGCATACATTCTGTTGTGTATTAAATCTAACAAATAAATATTGGATTTACATAACACTTTTCTTGAGCTTAGGATTTTACAGCAAATTAAGTACTTACTGAAGTGCAATCATTGTGGTAATATAGGAAATGCAAATTTGCACCAGACACGCTCCAAGAAACAGCAATATAATAATCAAACAAAGTTTAAATCATTGATTGAGTGACTGCAGTGTTAACTTATGTTTCATGCAATGCTCAGGTACTTTAAGTCATTAATTAAGTGGGAAATAATAGAACACCAAAAAAGCTTGTCCATTCTTCAAAATGTAAGGCTGTTCTTTACCAACTTTTTTCAAAGTAAGCATTTCTGCCATGTAACATTCCCTCGACATGAATGTCAATTCAGGTTAATGCCTTTAAGTCTCTGGAGTGACACAAAAGATCTGACTCAGAGGCAAGTACATAGCTGACAACAATCCCCCATGAATCCTAACCTAACTGACATTCGGTGGGTGCGCTGCGAGTCGGCTGCCCTGCCTGCAGAGTGTTCGTTATTTTGACTTTTTTTTGGCGGTATGTCTAATGTTAGCTCTTGGTGTGTCTTGTGTGGGGGGGAAAGGGGGGAACCGCTTTCGGTCGCCTCCTCGACGGAGAGGCGACTTTTTCCATGTCGCCTCCCTCGCGGCCTAACAGCATGGATTGGAGCAGCCTTTCCCGGAGTTGGGCCCGGAGCATCAGCAGCAGGCGCAGCGCGGACGTTTCCATCGCGGAGCGGGGCAAACCCTTGCCGGTGGTCGCCAGAGAGGAGTGCTCCAATCGCTGGCCTGGTGATATTGGCATCATGGGGCTGTGGTCTGCAGAGCTTCTAACCGCAGGCGGGGCGTGGACTTGCCCACCGGAGTCTGGGGTCCTTTGCCAGGGATTGCCAGAGAAGAGCTCCGACCGCCGGCCTATGGCCTATAACATCGTGAAGTCGCGGTCTCCGGTAGGAAAGTGCCGATTCGGTACCGCCAAGCCACGGAGTGTGTTTGACTGTCCCGACGTCGGAGTTTTGATCACCCCGACGAGAGAGCATGTACTTCCGGCTGTCATAAGTGGCGACTACGGAGGGTTTATGGCCCAGACCACGGGTGAACAAAGGAGGAGGGCTGGCTGGACTTTGTTGCCTTCCACCACAGTGAAGAATGCTGTGGTGAATGTTTGTGTTAAATCTTATTGTGTATTGTGTGTTCTTTTTAAATGTCTCACTGCTGGCAAATTAATTTCACTGCACCTTCGGGTGCATGTGACGAATAATATTGACTTTGACTTTGATTCTTCTCAATATGCAATATCCAAAAGTCCCAAGTAGAAATCTATACACGACCACACTCCACTTTACAATTTCATCCACCTCATGTATTAACACAAAAATAGTAACCTCTGTTACTTCAACTTACAGCCACTTTAGATCTTTCCTTCTGACCTCAGAAGACTTAGACTGAGCTTCAGGAGTGTCTAAATAAACTAGCAATTGGTCACTTCGTCTCCATCTTAAGAATTCCTCCAATTCCTCATTTTCTAAACCATTGCATTTTATAATGTTTCTCAAAGTTTAATTTCACGCCTGGGGAGATAATATGGGAGATGTACCGTTAAAGTGTGCTTGTGTAAATTGCTGCTCCTCAGGTGGGAAAAGAGCCCATTTAAAAAAAGAAATGATGAGTCAACACCAAGGTCAATAAATAAATGGACAAACAATGATTATACACCTTACTGTCACAAGCCCCATTATGCATTAAAAATGCAATGTTAACCCCTAAAAAATCAATAGCTAAATGATGCAAATAACGTAACAGGAAAATAGACCATGTAAAAGTCTAGATTGTTTGCTCAGATGGCAAATGGGGCTAAGTCCTAATTATGGTTTTCAAATGGGTTTGTATTAAAACATTATCATAAATCAACCATTATAGAGTAATACAAAAAAATATATATATTTTGAAATCAGCCATGAAATCAAATCTTGTGCACAGATGCTAATTTGCAATTCAAAATATGGAATCACCTACTTGTCATCAATGCTGTTCTGGTAATAGATATGCAGGAGTTTATCTTTGATCCAATTCACTTTCTGAGCAGCCTCTTTCCCAGCTTCTGCATGTAGACAGTACTTTTTGTATAACTGGGCCAAGCCCATCATTGCTTCTTTCCGCACCCGCCACTTAAAATACAGAAAAAAATCATTGTCAGTTGGATAAAATAGTACGGACTGTTCTGGCTCTTTCTTCCAAATTACATTAATGTTACTCTTTCTGTTGTAAGCTACAGATGAATTTCCACACCACATTCATCTATTGAAATCCCTTTAATATTCTCCACCTGTGCAGAATGGCTCAGAGTAATAGGAACAGCATAACTAAGTCTACATCCACCCTCTACATGCATATAAAAGCTGCATCAGAATCTTGTCATGCAACCAGGTTTACTGCTGCAATCTAGTTCAACAAAAGGAGGAATGACTACGTTTGAGAGATAAAGTCACAATGAAGATGTGCGCTCTTCTGCCCCTCCATGCAGGCCTAATAGGAATAAAATGGAGCTCTTTTGAAAGAAGGAGCATCATAACATGCTTGACATCAAAGCAGCATTTGACTTGCATTGCATCAAGACACCCTGGTAAAACTCTATTCAATGGGAATTAAGGGAAACTCTCCTCTGGCTGGAGAAATACCAGCACAAAAGCTGACGGTTGCGAGTGTTGGAGACCAATCATCTCGGCCCTAGGACAATGCAGTAGGAGTTCTTCAAGGAAGAGTCCTAGGCCCAAACATCTTCAGCTTATCTGTTAATAACCTTAATGCCATCATAAAGTCAGAAGTGGGGATGTTAGTTTATAATTGTATAATGTTCAATTCCATTCACAATTCTTCAGAAACTGAAGCAGTCCAGGCCTACATCCAGCAAGACCTAGTCAGATCAATAGTCAGGCATGGGGTGATAAGTGGCAAGCAACATTCATGCCACGCAAGTAGCAGGCAATGACCAGCTCAAATAAGAGAACCCAACCACTTACTCTTAAACAATCAATGGCATTACCATTGCAAAGTCTCCAACCATCAACCTTATGGAGGATCACAACTAACCAGCCATTGAAACTTGTAGCTACAAAACTCAGAAGTTTGGTACCCAAAGCCGTTCCAACCTCCACGAGGTTGTTAGAAGTGTGATGAAATAGTCCTCACTTGCCAAGTACAAATGAAGCCCGCATCCTACTTGAAAATCAACATTACATTCAGGTAGGAAAATTAAGATTACATTTGTGCATGTCAGATGGTAAACAACAGTATTTTTAACTGTAATACAGCAGTAAACACATTCCTTGAGCTACCATAATGTTAGAATAACATCTGGATAACCCATCCTGCAGTCACATTGAGACAGATTTGAGAATGCTTCCTGAGTGTCATTCGACACAACATCTAGTGATACTGGGGATGTAACTTTTGACCTCAAGAACAGAACTAAGCTATCAATCAAGAATCATTTCATTAAATAATTTGCTTAATGAAATATTAAGTGAAACTGCAGATCACGTTGTAATTCACTTTTAAACAGAAATCTCACAAAGTCACACATACAAATTACAAGAAAATTACATATATAAAAGTAGATAAAATCAAAAGCTAAAAGGGATAGAATAGTATACAAGAACAGCAATTTCTCTTCTGATATTTTTCTTAAGATTTAGGTATGTAAGTCAATGGTAATGCCAGCATTTATTGTCCACCCCTAATGCTTCAGAACGGAGGAGGTAGTTGCGGGTTTGAATTGAAAGGTAGACCAGGGAAGGATGGCAGAATTCCTCTCTTGCAGGACATTAATGGACATTTGTTTTTAAAACAATTTAGTTGTATCTTGGTTGCAAGACCAGTGTATTAAAAAAAAAAAAATCCAGATGCATTTAATTACCTGATTTTTAGTTTCATAAACATCATGGTGTGATACGTGTTCTTATCTTTGACTCAACGATCCATAACTCATGCCGCTAGTCTACTAAGTTAGCTGTTACCCCCGTGATAAGATTTTTTCCTAACTCTACCTGTTTCCAGAGGGGAACATTTTCAAGTCACATTGCTTAGTGACAGAATCCTTGGGGAATTCATGGTAATATAGAGAGAATGAGAGCAATGTATTATTGTAAAATAGTTACTTTATAGTTGCCACAGGGTTGGGTGGGGTATAGAGCATGCTCCAGCTCTATGATTACAATTGGAGTCATGGGCTCAATCCCCAACATTAGAAAACCACGCAGGAAGTGGTGTGTGTATGTGCGTGTATAATATATATAATACAGGCGTGATTATAATACACACATATATATACATACAAATAAATAAATACAAACAGAGGGAGACAGGAATGTAGCATGGAGGCTACAATCAGATCAGACATGATCTTACTGACTGGCCAAGCAGACTTGAGGAGTAACCCGAACAGTTTGTAAGTTAGAAATGCACCCATGAATGGAGTTCCCACAGGGCAGGAGATGCTTGCAGTCCCAGTGTAGCTGGCAAACTCATGCCATCTGTCACTCAAATGATCTTTTCTATAAAGATAAATCAGATTTTTGTAAGCCGGGGATGACCTGCACTAGGATCCTCATAAATAGAACAGTCAAGGCTTTTAAGTGAGGTGGGGAGAGAATACATGGTCAGAAATCATGTAATAAGCAACAGATAAACAAGGTCATTTAAGGTATATGAATTATATTGAAAGAAATCAGAATGAGAGCAAAATATATGAACTACAGCCTGAAGACACAAATTAGCATTCTTTACACAAATCGACAGAATGCAAGAAACTTATTAAGAAGATTGTAGATTTTAATGCATTTTGCTCGGTTGACATGGCAATTGCTACTGAGATTTGGCCATATGATGGTCAGGAAAAGGAACTGAATAAGAGAAAGGCAGGCAGGATAGAACTAAGAAACGTAGAAGAATACGAGTTCAATAGAAGAATATAAATCCAAGAACCAGGAGGGACGCAGTGTGAGGGCAACGAGCACATAGAGGGACGGGGGTGGGGGAGAAGGACTATATTGAATACTTTTGTAACTGTGTCGGCGCCCTTTACGTGGCGACTCTTGCATACCTTGTATTGTACGCTAACAAAGAATCTCACTGCACAAAGTACACATGACAATTAAGTGTCAATCAATCAATTATGCAATGTCTGAAACAAAAAATCAGTGCTGGAGTAAAGTTTTGGGTCAGGCTGCTGCGTCAGACTGATATTGGGGGGAGAAGCTGGAAAATAGGTGGACAGTAGGGACAACATGTGATAGGTTTGATTGTCAGATAGGTGGACAGAGACGAGATGAAAACTGAGACATTAGGTTGTAAGATAAGGAGAAAAGAGTGAAAGAGAAACATAGACATAAAAACATAGAAAATAGGTGCAGGAGGAGGCCAGCCCATAGAAAATAGGTGCAGGAGGAGGCCAGCCCTTCGAGCCAGCACCTCCATTCATTGTGATCATGGCTGATCGTCCCCAATCAATAACCCGTGTCTGACTTCTCCCCATATCCCTTGATTCCACTAGCCCCTAGATCTTTATCTCTCTCTTAAATCCATCCAGTGATTTGGCCTCCACTGCCCTCTGTGGCAGGGAATTGCACAAATTCACAACTCTCTGGGTGAAAAAGTTTTTTCTCATCTCAGTCTGAAATAGCCTCCCTTTTATTCTAAGACTGTGACCCCTGGTTCTGGACTCGCCCAACATTAGGAAAATGTTTCCTGCGTCTAGCTTTTCCAGTCCTTTTATAAGTTTCTATAAGATCTCCCCTCATCCTTCTAAACTCCAGGGATCAATCTCGTGAACCTACGCTACACTGCCTCAATCACAAGGACGTCCTTCCTCAAGTTAGACCAAAATTGCACACAATACTCCAGATGTTGTCTTACCATAAACAACTGCAGAAGGACCTCTCTACTCCTATACTGAAATCCTCTTGTTATGAAGACCAACATTCCATTAGCTTTCTTCACTGCCTGCTGTACTTGCACGCCAACTTTCAGTGTACAAGGGCACTCAGGTCTCGCTGCACCTCCCCCTTACCCAACCTAACCCCATTGAGATAATAATCTGCCCCCTTGTTTTTGCCACCAAAGTAGATAACCTCACATTTATCTATATTATACTGCATCTGCCAAGCATCTGTCCACACAGTTAACCTGTCCAGGTCGCCCTGCAACCTCCTAACATCCTCTTCACAGTTCACAATGCCACGCAGCTTTGTGTCATCTGTAAGCTTGTCAGTGTTGCTTCTAATTCCCTCTTCCAAATCAGTAATATATATGGTAAACGGTTGCGGCCCCAACACCTAGCCTTGCGGCACTCCACTTGCCACTGCCTGCCATTCAGAAAAGGACCCGTTCACTCCTACTCTTTGCTTCCGGTCTGCCAACCAATTTTCTATCCATATCAACACCCTACCCCCAATACCATGTGCTCTAATTTTAGTCACTAGTCTCCCATGCAGGACCTTATCAAAGGGTTTCTGAAAGTCTAGATACACTACATCCACTGGCTCCCCTTCATCCAGTGAATACAAGAGATGTGAAGTCAAAGGGCAGGATATAGGTGGACGGGGAAAGTGATTTAAATGGAATTCAAAAGATTGAAACATATGAAATATTATTTTAAATGGAATAAATATTTAAAGGTCAGAGTTATAACACTTTTTTTTTTGGTGCAGTGGTTTTCAGGTCTCTCCAATCTATGTGTAGGCTACAGAATAATTATTTCAGAAATAGCACAATTTTTCTGCAATTTACTATCAAATGCCTATATTCCCCTACTCATCTCAGGAAACACACAGCTGTGCTGCAAAACAAAGAAATAGAACATGGTACTTTTGCAATGATAAATGTTGCAATCTCAAAACCTTACCCTTTTGTCAAGTGTTCTCTCTCTCACAAATCCAAGCAGCTGGTCATTCACCAGTGATAAATCTTTCTTTCCTGCTGTAATTATTGTTACAATGACATCATGCCGGATTGCCTCTTCTGGATCATGTGATCGAACCTTCAAGTAGTCTATTAAAAAGGATTTAGCACATACAATTACTGATTCAGGATTAACACATTTCTTTTAGCGAAACATAAATTGCAGTTTATGATTCTGTTAACAGACATCTTAAACTCATGTCACCGTTTCAAAATAATTAACAGTTCTGCAGACTTGATTAAGTGATGTGCATTTAAAATAAATGATATGGCTTTCAAACTGGTTTGAAACTTAAGTTCCATGCCTTACATAAGTAATTTTGCTGCAACGAGTTTAAAACTTTTTTTTAGCTTGTATCATGGAACCATGTAGAACAGTGGTTCTTAACCTTTCTGGCCCCGCGACCCCATCAGACATTCTTGGTCAGTACCGTGACATATATTGAAAAAAAAACCAGCCCAATTTATTAAAACATGTCTGCCAATACTCAGTCAATGGAATGACTGAAATTGCTTCGCAGCCAGCAGGCGATCAAAACGAGGACGAATGCTCATGTCAGCGTCGACCACAAGCCTATTGCGTGCCTTCGTTTTCAGAGTTACCACGGTTGAGAATCCAGCCTCACAGCAATAGGTTAAGGGGGACTGGACCAGCAAGGTCAGGGACCTCTTTGAAAGATCAGGACACCACTTTCTGCCAATACGTGGCGAGCACTTGTTCCATGAAGTCACTCTTGAGCTGCGCATCTTCACGTATTCGGTAAAATTCAACCTTCGCAGCCACGTCAGTATCGCTGATGGCACCGTCTTCAACAGAAAAGGGTCAGACGATCCACTCATCACGAGAGCGGTCGTCCAGTCCGGGGAAGTAACGTTCGATGGTTTCACGAATTGCCAGAAGGTGGGTTGAGATCCCCTGCCCCGGAACCGGCTGTAGCGCCCAGGTAGCCTGCGTTGCAGCAGAATATCATTACTCATATCCGAGATTCGACTTTTGACTGTGTCATTCGAAAGGGAAATCTGCCTGAACTTGTTTGACTGCTGTTACCCCAGCACCAACCTTACTGCTTCGAGAAGGCATTGCTTGATAAACTCTTCACCGATGGTGTGTGGTTTCTTAGTATGTGCGATCCAACACTGCTTCATTTTGATGAGCGCAGTGACCCGTCGAATCGATGCGGGAAGTGCGGCTTCTTTTGATTTGAAATAGTCCATGCCCTTCCCCGCCAGGTCGCTGTGACAAGACTCCAAATGGATCTTCAGAGTTTGCTGAGCTTCATGCTCTCGTGGCTCAAAACCTTGGCACAGATAACACATTGCAGCTTGACCACGGATTTTTGAACAATGCCTGTGAAGCTGAACTTGAGAAATGCTTCACTTTACGTGCGCTTCTTGCCAGACATGGTTCACAACACACACCGTTCGTGTTCGTATACATACTCGCATACGCAAACAAAATACTGTGTGTGGTATGTACCTTTGTTAGGTTCCTAAACATGGGCTCAACAAATTGACACGTTATTTATGACCCCTTCATGACCCCCGGAAAAACCCCAAACGACCCCATAACCCCGAGGTTAAGAACCACTGATGTAGAATACGTTGAGCTTTTTGGAACTTTCCCCAAGAATAAGAAAGAACACTAATCTGCTCAGCTCCTTTAGTACAACAATGGCTTTGGATATAGCAAGCTTTCAATTACTATCTAAAAGCCAATTTTGTGGACAAAACTGGTCAATTGGTATTTGCAGAACTTTCTTCAAAAGTGCTTTAAAAATTCATATCAGAAACAGTACTTAAGGATGGTAATACAATCTGTTCAACGCTTCCAGATTCCACATCACTTAGCTTCCACTGCTGGGGTGAAGGTCTAAGATTTGGCCAAAAGTTTAACACAAAAATCAGGCAACATAGAAATACAATGTCTACCTGCCAGCTGCTGCAGTTTCCCCCTCCCACACACAATTATACAGATAGTGTTAGGTGCCTTTATCCACTCAATCTAGCCATGACAGTTTTGTTTTTGCTTCAAATGTTGACACTGGAAGCAAATCTCCATCTAGGGTGGCATTTTTGTATGAACACACCTCACCTGTAAGATCTTTGGCTAAATCTGGATGATTCATCAGACAATGACTTGCAAACTTCACACATTCCAGTCGCACAGGAACATGAATGTCATTAAATCTATTAAAAAGCACAATAATTCAAAGTAATTAATAAGACAATGAATTCATAATGTAGGTTGATATCAAGGTATAAAACTGCTACAGGACTTCCTGACTCGTACTCATGCCCTAACCACTCTACCTCCTTTACCATTGTATCTACTTATGTTACCACTTTGAAAAAGCTATGGATTTGGACCCCCAACATTTTTCAGCACATCAAAGCTGTTAAGATGCTTGCCATTTACTGTATACTTTCTCCAGAAATTTGACCTCCCAAAGTGCAACATTTCTCACTTGCTGGGATTAACCTCTATTGTTCTGCCCATTTTTGTAGCATATTGACATACCGTTATTTCTTTGATAGCCTTCCTCATTATCCCCAACTCCAACAATTTAAGTCAGATGCAAATTTGCTGAACAACTCATCTACATTTCATCCAAGTCCTTTTAAATATAACACAAACACAGAGGTCCAGCACAGATCTCTGAGGAATTCCTTGGAGGATGAAGAGACTTCAGGAAGATTTGGATAAGTTAAATGAAAGAACAAGCACATAGTAGATGCAGTACAATGTAGCTAAATGTGAAGTTCATTCATTTTGTTTGAAAACAGATAGTGTATTATTTAAATAGTTATTTCAAATTTCCAGCATCTCCAGTTTTATGATTTTTAAGATAATTTGATATAAAGTATCTCAATGGAAAATATTTACATCTACCAGCTATGTAGAATAAACACATGATATTACCTGGTGATACATGGTCCCCTTTAGAACTATTCCTCACTATTTTTCTTCATCCCTGTGAGTGAACTTTTCAATGGTTGAACACTTCAATTAAATATCTTAAACTTCTAAGAAAACAGTTTAAAAAACTTACCGTCCCAAGAAACACTGCCACAGGGGGCGATTTTGTGTTGCAAGCTCCGAATCCCTGGCACCAAATAGTTTTGCCAATAGTCGAACAACAGCCAATCGCTCTTCACCATCATTGCTCTGGGAAAACAAACTATATATATTACACAAGAACAAACAATTCCTGGAAGACTGAAATAATCTTGAAATAACTAAAATCATAAAATGTCTAACTTTGTGATATAAAACTGTATGCACAATTCAAGTTTGAAATGATCTTGTCTGTGGCAAAAAAACCCAGGATGCACCACAAGTTCACTTGGCCAAATGCCAAAGCTCTTGCAGTTTAAAGTGAAAGTTATTGGACATGTGGATACACAGGATGGTAAGGGACAGGCAGTGAAACATTTTTCTTGCCGCCATATATATAATCATCCGTGTGCACATATACAAACGATAGGCGACTGCAATAACACTATACTTGCCTTAAGAAACATTGTGTTACAGAAAACCAAAGTGTTGAAACAAAGGTGTCAATTTGGAGGTGGGGCGTGGTTAGGGGCTGGAGGATTTCAGATTCACAATAACAAAGCTATTCTTCCACCTAGGATTTCCAAAAATCAGGAACTTTAGGTGTTTATTTTTGTTATTGAAAGCAAAAAGTACTAACAACTGTATTGTTTGGTAGAGCAGCATTGCACAAGTGTCAATAGAAACAAATGATTGTCAATTAAATGGTCAGCTGTGATCTTAAGAGACAATGGTTTCTAATTACTGCAGGGAGACAGTTTATTTCCCCTTGTATTGTTTAAATCCAAGGCAGTATCCCCCCCTGCGTGTCACATTCCAAAGTAACCTTTAAGTGGTTCTCTAGCTGCTGATTGAAATTATGTTACACTAATTTGGTCTATGTAATACAAATGGTATTCCCTAATTCATCATTTCTGTTATATCCAATTTGGTTATGGATACACGTGGTGGCAAAACTACTTGTGCAAAACTGTTGATAACATTATGTACTTTATTTACACATTATCTATACCATTGTACAGATCTTGCAAGTAATACACTTTCATAATGGTGACTGTCATTTCCTTGAACCGAATGTGGGGGATCAGACCACCAAATTGGTGAGCCAAGAATGCACGAGTCTGAGTAGGAGACTATGCAAAACCCGAATTGAGATGATAAACCGGTAGAACAGGACATGACAGATCAGAATCCTGTACCAGTGCAAACAGAGGCAGTGGTCAGACCAAAACGTCATAGAAGGCCACCCAAGATATAGGACTGTGATGCGTAATCAATGTAACAAATGCAATATCCTAAATGGTGTTGGAATGTTCAGTTTACAATATGATGATGCAGCTATCCTTTTTGTTTGATAAGGAATGGATGTCATAGTAACTGACAGAGGACACAAGTTGCCAGGATGTAAAGGAATGACGGACGAATAAAACAAAGCTTTCATGTTCAGTGTCCTTGAAGCGTGAAGAGGAAATCATGCTTGACTAATCTTCTGGAATTTTTTTGAGGATGCAACTAGGAAAATGGACAAGGGAGAGCCAGTGGATATAGTGCACCTGGACTTTCAGAAAGCGTTTGATAAGGTCCCACATAGATTATTGGGTAAAATTAGAGCACAAGGTATTGGGGGTAGGGTACTGACATGGATAGAAAATTGGTTGGCAGACAGGAAACAAAGAGTAGGGATTAACGGGTCCCTTTCAGAATGGCAGGCAGTGACTAGTGGGGTACCGCAAGGCTCGGTGCCGGGACCGCAGCTATTTACAATATACACTAATGATTTAGATGAAGGAATTAAAAGTAACATTAGCAAATTTGCAATGGCACAAAGCTGGGTGGCAGTGTGAAATGTGAGGATGATGTTATGAGGATGCAGGGTTACTTGGACAGGTTGGGTGAGTGGGCAGATGCATGGCAGATTAGATTAGATTAGATTCCTTTATTGTCATTTAGACCTATCGGTCTGAACGAAATGTCGTTGCCTGCAGTCATACAAAATAATAATAAATAACAAAACATACAATAAACACAAATTAACATCCACCACAGTGAGTTCTCCAAGCACCTCCTCACTGTGATGGAGGCAAAAGTCTTAGTCTCTGTCTCTTCCCTCCTTGTTCTTCCGCTGCGCTGAGGCGATCCAGGCCGAAGATGTCGCCCTCCAGTCCAGCGGACACAGCTGTATTTGCGGGAGCTCCAGAAACAGGTCACCAACCTGCAACCTGCGAGCTCCTGGTCGTCCACTGGGCCCGCGGCCGAACCTCCGAAGTGATGTCGCCGCCGCCGCAGCTCCGATTCGGGCCACTGCCGAAAGCCGGAGCCCCACCTCAGCGAGTCGGGCCGCCGCCGGAACGCAGCCTCAGCTCCGAGTCGAGCCGCTGCCGAAGCTGGAACGCCGCTTCAGCGAGTCAGGCCGCCGCTGCCTCAGCCCTGAAGTCGGCCAGCCTAGTCCTGGTCGGCTCTGCCTCCGGAGCCTCGAGGTCGGCCGCAGTTGGAGGCCGCCAGCTCCGCCAATAGGCCTCAGCGCAGACGGAGGCAGAGAAAGGGGATACGACAAGAAAAAGTCGCATTCCCCCCGAAGGAAGAGACAAAAACATGTGCCCCCCCCCCCCACCCTAATAAACCAACATTAACTAAAACAGGACAAAGAAAACAACAAAAAATTATGCAGATTAATGTGAAGTTATCTACTTTGGCAAGAAGGCAGATTATTATCTGAATGGCATCAAATTAGAAAAATGGGGAAGTCCAACAAGATCTGGGTGTCCTTGTTCATCAGTCACTGAAAGTAAGCATGCAGGTACAGCAGGCAGTGAAGAAAGCTATTGGCATGTTTGCCTTCATAACAAGAGGAGTTGAGTATAGGAGCAAAGAGATCCTCCGACAGTTGTCCAGGGCCCTAATGAGACCACACCTGGAGTATTTGGTGCAGTTTTAGTCTCCAAATTTGAGGAAGGACATTCTTGCTATTGAGGGAATGCTGCACAGGTTCATCAAGTTAATTCCAGGGATGGCAGGAATGTCATATGTTGGAAGAATGGAGCGATTGGGCTTGTATACACTGGAATTTAGAAGGATGAGAAGGTATCTTATTGAAACATAAAAGTTTATTAAGGGAATGGACACGCTAGAGGCAGGAAATATGTTCCCAATGCTGGGGGAGTCCAGAACTAGGGGCCACAGTTTAAGAATAAGGGGTTGGCCATATATAACAGAGATGAGGAACAACGTTTTCACCCAGAGAGTTGTGAATATGTGGAATTCTCTGCCTCAGAAGGCAGTGAAGGCCAATTCTCTGGTTGCTTTCAAGAGAGAGTAAGATAGAACTCTTAAAAATAGCAGTCAGGGCATATGGGGAGAAGGCAGGAACAGGGTACTGATTGTGGATGATTAGCGATGATCACAGTGAATGGCGGTGCTGGCTTGAAGAACCGAATGGCCTATCCCTGCACCTATTGTCTATTATTACATTCGGATCAAGGCAGTGACTTTTAGCAATGTCTGTTTATACCTGTGTATTATTACAATAATTAAAAAAATTAAGTACAAAATGCATTTTCCACTTATTACACCAAATTTACACAAAGCTGGGTGGCAGTGTGAACTGTGAAGAGGATGTTAGGAGGTTGCAGGGTGACCTGGACAGGTTGAGTGAGTGGGCAGATGCGTGGCAGATGCAGTATAATATAGATAAATGTGAGGTTATCCACTTTGGTGGAAAAAACAAGGGGGCAGATTATTATCTCAATGGGGTTAGGTTAGGTAAGAGGGAGGTGCAGCGAGACCTGGGCGTCCTTGTACACCGGTCACTGAAAGTTGGCTTACAGGTACAGCAGGCAGTGAAGAAAGCTAATGGAATGTTGGCCTTCATTACAAGAGGATTTCAGTATAGGAGTAAAGAGGTTCTTCTCCAGTGTATAGGGCTCTGGAGTATTGTGTACAGTTTTGGTCTCCTAATTTGAGGAAAGACATCCTTGTGATTGAGGCAGTACAGCGTAGGTTCACGAGATTGATTCTTGGGATGGCGGGACTGTCATATGAGGAAAGATTGAAAAGACTAGGCTTGTATTCACTGGAGTTTAGAAGAATGGGTGGATCTTATAGAAACATATAAAAGTATAAAAGGACTGGACAAGCTAGATGCAGGAAAAATGTTCCCAATGTTGGGCGAGTCCAGAACCAGGGGCCACAGTCTTAGAATAAAGGGGAGGTCATTTAAGACTGAGGTGAGAAAAAACCTTTTCACCCAGAAAGTTGTGAATTTATGGAATTCCCCGTCACAGAGGGCAGTGGATGGATTTAAGAGAGCGTTAGATAGAGCTCTAGGGGCTAGTGGAGTCAAGGGATATGGGGAGAAGGCAGGCACAGGTTATTGATAGGGGACGATCAGCCGTGATCACAATGAATGGCGGTGGTGGCTCGAAGGGTCAAAAGGCCTCCTCCTGCACCTATTTTTTATGTTTCTATGTTTACATTACATTTTGGCTAAATTAAGCCACAGATTAAAAAAATATATATAGAATACTCTGGCCAGAATATCGGCATCCATCTAAAATGATTCACCCACTGTTTACTTCCCAACGAATAGATTTTATAGGTTTAGTATGCACAAATTATATAACGTACATTATCCATTTAAAGTAGCACATGCTGATGTATCGTGAGCAGAGCTTTGGTAGATTCCTTCCTTAGCTATCCTTCAACATATTAATGTGTTGCATCTTGATTTATGGCAAGCATTAGTCTTTGAACAGCAAAGAATATTGCTTCAATTAATTTTGCTCAGGACTATACCAGCTTTTCTTTTGGTCGCAGATTATGTTCCCCCCACTAGCACCTGTGACCCGAGATTCTCCTGGCAAGCAGGCCCAACTTGCCCGCCGAGTTTAGAACTTGGAGGAGGACTCGCCCGGTAGGCCTGACCCACCTACCATGGTCTTATGCGGACTGAGAACCCGTCCGAAGGCTTGGCAGACTCAAGGAGCAAGGGCCGATAGGGGGGTGAACTGGGATAATGTCTCCAGTGCCTTCAGGTAGGCTGCAGGAGGCGCCCCAAGGACACAAAGACCGGCCAAGGAGAGGGACGTTGGTTCATGGGAACGGGCCGACCAGACTTCGGACTTTGAATAATGGCACCAAAAATGGCGGCACCCGGATGTGTAATATGTGCAAAAAGAATTTCACTCTTCAGTTGCATGTGCAATAAATTAAGCACCATTGACTATTGAAATGCCTGAAGGCTAAACCAAAATCAAATCAAGCAGTTTAAACAAAACTGGCTCATGAAAACAATTGTGAACAGAATAAAGAACATATCTTTACAGTATATAAATGAACAAACAATGTTGATTCAGGGCATTTTTGCCTGACTAAGAAAAGTTGTGTGTTCCAAAGTTATCCCATGAGCTTCAGCATAAAATATTTTCTGAAATGACAGTGCACGACTTAGGAAATTCATTGAACTGACATTATGCACCATTCCAAAATTGTTCGATAAACTGATACATGAATGAGAGCTTGAGGTTAAAATTAATGCCATGTCTTAAATAGGATCAACACTCAACATTAAAATTCCCCAGTGGACCAATTATAGTTAATCAATACTTAAGCCCTGATGACAGATTATCAACCTGAAACATTAACTATTTGTCTTTCCAAAAATGATACTCAACCTATGGATTATTTTGTTTTTATTTCAGATTCATCATTTTAATTTTGCATGAAAATTCAAAATCAATCAGAAGTTATTGAAGTAGTGAAGATCGTGCGAGGTGTCTCGAATGTAGGTTGGAAGGGATTGGACAAGGAAGGACATTATACATTTGAGGCATATGGAGATGTTGTTGGTGGGGCAGGAGCAGGCAGAAATAATGCATCTGCCAGGGCAGTCCTGCTTTTTATCTCCCAAATCCAGTCCTGTCCATTCCTATCTCCCAACCTTGTCCTGCCAATTCCTATTTCCTTCCCCTACAGGCACCTTGTTTCTGTGTGTTCCACTGAACCCAACTTCAAATAAACCCCACCCCGGCCAGTCCGTTCAAACTTATAACCAACGCACTTCACATACTCTTATAACTTCACATCACTTCACACTTCACATCACTTCAATAACTTCCAATTCTTAAGTCTTCATTGCCTTATTTTTACCATGGACATACAATTCCTACATACATTCATTTTCTCGGGGCACTCCTGCCGTGCCGTGCAGCCAAACAACCACTGGGCCACAATTTTCTCCCGGTAACAGTCCTGGCAGCCCAAGTTTGGCTGCGGGAGACACACCCGGGGCACAAATGTTGAAGGTGGTTGGGCGATGAGAGGCATAACCGCTTACTCGCCAATCTGGATCGAAGCGATGGCTGAAAGTCAGCGGCAGTTTGGATTTTGAAAATGGCACCAAAACTCGGCGACTCTTGTATACCTTCTCAGTGTCCGATTTCTACACACACTGTACTTAATCTGGGGTTGTGTTTATGTATAGTGATAATTTACTGTGCTGTATGCAAAAAAAATAATTTCACTGTACCTCGGTACATGCGATAATAAAGAACCATTGACTTTGACCACTGGTTCTTCCTTGAACAGATTCCTGATCAGTTCCCCTCAACCAATACCTCCACCTGGCAGAACTTGTCCCCACCCACAACAACTTTTCTTTTAACTTCTTTACCGTTTCAAGTTAAAGGTGTAGCCATGCACACTCAAATGGTTCCCAGCTAGGCCCATCTATAGTTTGGTTATGTTGAACAGTCCTTGTTCAAAATGAACCGTGGCACCAATCCCCAACTCTTTCTCTGCTACAACACCGAATGCTTGAGGGCTGTCTCTTGCACTTGTGCATAACTCGTACCTTAATTTTACTACCAACTTCCATCCAGCCACCAAATTCACGCTCTGACACCTCTCTTCCCTTTCTCGATCTCTGTCCTCATCACGGAGGTATACTATTGACTGACATCTACTATAAACCCAGGGGCTTCCATAGTTATCTTGACTGTAGCTCCGCCCACCCTGCCTCTTCCAAGGGCACCATCCCTTGCTCTCAATTTCTGCCTCTCCGCATCTGCACCCATGACGTGGTTTCCACTCTAGGCATCCGGGATGTCTTCTTTATTCAGTAAACCTGGTTTCTCTCTGCTGTTGGGGATGGATACTTTGCCCAGGTCTCCAATGTGTCCCACAGTTCTGCTCTCCATCATCCTCCTTCAAGACGAAACAAGGATAGAGTTCCCGTGATCCTCACTTTCCATCCCAACACATTATTCAACACATCATTCTATGACATTTCCGCCACCTTCACCCTGATCCCCACCACCAGTCACTTCCACCCATTCCCATCCCTTTTCGCATTCTGCAGGGACCACTCCATCTCCTACTCCTTGGTTCATTCATCACATGCAAATCGTCCCCTCCCTTTCCCCTGAAACCACAGGAGATGCATCACATGTCCCTAATCCTCTTTCCTCACTTAAATCCTTGGGATTCCCAATAGACAAGGCAGAGGTTCACATGCACCTCTTCAAATCTCATCTCCAGCATGAGGATACACCCCCTCTTTCCCCTCTCTCATTTCCATCCCTCCTATTCTAGTGTGTATCCATTTCACCAACAATCCTCTTCCTCTCCCCCCCTTCTATTCAACTTAACGTCTCTCCCTCTGGTTTTACATTTCACTCCACTTTTCTCCCTAACTGACATTCCTTATTTCCTTTTCGTCAATGGCATCCACCCATCTGCTGATCAACTCCCCTCACCTACATCCACCTATCACTTGCCAGACCCTTACTCCACCTCTTTTCCAGCTTTCTCTCTCCTACAACAGTCTGAAGAAGGATCTCGATCCAAAACGTGCCCATCCTTGTTACTAGTATAAGAATGACATTTTCAGGTGGTTGAATGTGTATGAGATCAAATGCTTCAAACCATGCAGGCAGATGCCATTGCATGAATGGCAGGAGACAGCTCCAAGAGTGCCGAAGGGAAGTTCATCAGAGGGTTGGGTGAAAGATAGCCCAAATAATATTAACGTCTGGGTCTTAGTCCCTAATCTTCCCTCTCCTGCAAGCTATTACACCTATCTTGATAAAGCTACCAGGCTGCAATATTACCATTAAACAAGCTAAAACATTCACAGCTCTTGTTGAAAGATTAGAGAAAGTAAAGGGCCTGTCCCACTATGGTGAGTTTATTTGCGAGTTTAGGAGTGTCATGGTCCTGTTGTATCGCCGGAAATTTGGCATCCTTAGACTAAGTAGAACACCTCCTATGACCTCCTTCGACTATGTAGAGAACCTCCTACGAATATGTAGAAGATCTCCTTCAACCTCCTTCGACTATGTTGAATACTAGCTTCGACCAGCTTCGATTAAATCGGTGATGCTCTCGGGAAAATTGGACTTGACTACCTTCGATCACTTACGATAACATGCTGACCTACTTCGACTAAACCTACGAGTAAAAAAGTATCGATTTTTTCCATGCCGACCAATGTTTACTCGCAGAAAAATTTCAGCCTGCTGAAAAATTTTCATTGATCAAACTGAGGCCGCGTGTAGTAACCACTATGCGGGAACACCTCGACCATGAAGGAGACTTACCAGTGACCACCTACGACCACACGTCGACCATGCCGCAAGCTTGTGGCGTGCGCAAACTCTCCTAAACTCGCAGATAAACTCGCCATAGTGGGACAGGCCCTTAAATGAGTTCTCAAATCATCAGTTGAAGTTCAGTTCAGCTTCAACCTCTTTTCGACATGACTTCAGAACTAAGGGACAGAAGTTTAGGGGTTACATGAGGGGGAACTTCTTTACTCAGAGAGTGGTAACGGTGTGGAATGAGCTTCCAGTGGAAGAGGTGGAGGCAGGTTCGTTGGTATCATTTAAAAATAAATTGGATAGGCATATGGATGAGAAGCGAATGGAGGGTTATGGTATGAGTGCAGGCAGGCGGGACTAAGGGAAAATAATTGTTCGGCACGGACTTGTAGGTCCGAGATGGCCTGTTTCCGTGCTGTAATTGTTATATGGTTATAAACTATCACACTGGTCCTCATTTGTTCCATTTCCAAACCAAAATCAGAATACCAGCATAAGACCATATTTGCTGAAATAAAATGTTAAAAAGCCAAAGGTTATTTGTTGTACTGAACTCCCCAACGAAAATTACCGAGCCATTAGGATTCCTATGCACCCAACAATTTATTTCCCTGCAGTGCTTATTAATTTCCCCAGTGAATTACTTTCATGTCATGCCTACACATTATGTAAATAAAGCTAATTTACAACCCCCCAGGCTCTTTGAAGATGAATTAAGCCACTTTGCCTCTCATCACTAATCTGCCATTCAATAAGATCCTAGATTTTTAATGAAAGTTGCCAGGTGATTTTCTCCCCCACCAACCCGTGTCTGTTTTTTTAAATAAATGGACGCACCACTGCTCTCTGGAGAACAATCCCCGCCACTCTAACCCTGTCATGCATTTTAGTCCTTCCACCCCAACAGCATTCAACTAAATATTTATTGCACCCTCTTCACCTGCAAGGTCTTCACATTTTTCCGAATTGCACAACAATACTCTTGTTGGGACACAGCAGTATCTTATCAAGAATTAACATAATTGTTTTTGTACACTGTGTCCATTCATAGAATCCATTACCTTGTATTCTTTGCTGTCATTTTAGAATATTAATGGTTATTAAAAGTTTAAAATTAAAACACAAAACATCAAATTTATGCTCTCTATAAAGAAAATCACTGTCATCTCAAATGGCCCCTTTCCCATGTTTCTCTTAACTGAAACTAGACCAAATGCAGACCATTGGGTCTGCTCCCCCAACGCAGGATTCCACCACTCACCCGTTAACCCAACTCAAGGCGTACCACCAACGCAATATTGCACCACTCCCACATAGCCCCCAACTTGAGCAGGCAACACCTCACATTTTTCTGTATTAAACTCTATCAGCCACTCCTCAGCCCACCTGCCCAACCGATCAAGATCTTGCTGCAATTTCAGACAAACATTTTCAGTATCTCCACTACCACCCAGTTTAGTGTCAGCTGCAAATTTGCTAATCATGCCTTGCACGTTCTCACCACTAGTCACGGGCCTCACATCTGAAAAACAACCTCCCACCATCACCCCCTGCTTCCTTCCATGAAGTCAATTTTTTAATCTATTCAGCTATCTCTCCTTGGATCCCATGCAATCTTACCTTCCAGAGCAGCCTACCGTGTGAATGTTTGTAAAATACCTTTGCTGAAATCCACATATACAACGTCGACAGCTCTGTCGTCATCAACGTTTTCGGTCACATCTTCAAGAAGATCAATCCGGTTCATGAGACACGATCTCCCACGTACAAATCTGTGCTGACTATCCCTAATCAGCCCTTGTCCATCTCAGTACATGTATATCTGATGTCACCTTCCTGTCGTACAACTGTGCTCTATTGTGCAACACTCTCAACGACTCTATCATTTACTGAGCTCATGACATAGCAAAGCATCACCTGAGCCTTGTCACAGTTCCTCTGCTGTTCCTCAGCTGGCTTTTGGGAAACCTACAGAATCCCATCAGAATGAATGCACCTTTCCTATTTAATGCTCTGCCCATGTACCAAGGTACAGTGTAAAGCTTTGTTTTGCATGCTATACAATCAGATAAGGATATACTGAACATAAACACAATCAAGTCAAACTGGAGTACAACAGATGGAGCAAAGTGCAGAATATATCTCCCAGCATTGTAACACATCAGTTCCAAAGACAAAGTCTATGATAACATTTAACATTCATGTGTACAGGTACATGGATAGGACAGGTTTACATGGATATGGGTCAAACACAGGCTGGTAGTACGAGTGTATGGGGCATGGGCATGGACAAGTTGGGCCAGAGGGCCTGTTTCCATGCTGTATGACTGTCTGAAGCCCCACCCCCTGAGTCACTTAATGAACTGCACTGTCTTCCCCTTTCTTGCCTTTCGAGCACGGGGCACAGGTAGTGAGATCCCTTATCTCAGTGTCTCCCTCTCCCCTGATTTTCAGTTTGAAGAAGGGGCTTGAACTGAAACATCACCCACTCCTTCTATCCAGAGATGCTGCCTATCCCATTGAGTTACTCCAGCATTGTGTCTTACTTCGGTTTAAACCAGCATCTGCAGTTCTTTCCTACACGGAGTGAGATAAGAGGACTGGAGTTCTTTTTTTAACCACCTGTCATAAGGAATGGGAGTAGAATTAGGCCATTTGGCCCATCGTCTACTCCACCATTCAATCATGGCTGATCTATCTCTCCCTCCTAACCACATTCTCTTGGCTTCTCCCCATAACCTCTGATACTTGTACTAAGCAAGAATCCATCTATCTCTGCTTTAAAAATATCCACTGACGGCCTCCACAGCCTTCTGTGGTAAAGAATTCCACAGATTCACCACCCTCTGACTGAAGACATTTCTCCCCATCTCCTTCCTGAAAGAACGTCATTTAATTCTGAGGCCATGACCTGTAGTCCTACTCTAGTGGAAACATCATATCCACATCCACTCTATCCAAGCCTTTCTTATTTCATATGTTTCAATTAGGTCGCTGCTCAGTCTTCTAAACTCCATCGAGTACAGGCGCAGTGCCGGCAAATGATCGTCATAGGTTAACCTACTCATTCCTGCGATCATTCTTGTAAACCTTCTTTGGACCATCTCCATAGCCAGCACATAGAAACATAGAAAATAGGTGCAGGAGTAGGCCATTCGGCCCTTCGAGCCTGCACCGCCATTCAATATGATCATGGCTGATCATCCAACTCAGTATCCTGTACCTGCCTACACTCCATACCCCCTGATCACTTTAGCCACATCTAACTCCCTCTTAAATATAGCACATCCTGATATGGTGCACAAAATTACTCACAATATATTCCAAATGTGGCCTTTTAGGCGCCTTATAGAGCCTCAACATTACATCTCTGTTTTTGTAGATCTTGAAATAAATTCTAGAATTGAGTTTGCTTTTACCACCGATTCAACTTGCAGATTAACTTTATGAGAATCCTGCACCAGCACTCTCAAGTGCCTTTGCATCTCAGATTTCTGGATCTCACCCCATTTATAAAATAGTCTACGTCTTCACTCTAACCACCAAAATGCATGACTCCACACATTGCTACACTATATTCCATCTGCCACTTATTTGCCCACTTTCCCAACCTGTCTCACTCCCTACCTCAACTCCCTTCCTACCTGTGTCTTTGCCAGCAAATCTCGTAACTGAAATGCAAGGAATCAGGCAGATTTTACAGGTTACCAGTTGGTTAAGTGTAGGAAGTTGTGCTCCACTGTTGGACTTCAGAAGTCTTGTATTAGCATTGAGCCAGGATAATGTTGGCCCAAACTGGTCAGGAAATTTGAGAGTTTATGCTTATACAGGAATCCAGAACTTCCTAAAGGTTATACAGGAAAATGTCTGCATTTACATTTATAATTACTTGCATTTTTCAGGAAACTCCAGGCCTACATTATCTTGTCCTTACTACTAAGTTACATTATTGCATTCCCCACATCAAATTTCATTCCCTCACTGCATCTACATTCTCGTCAAATCTTTTACCATCACCCTTGATGCTTACTCTTTCAAGTTTGACGATTCTGAAATTTATCCAGTACAGCTTGTAGGCCATAAATAAAACAGTTGTCCAAGTACCAACTCAAGGGGAACATCCTTCCCTTGTGCAAAAAGCACAACCGTTCACCATGAGTGTTTCCTGTGGTGAAGGCAATTTCCTATCCACTATTACCGCTTCTCATTTTTATCCAGATGCAAAGCAACGATAGAAAATGTCACTATTCTTTTAAAGATAAATCAAAAAAACATTGTTACAAACATTAACAATCTTTGTCAACAAGTATTTTGTGGTTCTTTAAACACAATTTCAAACCTATTATTTATGATTATTTTCTCCAAAATTCCAACTCAAAGTTATTAATCCGAGGCATTAGTTGTATCATTATACAAGGATACACGGAGACAAAGGACATTTATTATCATACACCAATTGGTGTAGTGAAATTTGACTTGCCATTGCAGCACACGAATAAAGATAAGACACAACATTAAAGAATTTAACAATAAACATAAAAACAATGGTTCCCACTGTCCCGTCCCGCCCATACAGATGATTATCAATCATCACCTCTTTTTCTCTACACCTTGCTTGATCATAGGAATTGTTTTTAATTCCTCAGCTCTCACCTGGTTTTGCATGCTCACCAAATTTACCCAATACAACCGTTCAATTCCTTGTACATTTTGAAAGTCCTTGTAAATATTATTACAATTGTTTCCATCATAACAAAGTTGCTTCAGCATTACAATTGATAAGATATACATTATTTCTGAAGGAAGGAATCCTTAGCAGTCATGGATCTTTAAACATATTTAAACTCACCTTCAGTTTAAACTCAAGCTGTGGCATAACTGACAGCAGTAGATGAGGATCAATAGCAAAAAGCTCCATAATGAGATCAAACACATGTTCAGACAAATCACTGACGGAAGACTTTCCCAGAACTAGGACCTGGTTAAAAAACTGGTGGAAGAAACAATATAAAGCATTGACAGATGTTCTTGAGGCCATTAGAAACAAAATATTTAAATATACAAATAACAATTACATTTTTAATACCCATTACAATATATAAGAAATTCTATCTGCTGCGTCAAAATTGGTGCAACATCAAATAGTCTAAATAGAGTAAAAAGAATGTTCCCAAATTTCGCATTATGCTTTGAACAATAAAGTGCAATAATTTTTAAACTTGCAAGAGAATTACTTTTTCATCCAATTCGTCAAATTTATTGACAACTAACTACCCATATCAAAACTTCAGAATAATTTTTACACTTACACTAAAGGAATTTCCACATGACTTAAGTTCTGATGTGAACTCGGAGAGACAAATTAAAATGAGGCAAAATACTGATTTGCTGATGCAATTTCCATTCCAACCAAATTTTTGTTTAAAATAGTTTATTTATTCCACCTTGTGAATTCTAAATTTAGCAATATCTGGGGTTTGTACAGCACAGAATTCAGTTCTGATCCAGAAACCAAGAAATGACACATATGAGAAATTCTATTCCACAGCACTAAGGTAGCTCTTTGACACAGAATACAGTGGCAGACCTAAAGTGGAGAAGGTTGTTAAAATGTCAAAATAAGACAAACAAAAAGTGCTGTTTCATATATTTTCTAATGCAGAAACGGTTATTTTAAACATATATCTTGCTCCAAATATTCTGATACTTATTATTGATATAATGATTTAAAAAATAGCATAATTCAGCCAGTCGTCCTTTGTTATGGAATGGCATATTTAGCAGATTATAACCAGGAGCTGGGTGAGGTTTCCCTCCTCTGCGAATTCTTCTGAATCAGTTGTATAAGCCTTGAAACAAATGCACTGAGAAAGAAATATCAACACTAATACAGATTTTAACTAGATTGATAAAAAAAAAAAATCAACCAAGCACCAGTGTCACAGCTAATAGAACTGCCGCCTCAACTCTGGGTTCAATCCTGATCTCCAGTGCTGCCTTGTGGAGCACAGTTTTCTCTTTGACCATGTGTGCCGGTGTCCTCTGGTTTCCTAACTCCATGCCAAAGATGTGCTCATTAATAGGCTAATTGGGTAAGTAGAGGTGGGTGGGAGAGATTATGGGAATATGGAGAATATTTACACAAATAATTTGAGGGAAGGGGGTAAATGGGATTATTCAGAACCAGTTTATATGCTCCATGGGCCAAATGGCCTCCTGTGTTATAAATAAATATGAAATAAATGCAAGAATGTTATTACAAAATTATTACATTTATTTTGCCGATGTTTCTATATGGATGCTTTACAATTTAACAACTAAAAGTAATAATATTCAGTTTCCAATGTGCACTGTTCAATGGCATTTTAAAAAAGCATTTCTCTTTAACCTAAAACATGATAAAAATGATGAAAATCTCAAAAAAAGATTTAAGGTGATGACAGTGTTGCAAAACATTTCAAAAAGAAATTCAGAAACAGTAATATCATAGAATACTATATTTGAATTCTTCAGAGCTTCCCCTACAAAGCATTCAACAAAATTCAAACATTTTATTGAAGAAAACTAAAAATATTTAAAATGAAAGCATTCAAAAACATTTACTGGAATTTGGCACGTGCTTAGTTCCTTACATAGAACAATGCATCACTTAAATTATGTTTGCGACTGCAACATCAAATTAAACCAATCCCACCTTTCTAACATCGTCTATAGCTCTCCATTCCCTGTCTGCTCAATTGCCTGTTTAAATGCCTCTTAAATTATGTTATCATATATTCTTTCATCTCTTCCTCTGGCAGCATGTTTCAGGCCCCCACCACTCTTGCCTCGTACATAATCTTTGATCGTTCCCTCAACTCATAGCTATGCCTTCCTAGATTCAACATTTCGATTCAGCTTTCTCTGCCTGGTCTGTCCTATTTCAGTCGAGCCACTCAGCTCTTTAAAAAAAAAAGAAATTAAACATTGCAGGGATTTAATGGTGATGGTTCAGGACATGATTCAGGCACATTTAGCACATCTGAACTTAGTGTGCCCGTTAACATTTTGGTGCTATAATTTGAATATTTTAATTAATCATTATTCAGCCAAGGCAAGTGGGTCTTCTTCTCAAACCATTTGCATGGCAGTTGGATATAATTGAATGACTTGATAGCCTATATCATAAAACATCTAAGAAACAAAAAATGAGGTTATAGTAGTCATATATACGCTGTCAGTTCAATCACAACAGGACACTACTTGCTAAAAAACAGATACTGAACAATTATCAAATTGAAAGGACATTATGAGCCACATGGAACAAGATTTTTTGTATCCAAAAAGGAAAATAAGCCGTTCCATGATATTGAAATAGAATCGTGATCAAGGTCAGGATTGAAACCAGGACACCACATGCCTCTTTTTGTTATACGGCAAGGCTTATTGCAGTTTTACTCACTGCCCCTTATGTTAACAATATTTGTTTGCACTATTGCTGATTAAGTTTGTTAGATGATGAAAATAGCTGTCATAGTAAACATGCAGAAAGGTAAGGCACTTTCAAAATTTCTGTTGGGGCGTTAAAAGGGTCGTAACTTGATTTCAACAGGAGGTATTGGCAGTGTTAAGTCTCATTTCCAGTATGGTTCACCTTCCGTCATGTTAATTGGAATAACCATTGTGCTATTTAGAAAAAAATCAATGACAGCGCTACATGCCTAAATGGAATGCCAATATGAACTTTGAGGCACGATTGAGATCAGAATTGTATACTGTCCCTGTCTTTAACAACATAGCCCATAGCATCCCTATTATCATCATAATGGGAAATTAATCCCGGTCCAATGCAGAGATTTACAGCAATAGCATTAATTATACTTTAGAATGAGGTGGTAATTTTGTATGTTCACAATGGATGGCCAAAGACAGAACTAAGTTGTGGGTCTCGAACAGAAACGTCACCCATTCGTTCTCTCCAGAGATGCTGCCTGTTATTCCAGCATATTGTGTCTACCTTCGATTTAAACCAGCATCTACAGTTCTTTCCTACACATAAATTGCTCCAGACATGGCTCTAAACTAATAAAAACCCATTTGAGAATGACTGCATGCAAGCAGACAGCCAACATATAAATGTTTAATTCACTTTCTTTATTTAATGTGTGTGTGAATGCAATAGTCAAAATTGTTTTATAAAGCATTTTCAGTCAAAATGCCGAATATATAACCCTATTTGTAATCCTTAAGTTGTTCCACAGTAAAATTTCAGCATTTAGACACAATATCAAAGATTCTCACAAAAGTGGATATACAAAATCCTGGTTGAAACCCTCAAATTTCACACCCAAATCATTATCCATTTGGTGCCTGTTTTAGTGCAGGCTCGAAAAGGGGTGTCATTGCACAATTGCCCAGGATAGTCTATCCTAACTTCAGAAAAAGAAAATCTAATTTAATCAGGTATTGCCTTCAAATTACCATCTTGATATAGAACATAAAAAAGTAGAAAATAGGTGCAGGAGTAGGCCATTTGGCCCTTCGAGCCCTTCATGGGCTGATCATCCAATTCAGCATCCTGTACCTGCCTTCTCTCCATACCCCCTGATTCCTTTAGCCACAAGGGCCACATCTAACTCCCTTTTAAATATAGCCAATGAACTGGCCTCAACTACCTTCTGTGGCAGAGAATTCCACAGATTCACCACTCTCTGTGTGAAAAAGGTTTTTCTCATCTCGGTCCTAAAAGACTTCCCCCTTATCCTTAAACTGTGATCCCTTGTTCTGGACTTCCCCAACATCGGGAACAATCTTCCTGCATCTAGCCTGTCCAACCAGAAACTTAACAATTTTGTACGTTTCTATAAGATCTCCCCTCAATCTTCTAAATTCTAGCGAGTACAAGCCGAGTCTATCCCGTCTTTCTTCATATGGATGTGTATTGCTGTTCCATTGCCTTAACTCAGTCAAAGTACTAGAATTTTCTGCTAAATATCCTTTTCAAGTACCATCAATGCAATGACTCCAAAGGATTATCAAAAATCCATTATTGTCACAAACAAATTAATGACGAGAAATAAATGTAACTTTGCTGGCACTGCCCACGTACCATGAAGAAACTTAAAAACCCTAGAATTGTTCCATTTGAAATCAAATATAGTGTGGACAAGAACGTTAATGGATGTTTGGGTATTAACAATGCAAGAATTGGTAGTTGCAAGACACTAAGATGAAAAGAAACAAATGCGAATTTAGAAGCGCAAAATGCCAGATATGGGATTCTGGTTATATCCAAAATAACAAATGATACAGATGTTTTAATAACTACAGAATAACTAACAAAATGGTCTTGTATAAAGTGTAGCGCTCAGAAATCAGGACAAATTTCATAAACCAATTTGAGAATTTAAATCAAGCTCCATAATTTAAGAAAGTGTCAGTAAAAAATGAACAAAATGCTAATTGCAAGGGGAAGACAGACTAACTCATTGGGCAATAAATTATAAAAAACAAATCTGTAGAAACATTAAAAAAATGTTCAACTACCAAAAAAATAGAAATGTATTTGGATACATAAGAGTCAGCAGATACAAGGATTTGGAGTAAAAAAACAAGCTGCTAGGGGAATATAGCAGGTCAGGCAACATCTGCGTAAGCAAAAGGTTATTTGATGTTTCGGGTTGAGACCCTGCATCAGAAGTGAACATGTAAAGGGATGATAGCCAATATAAAGAGGCAACGGGGAGGCATGAGACAGAGCAGGAAAGTGACAGGTATGGATACATTTGAAGGAGGATTGATGTGCAGATGGAGTCAGGTGGCATGGGAAGGGCGGAGATAGTGGCTAACAGGGGGAGATGATATGGAGACAAAGGGCTACAGATTAAGAATCTGATAAGAAATGGAAGATGTTGAGTGGGAGAAATGGGAGGAATGACAGATGGCTGGGAACATTAGGGGAGGGGATAGGAGACCCACTGCAGAGAGCTTGTGCACAAAATGTACTTGGAATTGGGACAAAAACAGTCGTACAAGAAATGTGGAGAACTGGACTTCACAGACTGACCCTATTAGAAAAAAATAATGCCAAATGCTATAATAGGACAACATGAAGAGGAGAGAAGATCGTCCTTTTGGAAGGCCAATATTATAGTTGGATAAGAATATGCACTGCACAGACATTTACATTTCAGTTACAGAATTAACGATCCTATCATTGGGACAGGAGGGGGCTGGGAAAGATGATACTGCTACATATAACATTCAGCCCCCGTATAAGAAGAAAGATATGAACCAAGGCAATATTTATTCATGCTATAAAGGGCATCATACCAGATAAATTTGGTTCTGATCGCTTCAGATCAAAATGCCGTCTAGATGCAGAATTCTCTTATATTTTAAAGCAAGAGTTGACATTGTCATACATTCCAGATGAACTGTACCTGATTTGACAGGAGATGGAGCCTTACAAAAAACCCTCTAGTTACTTAAAACAGTTATCGCACTAGCACAGACTGAAGGATCAGAAGAGTAAAAGCAGCAACTAACCAGGGAAAGCAAAAAAATTCTTAAAAACCGTCCCAGTTGGCTGATTTATCGTTCCAAATATGATGGGACCGGTTTACAGAGCACAATGAGTCGCAGGGTATTCTGAAAGAGGCAAATATTTGAGACATGGAGATTACAAGTGTCAGAATCAAAACTGAACACTTTGACATGTCATAGACTTGAGTTTGTGGGGTGCAGATGAGAATTATTTTTTTTGGAGTATGACTATCTAAGTACTTACACTGGCAATACATGGTTCAATTGTTTGTGCAGTTCTCTTCAGGAGTGTTTTAGCTAAATCATAAGCTTGCTTGTTCACGTTCTGAAACAAAGATTAACAAACATCTTAATGTACATGGTTTTTTTCTACAGGACACAATATTCAAAATGTGAAATCATATAAAAAGTTTCCTACTATTATCATAATCTATGGAACAATGTTTTTGAAATACAATCATCAATATTTATCTCTAACCATACTTTGATAATGTCATTTTTCACCATATATCCTCAGAGCAACTATTCTGCCCAAATCAATTAGTCATGGCTCCATATACACATAGTCAGCAGCTGCTACATATACCAAGATACAAAGCAGGTTCAGTGTGCTGAAATCACTAATTTACACTTGAGTGGCAATAGTGTCATCCTGATGCTTAGATGAGGTGTTTAGAGTTATCTTTCTTGACTGGCTATTTAAAAAATCATGTTAAAAAGCATGTCAAAGCATGACTAGACTCAAATGTAATAAAACTTGAATTCCAGATTGTCATTACTGACAAAAATCTGGATTTCACATATTCTGAAAAATGCTATGAAGGAAGTGTCTTCCAACAGGCCAAAAAACTAGCAAACACAAAACAAGAACAAAAAAAGTGTAGTCTCAATTCCATTGAAAAAGGTTACACAAGCAATCAATTTCATTTGCATAAATAGGACACTTCTACTAAATTAGACCCAGATAGCCAGCTAAATCATAGATCTTAAACACTCGCCTTTTTGTTTTAAAGAAAGAATATTGGAAATTTATTCAATCAAGTTATCTCCTTAGTCATACAAGTGGACAGGCCCATTGTCCCGTCCAGTCCACTCTAACCATCAAGCACTCTACACCAATTTTAACAATTCAATTTTTCATTCTCCTTACATTCTCACCAACTTCCCCAGACACCTCCATCCACCTGCATACCAGGGTCAATCTGCAGTGGCCGATTAACCTAGTGACAACCACAAATTTGGGTTGTGGGAGGAAACTATGGCACCTTGAGGAAACCCGTGCAGTTACCTAGGTCACTGGAGCTGAGAGGCAATAGCTCTGATAGCTGCAACACTCCATCCCCATTGTGTGCTATTTTAAAACTCATTATAACTGGCACTTACTTCAACTTTAAACCTCTTAAAATATGTTAAGATGCATTTATTCAAAGCAATTGTTTCTTCTAATTTACGAAAAATCAGGAGCGTTAAAAATAACATGATTGAAGATGCAAAAAACAGTACAAATAGAAAAATTACACGATGACAGTGGATTTTCTTAGAAAACAATGTTAAAGTAATAAGTAAGTAAATAATAAAGCTGCAATAAATCTCTAAATGTTCTCAAAGGAGTCACAAATTATTCCACCAACACCCTACCTCTCCTCTCAAACACCAATCGATCGTATGGCTGAATAAATAAAACTGTTTTTATTCTTAAACATTTTTAAAAAGCAAAGCAGAATTATCTTTTTAATTGGGAATAGTTTAAAATGCAGTAGGACATGGGTGTGTTTGTATCTGGATCAGTTCAAGTTCAAATTCAAGCACTGAAAGCGAGAAGGAAGGCATATTGTACTGTGGCTTTAATTATAAGGGGCACATTTACAATATGAAGATATCTTTCTGCAATTACGAACAGCCCCCCCCCCCCCGAGGTTGCATCTACAAAATTGTATATAGACTTGATCGCTCAACCCAAGGAAGAATGCTCTTATGAAAGAAAGATTGAGATGAGAAACAATCTCATTGAAGCATGGCAAATATGCACAGGGATTGTTAAGACAAAAGCAGGGATGATGTTTCCTTTGACTGTGGTGTCCAGACCCAGAGACCACTATCAAAATAAAAGAGGTTGACCACTCAGGTTTGTGATGAGAAGGAATACCTTGCGATGCTAGTAAATCCAAGAGGGCTGTGGAGTTAGTGGCTGAGTTTACTCAAGGCAAAGAGCAATAGATTTGCAGAGCTGAACCGAGGTAAAAGATCAGCCATGCTCTTAATGAATGGCAGAGTAAATGTGAATCTAAAGTGCCAATTTACTAATTATCTTAAATGAAAACTTTTCAATGTTTTCAAAAATTTAAAGCTGTTTAATACAGAACAATAAAAAGAAAACACGCTGAGGACTTCTCTAATTATTATAAGATACAGAATCTGATGAGTATCGGAGAGGAGCAAGCATATGAAATAGGTAGCATTGCCAGGAAATAGCAGAGGGGAAATTGTCTTTTTGAACACTACTCAAGACAGCCACTTTCAATTTCTTGGAATATTCTGGATCACCTTAAAAATATTTTGGTCAAGAAACAAACCTTGTGTGCAGGAATAAGGTTGATAAGAATGGAGTCCAGTAGGTCCTGAGTTACTCCATCTCCTTCCATGATGATAGAACTCATCAAATCCAACATATGCATCTGAACCTTCTGATTGTGGCTGTTGCTGGGATAGGAGTATGTTAAAATGGTTAGTTCAATTGAATCTGCTGCCACTACAGAATCACAGAATGGTCACAGTGTGGAGGGAGACCATTTGGCCTGCTTAGTTCATATTGGCTCCTAACAGCAATCCTTCTCATCCCATTCTACTGCTTTCTCCTCATGGCCACTGAAAATTCACTCTTTAGTGATTAGAAAAAAGACATCTTAGAGTGAAAAGGAAAGTAGAGCACTCCATTATAGCAGAATTTCTACTTCATTGCTGCCTCAGAATTGCAAAGTATTATTTGAAAAAAAAAGCTCTTGGACTTTTTATTTACGTTGATTTTTTTTAATACAAATTGTCAATCCTTTTAGTGAATTGAGTTTTATCATGCAAGTATGCCTTATTATTTCATAGGAACTGGACTGATTGCTAGTTTAACATTGAGAAAAAAATACTTCACCAGCTTTCCTAATGTGAAAACTCAAATAGAACGCTCCATACTCCCAATTAAAGACGACAGACTAAATTTGACAACAGTCAGCACTATTAACTGTACTACTGCAAGTAAATTCAAACCGATTTTAGACACACATTTTGCATGTAAGCATTCTCAACTCTTTATTGTGCTGGGGAAATTATCCTATTTTTATTAAGGAAATATGATATTATTGATTATAAATTTTTATAAATAGGGTAAATTGACTGCAGCAAGCTCAGACATAAGCCCTACCCTGTATCCAATTCATTGATTTATAATGTCAATTGATGCTCTAGCGAAACAGAAGGACTTGCAGGTACATGATTTCAATAAACTATTATCCAACTGGAAATTATGATCAGCAAAAATTGCTTTCAGAACTAAAAGAATCCCCTGGAATGAACAGGTAAAAAAAATTAAAACCCAAATTGACACAGTAGATATAATCAAGGCGTGGTCGGCAAAACTGCCACAAAACACACAAAGTTACATATTTTATTTCACTCCATTGCATGGACATACAGAAAATGTGATATTCAGGAGAGGGAAATCTTCAACCACAAGATTCTTTCAAGATTATTGATAATGTATGCAAGGAAATAATTAGATGGCATGGGATAATATAATCACAATCCCAATTTGAAATTGAGATTATTGTGGTTACATGGAGATAAAATGAAAGCAGGCATTAAGTTTGCCAAAACGTTGATAAAAATGGGTATTTGAATTTTACCATTCACCACTTAAAATACTCGTCAGAGTATGAAGCAGTCCTAATGAGAAGTAGAATTAGTTTTAGTTCCCAATCTGGACATGATAGAAATAAATTGTGAATGGCGTCTTCCTCCTTAAAATGCAAGTGTGTGCCCATTAGTTGAGAAAAGGAATGCACTAAGCTTTGGTATTTTAATTACAAAAAAATGGCTAATTGATGAATTACAGTAATTTAAGCTTGTTCAAGAAATGTCCAACAAGAAAGTTAATGGCTTCAGAGTTCGAACGATGAGAAACATTAACCAGCGAAAGAAAAATACACTTCATGTTGAACTTGTGCACGTTAGTTTTGCAGAAATACATATTCCAATTTTATGCACTTTACTGAAACACATTCTCATTGTAAAATGAATTTATCAAAGCTGCATCTGATTTAATTGCAAAACAAAATCAAAAAGACAACTGGCTTTAATTGTAGAGAGGGAAATAAAGGCAATTACAAGTTATCATCAGACAGATAGCACAAATGAGAGTAGTCAGAACAATTTTACAAAGGCTGTCTGGTCACATTAAGTATGTATATTCTGAGGACTTGGATTAAATCCGGCAGCAAGAGAAAGCCAAGTAATCATGAAATCAAATTGCTATTGCCATTTAAAAATAACCCGGGCAAGCTTCTGCTCATCTTTTCCCACAAATGTTTGGTGCACAGTAAATACACAATGTTGACCCATAGATGAACAGAGCGGGGCAAAAAAAAAATCCTTTTATTCAACATTTAAGAGCAAAGAATTTAGTTAGTTCAACATAAATACTTAAATCAGATTTTATGGTTACATACAGCAGCAAGATATTATCCAGTATCAACAACACATCTTCTAAGTTATGCGATTTTTTTTTTTTTTAAGAATCAGGGTTTCCTTTTAATGTAATCATAGTGCAAGATTAAAACAGATATTATCCCTTCCCAGATTAAAATAGATAACAGGAAATAATAGTTGCAACAATAAAGTGTTTAATCTAGTTAAGAATTGGTTTAGTTGAAGGTAGTATTTAATTTAGAGGTGCCTAGAAAAATGTCAACTCGAATAGTATGATTTGTTATTGTACCAAAATTGTCGAGGTCTGCTGCAAGGTAATTTTTCGTTAATATTAACAGTTATTCTCTCTTGTTCGACTGCCCAATTTCTGGGCATTTCTAACATTCTGTCTGGTTTTAGGTTTCAACAACGGCTCACTTGCATATCATACCTTTAACATGCCCCTTTGTTTTTCTTTCCACTTGCTCTCTCTCTCTCTCTCTCCTTCACCAATTTACATATCATAAATATGAGGACCACAATGGAAAATTTAGTCGCCACCTCACAGATTTCCATTTTTTCCTTTGTCCTAGCCATCTCTCCACCACCCTCTTTTTAAAAAAACTTAAAATTAGCTTGATTTCATATTTTCCCAGCACTAAAGAAGGGTCTTTGACCAAAAACATTAATTCTGTTTCTCTTCCCAAGGATCCTGCCTGACTTACCGATGCAATATCTGCAGTTTTTGACTTTCAATGATTTATCGCCCAATTTATTCAGACCTGAGTTACACAGCTTCAAAGAAAAACTGATTAATGCTACGATTATTATTTTAGTACAACGATAATCATGTTTTTTTTAATTGTTCCATTTGGGAAACCGAATTCATATGGTGGTATGGAATTGAAATACAATATAATAGTGCCTAATTTATTATGTTAGTAAACCACAAGGCTGTCGTCTACAGTTGAAAAGCAATCATGATGATCTGGAACTTTAATGAATTGATGCAGTTTGTGTCATAGTCATTTATTTTGGTACTGTTGTCAAATATCTTTTCCTACTCTTCAAACGTTAATAAGTTGCTGTGCAGTTATTACCCATGTGACACTGGCCTGGAATATGACATTTCTAATGTTCAAAAACAATTTAATGGGAATATAAAAAAATATTACATGCAATTTAAGCCACTCCTAAATCACAAAGGGTTTCACATGGTATTTCAGCTGTAATGGATACATTGGTTAAAATCCCTAAACATAATACTGATCCTAATTTCAAATTTCTTCAGAAGATGTATTGCCAACAATGATCACTGAATAGATATAGGATATGTGAGCACCACGCCACTGATACAACTTGCAGCTGCATTTCTCTGGTTTTGAAATTGAAACCTTACGGGTCCACAAACCAAACATTACAACACACTGCAAAGTGGAAACATTTTTTTTTTAAATCCTCTTATCATGAGAAAGTTTTATACTTGTTCATTGGGATCCAGCGTAAATGTTAGAATAATTGACTTTGCCACTATTAGTTACTGAAAATGTATTAATATTAAAATACCTATTTAAAACTGATTAGCTGTTTCTCTTTGGTGGGAAATCATAGCAATATAAAGCACATCAGGAAACCGCCATAGCTACACATATAATTAATGCAATGGAGATAATTCTACTGCAAGTAAACTTTATACAGCAAAAGGAAATATACCCCATAAAATACTGCACCAATAATTGACCACAGCAGGGAAAAAAAAATTACATATGTATTAAAAAATCTTACTTTATCACCGAGAAGAGGGTCCTGAAGAGCTGTATAAGAATTTCATTACAATCCTCAAGTTCAAAACAGATATTATAGGACTTTACCCATGCCAGGTTCTAAAAAAACAGAATAACATTAACTAGTTTTCAATTATCAAATGTAAACTTAAGTGATTAGATTATTCAATATCAACAATACATCTAGTACACAGCTTACTACATGTTCAATCACCAGCTTACTACGTTCAATCACCAGCATACACACACACACACACACACACACACACACACACACACACACACACACACACACACACACACACACACACACACACACACACACACACACACACACACACACACACACACACACACACACCCCCAGTGGCTTGCAAAAATATTCGTACCCCTTGAACTTTTCCACATTTTGTCACGTCACAACCACAAACGTAAATGTATTTTATTGGGATTTTATGTGATAGACCAACACAAAGTGGCGCATAATTGTGAAGTGGAAGGAAAATGATACATGGTTTTCAATTTTTTTTACAAAGCTGGGAGATGAGGGGGAATTGAGGAGGATAGCAGTAGGAAGAGGGATGGCGTGGTAATGGAGGAGAGGAGGGGGAAGAGAGGGGAGGGAGCAGAGGAGGGTTGGTGGAGGGCGGGGGGGAGGATAATGGAGGGGGTGAATAGGAAGAGGGAGAGAGATGTGTTCACATTGATCTTATTTTTTACGTTATTGCCACGTCAGCACAGTTGTTGGCTATGGGTGAGTGGTGGAATATTGTGTTGGGGGACCAGGCCTCCCATGTGACAGGTCTAGTCAGTTATTAAAATTTGTGCTCCCAAAAAATGTTATGGATAAATCAAAGAAAATCTAGCGGTTATTTTCAAGCATGCTACTTATATTCCTATACAAAATATAGATAACATCTAGAATTGAGTGCAACAGGCTCAAATGCTGATTAAAGAGGTAGGCCAAACTGTATGAATAGAATACTCTCGCCTAAAAAAAATGTTCATTCTCAGGCTTATAGCCTTATAACTGTCCAAGAGCAACAATCAACACCATTAGAATTCTACATCTCTGAAACTCACAGTAAATGAAGTTAAATGAATCAATATTTTTTTTTAATTTAACCTTTATTTAACCAGAAGTCTCATTGAGATTAAACATCTCTTTTACAAGAGAGTCCTGGCCAAGACAGGCAGCAGCACAGTTCCACAGTTACAGCCAATAATTTAAAAACAACAGAGAACATATAAATAGAGTCACAGTCAGAACATCATCAAACAAAGCATGTACATACAGAAGAGCTCGCTTCAACATCATTAAGAAGGGATTTAAATCTGTTTATAGAAACCAGCTTCTTAAGTTTCAGTTCATTCTGCAGCTGGTTCCATGCGAAGGAAGCAGCATGACTAAATGCCCTTTTCCCCAGTTCAGTACGGACTTTAGGTACAGTTAGTAAGAACAAGTCCTCAGAGCTGATAAGTTCCTGTGCTTTTTCGAATTACATACTTCTGCAGGTATGAAGGAAGAACACCGAGGATAGTCTTATAAATAAGGATATGCCAATGATGGAGTCTGCGGGTGGACAGGGCAAACCATCCAACTTGAGCATACAAAGAGCAGTGGTGCGTGAGGGTTTTAAAATTAGTAACAAATCTCAGTGCTCCGTGGTAGACCGTGTCCCAAAGACTGTAGGCATTTTGAAGATGCATTCATATATAAAACATCACCATAGTCCAACACAGACATAAACGTTGCAGCAACAAGTCTTTTTTTGGCTTCAAAAGAAAAACAAGATTTGTTTCTAAAGTAAAAACCTAATATTTAGGTGCTGGAAACGTCAAAGCAGTGAGAAATAAACCCCAAAAAAAGCATTTTTGGGGGGGAATAGGGGAGGGGAGAGGAGATTTGTACGGTGGGGGGATGGAATGGGGAGGTGAGGTGAACGGCGACATCAACGTGGGGTCGAGGTGAGCGCTGACGACACCCCCTCAAAAAAATCATTGAGGTTTTCATTGGGGGAGGGTGGCTGGGGATGGTGGAATAGGGTAGAGGAGATTTTCATTGTGGTGGGGGGGAATGCGAGTGAGCGGCGACAACAACCCCCCCCCCCCCCCCCCCCCGATTGATTGGGGACGATTGATTGGCAGTGCCGACACCACCCTCAACGTGGGATTGAGGTGAGCGCCAATGGCCCGCGCCACCCCAGACCTAAAAAAAACGTTGCGGTTTTCCTTGTGTGGGGGGGGTGGGGGTGGGGGGGTGGATGGAATAGGGGAGAGGTTTCATAACTACCAGTTCATTTACAAAACGTTGGGGTCTTCATTGTGTGTGCGTGTGTGTGCGTGCGTGTGTGTGTGTGTGTGTGTGTGTGTGGAATTAAGGGAGAGGTTTCAAACTGCTCGTTCATTTACAAACATAAATTCGAGATTTTCATTATGGGGACAGGGGTTAATATGTGTGTGGGACGGGGATTAGTGTGTGTGTGTGTGTGTGTGTGTGTGTGTGTGAAGGGTTTATGTGACAACAGGAACTCGTCAGTCTCGCCTGCGCAGTTGGGGGCTATGCTTGAGTGGTGGAATTTTGCGTTCGGGGACCAACCGCTATCGGTACACGATAGCTCCACAATTTATGGGCCACCTTACAATTGTCACGTGGTATTGGGGGTAGAGTGCTGACATGGATAGACAAGTGGTTGGCAGACAGGAAAAAAAGAGTACGGATTTACAATTTTCCAGCATCTGCAGTTCGATTTCCAGCATCTGCAGTTCCTTCTTGAACAGTAGGGATTAACGGGTCCCTTTCAAAAAGGCAGGCAGTGACTAGTGGGGTACCGCAAGGCTCGGTGCTGGGACCACAGCTATTTTCAATATACATCAATGATGTGGATGAAAGGATTCAAAGTAACATTAGCAAATTTGCAGGTGACACAAAGCTGGGTGGCAGTGTGAACTGTGAGGAGGATGCTATGAGAAAGCAGGGTGACTTGGATAGGTTGAGGGAGTGGGCAGGTGCATGGCAGATGATGTTTAATGCGGATAAATGTGAGGTTATCCACATTGCTGGCAAAAACAGGAAGGCAGATTACTATCTAAATGGCGTAGTTGGGAAAAGGGGAAGTACAAAGGGATCTAGGGGTCCTTGTACTTCAGTCTATGAAAGTAAGCATGCAGGTACAGCAGTGAAGAAAATGGCATGTTGGCCTTTATAATAAGAAGAATCAAATATAGGAGCAAAGAGGTCCTTCTGCAGTCGTACAGAGGCCTAGTGAGACGACACCTGGAGTCTTGTGTGCAGTTTTGGACCCCTAATTTGAGGGCGGACATTCTTGCTATCGAGAGGAGCGTAGGTTAATTTGTGGGATGGCGGCACTGTCATAGGTTCAGGGAATGGAGCGGGGGGGGGGGGGGGGGGGGTGGTGTGTGTGTGTGTGTGTGTGTTTGTGTTTGTGTGTGTGTGTGTGTGTGGGTGTGTGTGTGTGTGTGTGTGCGCCGCCTTACTTGCCATTGTCCTGTGGTGTGGTCTATCAGGTTTTGTTCAGATTTATGTCATTTTTCCACAAGTTCTTCAGATTTTCTACTTAACAAAACCACACTTTGAAAACGATCTTCCATCTGCACTGGCAGTTAGCAGTTATGAGGTCACAATGGGATCTAATTTACATAAACTTCCCCTCACCAGCGTTCCACTGGCAGTTAGCAGAATATGATATCACAACGGGAGCTCACTTACATACACACCATTACATCGCAATGGAATTTTATTTAGCAGCAAATCTGGGACCGATAATCTAAGGTAAAATAACAAGATTTGTTGGGAGGAAAACAGAAAATACATCGCTGTTTTCATTGTTGGGGGGGGGGGGGGGGGGGATAGGGGAGCGGTTTCATTTACCATGAGTGAGACCGGGGAGAGGTGGAGCATGGAGATAGATGTAGAGGGGGATGGGGAGGGGAGGGGTGGTTATGGAAGGAGGGAGTGACTGAGGTTAGGGGAGAGGAGAAGGAGGGAGAGGTGAGGTAGGGAGTGGAGGTAGAGAGGGGAGAGAAGAGAGAGGGTGAAGAGGTGATGAAGGGGAATGGAAGAGGATAGGGGTAGGAAGAGGGATGGCGGGGCACAGTTGGGGAGAGTTGACATGACTCGCATTACAATGGGGATCTCTGGCATCACAACGGGAACCCGTCAGCCACACCTAACCCTAATCGGCCCTTGCCCATCCAAATGCTCGTATAAATTTTCCCTCAGAATATTCTCTAGTGACTTTCTAACCACAGATGTTAAGCTCACCGGCCTATACAGTGCCCTCCATAATGTTTCAGACAAAGACCCATCATTTATTTATTTGCCTTTTTACTGAGATTTTCCTTTGTACTGAGATTTGTAATAGAGAAAAAAAATCACACGTGGTTAAATTGCACCTTGTCAGATTTTATTAAAGGTTATTTTTATACATTTTGGTTTCACCATATAGAAATTATGAACCCAATTGGGCATGTTTATACATAGTCCCCCCATTTCAGGGCACCATAATATTTGGGACACATGGCTTCACAGGTGTTTGTAATTGCTCAGGTGTGTTTAATTGCCTCCTTAATGCAGGCATAAGAGAGCTCGCAGCACCCAGACTTTCCTCCAGTCTTTCCATCACCTTTGGAAACCTTTATTGCTGTTATCAACATGAGGACCAAAGTTGTGCCAATAAAAGTCAAAGAAGCCATTATGAGACAGAGAAACAAGGATAAAACTGTTAAAGAGACATCAGCCAAACCTTAGGCTTACCAAAATCAACTGTTTGGAACATCATTAGGAAGAAAGAGAGTACTAGTGAGCTTGCTAATCGCAAAGGGACTGGCAAGGAAGACCTCCACAGCTGATGACAGTAGAATTCTCTCTATAATAAAGAAAAATCCCTAAACACCTGTCCGACAGATCAGAAACACTCTTCAGGAGTCAGGTGTGGATTTGTCAATGACCACTGTCCGCAGAAGACTTCATGAACAGAAATACAGAGGCAACACTGCAAGATGCAAACCACTGGTTAGCCGCAAAAACATGATGGCCAGGTTACAGTTTGCCAAGAAGTACTTAAAAGAGCAACCACAGTTCTGGAAAAAGGTCTTATGGACAGATGACGAAAATTAATTCGCTGCCTCAGAAGGCGGTGGAGGCAGGTTCTCTGGATGCTTTCAAGAGAGAGCTAGATAGGGCTCTTAAAAATAGCGGAGTCAGGGGATATGGGGAGATGGCAGGAACGGGGTACTGATTGGGGATGATCAGCCATGATCATATTGATTGGCCATGCTGGCTCGAAGGGCCGAATGGCCTACTCCTGCACCTATTGTCTATTAACGTATATCAGTCATGGCAAAAGCAAAGTATGGAGGAGAGAAGAAACTGTCCAAGATCCAAAGCATACCATCTGTGAAACACGGTGGTGAGGGTGTTATGGCCTGGGCATGTATGGCTGATGAAGGTACTGGCTCACTTATCTTCATTGATGATACAACTGATGATGGTAGTAGCATAAGGAATCCTGAAGTTATATAGACACATCCTATCTGCTCAAGTTCAAACAAATGCCTCAAAACTCATTGACCGGCGGATCATTCTACAGCAAGACAATGATCCCAAACATACTGCTAAAGCAACAAAGGAGTTTTTCGAAGCCAAAAAATGATCAATTTTGAGTGGCCAAGTCAATCACCCGATCTGAACCCAATTGAGCATGGCTTTTATATGCTGAAGAGAAAACTGAAGGGGACTAGCCCCCAAAACATGCATAAGCTAAAGATGGCTGCAATATAGGCCTGGCAGAAGCATCACCAGAGAAGACACCCAGCAACTGGTGATGTCCATGAATCGCAGACTTCAAGCAGTCATTGCATGCAAAGGTTATTTAACAAAATACTAAACATGACTACTTTCATTTACATGACATTGCTGTGTCTCAAACATCATGGTGCCCTGAAATGGGTGGACTATGTATAAACACTGCTGTAATTTCTACATGGTGAAACCAAAATGTATAAATATGGCAGGTACATAAAATTGCTGGAGAAACTCAGCGGGTGCAGCAACATCTATGGAGCGAAGGAAATAGGCGACGTTTCGGGCCGAAACCCTTCTCCATAAATATGGCCTTTACTAACATCCGGCAGCGTGCACTTTAACAACATGTGCTTTTTTTCTATTACAAATCTCATATTGTGAAGTACAGAGGCAAATAAATTAATGATAGGTCTTTATCCTAAACATTATGGAGGGCACTGTAGTTCCCAGCATTTTCCCTGCAGCCCTTCTTGAATAGTGGCACAACATTTGCCACCCTCCAGTCTTCCGGCACTTCTCCTGTATTTAAGGACGACTTGTAAATTTCAACCAGGGTTCCCGCAATTTCCTCTCTAGTTTCCCCCAATGTCCTTGGATATATCTGATCAGGTCCTGGAGATTTGTCTACTTTTATACACAATAGTACCTTCAGTACTTCTTCGACAGTAACTGGCTGCTCTCAAGACACTTCCATTGATTGCCCCAAGTTTCCCTGTCCTATTGTCTTTCGCCTCGGTAAATACAGAGGGAAAATACTCATTGAGGTTAATGATAGGATAATAGATGGAACTAATATCTTAATTGTCATTTTAATATTTTTTTATCAATCTAGGGTCCTTAGATCACACACTAGCGATTTACTTTTGAACAATATTCAGGATATGCCTTTGATTTCAAATATTGCAATGAGATCCTCTCAATCACTTTCTTTCTAACCTGTGAAGGGGTGCATTAAGAAAAGCAAAATCCAGTAATTATGATGCCATGAAGAATATTTTGAATTTCATTATTCCCATTAGAGTTTTCAACACAGTTCCAGAAGGGAGTTCAAATGTCATTATTTTTGTTCATAACTAAGATCTCGTTGTGAACATACAATCAATGTTTGCTTATATAAAAGACTTACCTCCAATAAATAAAAGTATCTATTAAATTGTGGACTTTTGGTATCCTCCAATCCCTTAAGTTGCCGGGTAATGAACATGAAAATATCCTGTGAATTATAGCCAAAATTCAGATGAAAAATAGTTCAACAAACATATGTAAATTCATTTGAAGTGCTTCCTCAAAAGATTTGTGGTGAAAATGAATGCTCTATTCTATTGTCACCGTGGCAAAATATCTACAATATATAGGCTTCAAGAAATAAAAACTGACACACTAAATTACCAAGATGCAGGTTGTCTAGATTTCTGCAATTAATGTTATAATGAAACATTAGTTAAAATGATCAACCCACGTAAAAGGTTTAAATGATGACTTTTAATCAATGCAGGAGGCAATGTTGTGATCAGAAGGCCGAAAGTTCAGCCGATTTTCTTTCCTTCAGGTCATGTATGAGAATGGATTCATATTACAATCCTTTAGATATATGGTCATATTCCTAAAATATTAATTTCAGATAAATTAATTTTCAATATCAACACTTTAATTGGCTCCAACTCATTATTTAAGGCCACAGGATGAGAAGTCCACAAGCAAATACATTTCTATATGGCTGGGTTCACTTGCTCTCATTTTTGAGAAGACTCTCAGCATCAAAGATGACATGAGTATGAGATTTGAGGGGTTAGTTAATGAGGGCAAAGGGTTCGCAGATTCTGCCACGCAGCTGCAGCAGAAGGTGGTTGTAGATGGATAACGTGCAAGATGGTGCTCCTTCTGCTGTGCCTGCATGATTCTGAATAAGAGGCTTAAGGCTCTTGTTGCTAAGACATAGGAGTAGAATTAGACCATTCGGCCCATTCAGTCTGCTCTGCCATTCAATCATGGCTAATCTACCTCTCCCTCCTAACTGCATTCTCCTGCCTTCACCCCATAACCTCTGATACCCGTATTAATTAAAAAATATATCTCTGCCTCAAATATATCCACTAACTTTGTCTCCACAGCCTCCTGTGGCAAAGAATTCCACAGATTCATCACCCTTATGGACCAGAGATTGCCACGATATTTAGAATTAGGATATTACATTTTTTTCGAAGAACCCTTTTTTAACACCACTGAAGTACTCTCCCAACTGCACACAATTCGACCTAACCAAAGTCCTATAAAGTTGCATCATGACATCCTGATTGTTATACTCAATAACCCAACTAATGAAGCCAAGCTAACCATATGCCTTCTACATCACTCTATCAACTTACGCTGCCACTTTCAGAGAGTTATGAACCTGGATCCTAAGATGCTTGTGAACATCATTGCTGTTAAGGATCATGCCTTTATTTTCCCCTTACACCGAAGTCACCAAAAAAGAGCGCACTTCACATTTGCTAGCATTAAACTCTCTCTGCCATTTATCCACCCATTTCTGCTGCTGATCTATCCTTTGACAGCCTTCCTCACAGTCTGTGACCCCAGCAATCTTGGTGTTATGGCTGCAAATGTACTAACCAACCAGTCTATGTTTATGTCCAAGTAATTTACATATATCACAAATAACCGAAGTCCCAGCATTAACCCAGGTCACGGACCCCCAGCCTGAATATTGTCCTTCCACCACCAACATCTGCACATAAACTAATCACTTGATCTGTACCTCATCACCCAAGAGGTTCATCTATTCAAACACTGCTACATTAGGTACATACTTCAAACTATCTACCAACTGATCAAACCTTCTTCAGTAGCACAACAAATGTCAGCCCAGCCTAACAAATTGTATCATTTGGAAGAACAAAGCTGACAGGCACATGGGAGCGACACATCACATACCATTTTAACATGTTGCTTCGTCATTGCCAGGTCAAACTCTTGTAACTCCCAAACTAACCGCACTAAGCAAAACCCTAACCACAAAATTCACAGCAGTTCAAAGGTTGGCTTACTACCGTCTCATATGAAATTCATGATGGGTAATAAATGTCACCTGTCAGTGAACCCACATTCTTTGCTTTACTAAAAAAAGTTACCAATTTGAATGAATTTCGTCAATATGCTTAAGAAAAACCTTTTATTCCCCGTGCTGCCAGAGTAAGGACAGATTACAGAGATATAACATTCAAAATGAATGACTTCACAGACAAATGTCAAATTTATATCTGTACATCAGTGAAAACTAACCACAAATGATTTTGAAACTTTGGCATTGGGCTCAAATATGTATGAAAACAAAATCACCTTATTCACAAATAAAGATCTCCTATCCTTGCTTCCTTTAACCTCTTCTACAACTGAAGGAGAGTTGGCCAAGGAGCACAAGCCTAAGCAGAGTAACTAATGTCAGCATTGCAGTCCAGTAGAAATGCAAGCATTGTGATATTGAAGGCAGGAATTTGTTCATTAAATATAACATGTTAACTGTTAAAATGAATAATGCATTATGGCTGAACAAACGTGCATCTATATTTATCTACAGCAATCACCTTAAGTTTGTCATGAGATGTGTAAGGAGCTTCTGGAGCATATATTCTGAAGATATCAGCCAAACAGCATGCCACAAGCAGACGGACATCTTTGTTGGGGTTCCTGAGAAAGAATTCTGAAGCCAAATGTAAGGCCAAAGGAAGATACTGTTGTTTTTCATCTTCAGAGTCTTGATCCATATCCATGAATGTTTTAACCACCATCTGTATGATAATAAGAAACATAATGTCAAATTTGTATTTCCAAATTAAGTGCAAATTATTAGCTAAGCAAGTGATGGAAATTAAAATGAAAACTTAAAAATCTAACTACACAATTTTGTTCTTGGAGTTTTAAATATTTACTAGACCAAGTGCAGACCCGTTGAGTCTGTTCCCCCAACGTGCAGTTGAGGGGGGGGAGGGGAGCATTGGGCGTCACACACATTAACCACACACACACTAACTACCACACCCCCCCCCCCGCACACACGGTAACTACCCCGCTTGTTAATATATTAATATTATCACGAAGATTTAGAAGCAGAGATTTAATTCAGTGTATCCCACCATGTCTTATTCATCACAACTACTATATAATAACTCCATGCTTACATAACCCAGTGGTCAGCATCTTACCTATTCATGCCATATGACAAATGTTATTTCTTTTCTGTTTTGAACATCCCTCCAAGGAAAATCTATGATTTATTTGTCCTTTTAATCTTAAAGGGCAATGGCCAAACTTTAAAAATTACTCATGATAATTATACAGGCTTATTGCAAAAATGGTGCAGAAATGGATACCGTATTTCCAAAGACACGGTACTCAGGAAAGATAGGGAAAGAATGAAAGGATGAGAATGTGGCGGCATTAAATATAGCATTGCTGAGAGTAATGTCCATGTCCAGAACAGAATACACAAAGCCAATTAAAAGGTTAAAGGGAGAAGGGTGGAGCAGATGTCTCAAAGGGTAGCAGCACTTTGAAGCTATGGAAAATTAAAGGATAATCCATTGAAAGTGGATGCTAAAGAAATGGATGACAAGGACCAGCAGAACCCCGTTACTTATTTTTTTAGGTGAAGGAGGGGGGTTATTGCAGGAGGATCCCACAGGGACTGAAGCTGGGCAAGTGTGCAAGTCAGTGGGATGTCTGCAACAATAGAAAAATGTTTATTAAATGATAATGGAGGCTTTGTGGGTATAAAATGGCATTTCTGAAACTGGGGAGAAAATGCATTAATTATATGAAAAAGTAGGAAAATTATTATTTTTTTAAATTGCATTATTATTTGCCTCTGCTTAGGTTTACAAAAATTGCAGTATTATTTGCCTCTTTCACAGTTTCAATATGGTTATCAATGTAATTTTAAAGTATAGTTAACCATTGTCAGGGCTCTTACTTAACCTTTTCCCCCTGTTGCCAGCCGGGCAACCTAGGCAGCTTTTTAGGTTGCCAAATGACAGTTTAGGTGGTCATTTAAGACGGCTTGCATGATGCGTGCGATAATGTGCTCGGACGAAGTGCGTAGTTACCAGTCAGAGATATGGTCAATAAAGCATTCACATATTATTTCGGCTTCAAATAAAGTCACAAACTAAACGTATTCACCAATCAAGACATGATATATACCACAATGACATGCGACAAAATTGCAATCTCATCTCTTTTTACACGTTGCAATGAATGCAATTTCTATTATTTCTTTCCACTCCCAAACAAAATTCTGGTTGAATTCAAAGTTCAAAATTCAAAGTTCAGCGTATGATCAACCTCGGTGAGACCAAGTGCAGGCTTGGCGATCACTTCGCGCAACATCTACACTCAGTTTGCAATGATCTCCCAGTGGCTCAGCACTTCAACTCCCCCTCCCATTCCAAATCTGACCTTTCTGTCCTGGGCCTCCTCCATGTGAGGCCCACAGCAATTTGGAGGAACAACACCTCATATTTTGCCTGGGTAGTTTACACCCCAGCAGTATGAACATTTGCTTCTCCAATTTCAAGTAGTCCCTGCTTTCTCCCTCCGTCCCTTCCCATTCCCAGCTCTCCCACAGCCTACTATCTCTGCCTCTTCCTTTCTTTTTCCCGACATCAGTCTGAAGAAGGGCTCGGCCCAAAACGTCGCCTATTCCATCGCTCCATAGATGCTGCCCCACCCGCAGAATTTCTCCAGCATTTTTGTCTACCCATTCACACATGTTCTGTTATCCCACTTTCCTCACCCACTCCCTACATATTAGGGGCGATTTTACTGAGACAAGTTAACCTACAAAGCCAATGTGTCTTTGGGATGTGGGAGGAAACCTAGGGAGAATGCGCAAATTCAACACAGACTATGTCCGAGGACAGAATCGAACACAGATCTCTGGCGTGTGAGGCAGCAAGTCCACCAGCTGTGCCTCTATATTTTATTTTCTAACACACAAAAAATTATACGTTGATAACTTTGGTTACTAAAAAAAAAAGAAACTATCCATTTTCAGTCTTAAATCTCTAAGTGACGCAAAGTCCCCTTTTACAGCTACTGTATGTTTTAACTCAATTCAAGACTATGGGGCATTACATTGGCCATAAAGTTGCTGATTAAAATTGCCAGAGACCCGGAATTGATCCAGAATATGGGTGCTGTCTGTATGGAGTTTGCTACTTTTCCCTTTGATCACATGGGTTTTCTCCGGGTGCTCTTGTTTCCTTCCACATTCCAAAGGTGTGCAGGAACCTTTTTCAGACCCAATTCAAAATGTAATATTTTTCTTTTGTCCAGAGATTCTGTCTGACCTGTTGAGTTACTCCAGCTTTTTGTGTCTATCTTCAATTTAAACCAGCATCCGCAGTTCCTTCCTACACACACGATACTATACGATACAACGTTATTAATCCCAGGAGGGAAATTGTGTGTGTGTGTGTGGGTATAGTTATATATTCATATATAATGCACTGTTTTGTTTTCTCGTTTATAACAGTGTTTACAGAGTACTATGTTTACATATTCTGTTGTGCTGCTACAAGTAAGGATTTCATAGTTCTGACTGGGATGTGAGAGAATAGAACCCTCTTGACTTACGTCGCTAATGTGTGGGATAGAACTAGTGTACGGGTGATCAGTGGTCAGCGTGGACTTGGTGGGCCGAAGGGCCTGTTTACTCGCTGTATCTTTAAATTAAACTAAAAACACTAAAACCAGAGGAAATCTAAAGAAGGGTCCCTACCCGAAACGTCACCCAATTTCTTCTATCCAGAGATGCTGGCTGCTGCATGGAGTTGCCCCGCACAATTAAAGCATGGAATAGTCTTCACCCTACTATAGGTACCCAACCAGACACAATTAAATTTAAGGTAGCTCTTTTTTTCCCCAAGAACCCTTTTTTGCTTATGTGCAAGTCAAGAGACAAGAGAGTTTTATTGTCATGAGTCCCAGATAGGACAATGAAATTCTTGCTTGCTGCAGCACATCAGAATATGTAAACATGATACAGAACAGGAGATAAAAGTTATATTTTCACAATAAATAAACAGATAAAATGCAATAGGCTGTTATTTTTCAGAGTTTGCAGTTTGGTGGTGGCGGGTCCATTCCTGTTTAAATTCCATTTTGAATATTTTTGGAGGACCAGGAAATCAAGAAGGAAGAGTTACTCCAGGGAGTTACTCCAGCTCCAGTGAGTGATTCTGCATTGATTTTCAGCGGTCGCGGCGTGGCGGCGTCCGGACAGCAATGGCGGTCAGATCTCCCACAATGCAAAGGGAGGGAGAAAGTGGCCGAACCCGACCAGTTGCAGTGGCAGTGCACATGTGCAGGGCAGCACATGCGCACAACCACGGCCGATGATGCGCTGGCCAAAGATCCTCGCTATAGGATCTTTGGTGCTGGCCGTGGGTATGTGCATATGGAGGGGGAAGATGTGCAGGCTGTGGCAGTGCGCATGTGTAAGGTGGCCTGCCGTGCCGGCGGATGAGGAGAGTGCGGAGACCCAGCGGCCCGGACATGGACACGGGTGGCGGGCGGAGACGGAAAGTGAGAGAGAGTGAGAGAGATAGAGATAGAGAGATGGGGCCCGCTCAGAATTAAACGATAGGTGTCCTGGGTGCTTGCTAAGCCGGGCAAAATGACACGGCCTTTAGGTTGCCCGGCAAGACTGTAGGTTGCCATTGGCAACCGGGCAACCGCTAATTTCGAGCCCTGATTGTACTGTAAGAAATCCCACCTGCCAATTTACACAAAACATTGTTGTTGTGGGGGCTTGTTAAGGGAAAATCTTGTCCAGGAAACCAAAGATAAAATTATTGGACTTATTTGCAATGGTACCATGAAACCTTTTGCGTGCAATTGATGGGCAGATAGAACTTCAGTTTAATGTCTCACCTGAAAGCTGGTGAAATTTGAAGTTAAATGTTTTCAACTGCGTATTACACCACTAAACTGTAGTATTCCAAGGTAGAACAAGAGCTATCAATCAGTTCTTTGCAGAGTGGCAAAGCAGAGAGGAAATGATTGTTTACGAAACATGACAATGCATTGTTGTGTCGACCCTTTAACATTACCTTAAGCAGAATGTTAAAAATGAATATCTGCAAGGTAAAGAACAGTGATTGAGCCATCATTTGGCAACTATTAAGTATAGCAGTCAGCCTAAATCTGGACTCCCGCTATGAGAGTGGGTACACCTGAAGGATCATAGTAATTCATGATCCTTTCTCAAGGACTATTTGGAATGCAGAACAAAGTCATCCAGATACTAAAAATGAATTTTCACAAGTACTGAAAAAGATTTTCAGTTGTCAGATGACAGACAATATATTGAAGCATTTTATAAAAATCTAATTTTAGCAATAGTTTGGTTTGAATATCACAAAATAGATGTTTCACATGCGACACTCAAGTAGATTTATCCATTTCTAGAGACGCATTTAATTGGATTAATTCAACAGTTGAAACAATTCTATCAAATGCTGTTCTAGAACTTGATAAATCTATTCGAGATTGTCACACGTGAAAACATCTACTCTGTGATATTCAAATCAATCCTCGACTATAAAACTGCCATAGTTTTTCCTGCTTTACTTAATTGACTGCAACTAATAAACCATTTTCTACTGGCACTGTAAATTCTTCACAAAACCCGGGTAACGCAAACTCAGTGTTAAACTGGAAACTGGAAATAAAGGTAGTACATTGCATATTGTCCCACACCATTTATTGGAATGGAGACAATTATAAAAAATGGCAATTACGCCTCAGGCTTGATGCTTATTCTATTCCTAACATTTTAAATATAATTTTTAGATCAAATTTTGATTTTAAGCTAATTACTGAAAGTGCTTTGAATTTTTACCTGAAGCAATCTTGACAGAAAATTTACTACACAGAAAGCTAATCAACTCATTGTGTTGAAATGACAGAACAAAAAGTACAACACAGGAACAGACACTTCTGCCAAAAATGTCTGCGCTGAACACGTCAGGCTAAGCTAATCTCCTCTGCCTATATGTGATCCATATGCTTTCCATTATTGTACCTGCCACGATCACCAAGCCCCTGGCAGTGTCTTCCAGGCTCCTATCACTGTATAAAAATAAACTTGCCACGCACATCTTGATCAAACTTTGCCCCCTCACCTTAAAGCCAAGCGTCCAGTCTTTGACATTTCTATCATTAGAATGTCTACCATATCTGTACCTCTCGTAATTTTGTGGGTTTAGGTTTATTATTGTCACATGTATCGAGGTACAGTGAAAGCTTAGTTTGCATGCTATCCAATCGGATCAGATAATACAATCATGCCAAACTCAAATACAAAAGAGCAAAGGGGAAGATATAGGATGCAGAATATCATTTTCAGCATTGTAGCTAAATAACTCCAGAGCATAGCAAGTCTGTGTGCTCTTCCCAGACAAAGATGTACTTCTATCAGGCCTCCCCTCAACTTCTGACATTCCAGAAGACTATCCAAGTTAATTAAACTAGTCAAAATAAAAGAACCGCTGAATCCATCTCCTTCTTTCATCATTCGGGTCAAAGTCCTAGTTTATGGCTCTTCAAGTATGATATTTCTGCATCTACCACCCTTTCAAGCAGTGAATTCCAGACCTCCGTCAACATCTTGATGAAAATTATTTCCTCATCTCTTCTCCAGTCAGTTACTTTAAATAAATGCACTCATCGTTTTTGACTCTTCTTCGAAGGAAAACTGGTGCTTCCTATCCTCTTCTGTCCACAGGAAACGATGTTTAGAGTTGTAAAGTTGTACAGCAGAAAAACGAGCCCCAAAATGCATCACTTTGCACTTATAAATCTGCCATTCCCCTGCCTACTTCCCCAGTTGATCTGGATCTTCATCAATCTTTCCTCATGACTACTGAGGAAATATATAATAAAATTGCTCAAATGATAAGTTCTTAAGGAACTTGTGTTAAGTTGCAAGAGAAGAGCTTTGAGTTGGGGCTTTCAGAAATATATGCCTCCAGAAAGAAATAAAGAACAAAGAACACACACAGGAGAACAGATGGCTTATCACAACATGGAAATGTTGATCTGATGGGCACCATCCTTCTTCCTTTGTGACACATCTTCCGAGCTCGGGTGTAGCATTAAGGCAATTTATGGTTGTCTATGTTGGATTGTAGGCACCAAGGGTAGATACTAGTCTGTGAGATGGTTTGTGCTGTTTAAATGTGTTTATGTTGGGATAAGAGATAAGGCATAGGTGATGGTTGTGTGACCTTTGCAATAGGATTTCTTATTGTTACCAGAAACTGAGAAAGTAACTCTGTTTTGATAATCTTTCATTTGTTGTGAGGAATGCTTCTAGTGAAGAGGCTTTACATTCTTTTCTTCCAGAGATAGAAGGGGGAGGTTGTTATACAAAATGAAATTAGACCCGAGCTTGGGACGAAGCAATCACGACAATTAATGGCCTTTATGTGGCTGGAGTTGGGAATTGTGTGATTGGCAATAACTTAAGTCTTTACCACTTTGTAAGAATGGGCAAAACTCATCTTTAATCTTTGTAATCCATAAGTAACTGTTTTTTAACTATGTGGTTGTAAGGAAATTAATTGTGAAGTGTATTGTGTTTAATTACAATTGTAAGTATTAGACTTTGTTTAAATCGGAAGTTTTAACTTCCGACCGGAAGGCATTGCAGAGGGTGGTGAAAATTGCCCAACGCATCACTGGTTCCTTGCTCCCCTCCATTGAGTCTGTCCAAAGCAAGCGTTGTCTGCGGAGGGCGCTCAGCATCGCCGAGGACTGCTCTCACCCCAACCATGGACTGTTTACCCTCCTACCATCCGGGAGGCGCTACAGATCTCTCCGTTGCCGAACCAGCAGGTCCAGGAACAGCTTCTTCCCGGCGGCTGTCACTCTACTCAACAACGTACCTCGGTGACTGCCAATCACCACCCCCCCCCCGGACACTTATTATTATTTATTCAAATCATTTGTCATGTCGCTCTTCCAGGGAGATACTAAATGCATTTCGTTGTCTCTGTACTGTATACTGACAATGACAATTAAAATTGAATCTGAATCTGAATCTTTTAGAAAGAACTTTATTTTCCAAAAGTGAAAATATGTTTTGTATGTATGTGTTGTGTGATTGCTATATTAAGTGTATATTCTGAAACATATTCTGTGAGAATTAGTTTTATATCTGTGGTTTTACTTTATTGAAATAAAATGATTTTGAGCAGAGGTTGAAGAAACCACAGAGGGGAAGAAGGTTGTAAAGGGCCTGGAAAAAGGAAAATCATGTGACTATACATGTTGTCAATCAATGGAAAGGATTTAGTTGATTGGTTAATGCAAATAAGTTAAATGTATGGTAAACCATAATGATTGGTTAATAGTTTGCTACTCCTTTTGTACTATCCTTGTCTTTTACCTATATAATGTTACATTTATGTCAAAGTCAGTAGTTCTTTCGACCTGCTCCAGAGTTTCTAATTCTGTGTTGGAAGGTTTAAAGAATTATCCAGCGCTGACAGAATAAAGAATTGATTTTAGCAGCAATGGTTTGACTCAAGTTTTCTTGAATTAGACTGGCAAAAATAACTCATTTTAACACTACAAGTTTCCAATCCTGTGAACCCATTTGTAAATGTTCTCTGCAGCACTCCATTACAATCATATCTGTCTCATAATATCTTGATCAGAACTGAAGTATGCAGAAATCCAGCAGAAAATAGACCCTTCCTTAAGTATAAAGTCCTCACCATCACATACTGCAGCAGAACAGTGCTCACAGTATAATGGCTGGGAATCTTATGGAAAAAAATCTGGAATACAGTTAATAATGAGCACCGACCAAAACATGCATTATTTAAGTAACGCTTATGATCACGTCTACACTGAAGGTTGCAGAGTAATCATGAAATTAATGTAAAAATTAATGGAACCATTTTATTTGCAGGTGACACCATACATGGCAGCAGAATGGATAGTGAGGAAGCCTGTCTAACCTTACAACAGGTTCTCGATTAACTGGGAAACTGGTCAAGGAATAGATGATGAAATTGAACTCACTCAGGAACAGTCATGCATTTTGGGAAGTGAAACCAGGCCAGGACATACACAGTCAATGATAGGTAGGGTCTTGGGAGTGTTGAAAAATAGAGACATACTGGACTTTAAAGTTTTATAGAATTACTAGACCAAGTGGGCGGGGGAAGGCTGTGGCATTACAAACACACTAACCACGCCCCACACGAACACATTAACCACCCCGCCCCCCCCACACACTAACCGCCCCACACACACACTAACTACCACCTCCCCCCTCCCACACACACACACTAACCCCCCCCCCCCCCTTGACATTATTTTAATATTCATTGGCACCTTTTACCCAATCCCCACCGTATCCACTGACCCAAACTCGCAGACAGAGAGAGAGAGAGGGGCAGAGACAGAAAGAGGGAGAGAGGGAGATAAAGAGGGAGAAAGGGAGATAGATGGAGAGAGGGAGAGAGAGAGAGAGAGAGAGAGAGAGAGAGAGAGAGAGAGAGAGAGAGAGGGGGAGAGGGAGGGTGAGAGAGGGAGAGAGAGAGAGAGGAGAGGGAGAGAGAGAGAGGGGAGAGAGGGAGAGAGAGGGAGAGAGAGAGGGGAGAGAGGGAGAGAGATGGAGAGAGAGAGGGAGAGAGAGAGAAGAGGTAAAGGAGAGAGAGAGAGAGAGGGGAGAGAGAGAGGGGGGAGAGAGAGGGGGGGAGAGAGAGGGGAGGGGGAGAGAGAGGGGGGGGAGAGAGAGAGTGGGAGAGAGAGAGGGGGGGGGGAAGAACCGGGGTTAAAGTCGCACGTAAAAATCCGCAGTCTTTGAAATTAAATGCTATCTTTAAGAATTAGTACAGTGTTTTAAGGAACAATAAATTCAACGTTAATGTATTAAAATTCTCGAAGTTAAACCAAAACAATGAAGTTCAATTGGACTCTTATCTTTAAAGATTTGGAAGTCAGCACTTCGTTCACAAAGTGCGAAAGGCCGTTTGGAGGATTTGAAGAATGTTCTCGAAATGCTACTGGGCGAAACCCGAGCTGAGGCGCGAGCGTTCGTCGACCAAAGCTCTCGGGACTTGTCGGGAAACCCAAGTCGAGAGCGTTCGAAGCTCTCAGGAGTTAGACAGGGCGACTTTTGAACAACGGGGGAAGGAGGGATGGGTGGGAGTTGACGTCAATCGCAGCGCGAGCAGACGCCGGCAGGCAGATCCATTGTGACATCAGGGAATAAGCAGGTTTTTTTTTAAATTTTCATCAGATTTGTGAACATTTTGATTAATAACTCGAGAAATAATGCATGAATTTTTCAGATGGCGAGTTTTGATTTCACTGGGTACATCTCTATCGGAATATGTAAAAATTTTACCGTTAGCGCGCCGTTTCTTCGAGTAGATGTGATCGCACACAAACAATTAAATACACACACACACACACACACACACATCCATATCCAAGATCAGAGTTTGACAGTTATAAGGATGAGAGACATTGATAGGAAAGGTAGTTATAATCTTTTTCCGAAGGTATATAGTGCGTGTGTGTGTGTGCGTGCGTGCGCGCGTGTGTATACACACACATATATATGTTTTCATTCACAATGGCATCACAATGGGATCCTAAATTTTTGAAAAAAACGTTTTATTCAAATTCTTCCATTTTCATTAACAGCTAACATTGTGTTTAGGTTTTTTAAGAAAAAACACGATTTTCATTGAGAATTCCATTAAAGAAAAATCGCGATTTTCATTGTGGGGGGACGGGTGGGATAGGAGGAGGTGAGGAGTGGGGAGCAGGGGGATAGGTGGAGAGGAGGGGGGTAGGGAGGGATAGGGGTTATGGAGAGAGGGAGGGTGTGAACGGAGGGTAGGGGAAAGGAGTGGGAGGGAGAGGTGAGGGAGGGAGTGGGGGAGGGGAGGAGGAGAGGGGAAAGAGGAGGGAGGGTGAAGAGGAGGGGGAGGATGTGCTGGGGATGAGGGGGAATGGAGGAGGATAGGGGTACGAAGAGGGATGGCATGGTAATGGAGATGGGAAGAGAGAGGAGGGGAGGGAGGGCCTGAGGGGAGGAAGCAGGGAAGGGTGGGGAGAGGGAGGATAATGGAGGAGGGGAATAGGGGATTGAAGAGGGAGAGTGAGATGCGTTCAAATTGATCTTATATTTTACAGGTTATTGCCATTTGTAAACTATAAAAACGTCAGCTGCGCCTGCGTAGTTGGGGGCTATGGGTGAGTGGTGGAATATTGCGTTGGGGGAACGGGCCCAACGGGTCCGTACTTGGTCTAGTGAGATATATAAATGACATGGACATGAATGTAGATGCGCTGGTTAGCAAGTTTGCATACAACACCATAAGTGGAGTTGCGCACTGAGAGTATTATTTTGTAAACAACACAAATCCAAGGACTGGATAGTCCAACAAGATTATCAATCTATACAGCATAGATCAGTCATTGAAATAGGAACAGAAATGGAGCTTAATCCAAACAAGTGTGAGGTGTTGCACTTTGAACGGTCGAAAGCATGGTTAATGGCAAAATCCTTAACAACATTGATGTGCTGAGGGATCTTGGGGTTCAAGTCCACAGCTCCCTGTGAGTGGCAAGACAAACAGATGGATTGATAAAGGTGGTGTCTGATATGCTTGGCTTCATTGATTAGGATTCTGAGCATAAAGAGTCAATAAGTCATGATACAGCTTTATAGGACTTTGATTAGGCCACATTTGGAGTATTGCTTGCAGTTCTGGTCGCCCTATGACAGGGAGGATAAAGTAACTTTGCAAAGAATGCAGAATAGGTTTACCAGAATGAAGCCTGGGTTAGAGGGTATTAGCTACAAGGAAAGTTTGGACAGGCATGGATTGTTTTCTCTGGAATGGCAGAAGTTGAGGAAAAAAGTATATGTAATTATGATAGACAGGTAGGGTAGAGAGTCAGAATCCTTCTTCCAGGGTGGAAATGTCAAAATGTCAAAGACGAGGGCAAGGTTTTTTGGTGAAAGGGACAGAGTATAAAGGAGACTCGTGGGGCAAGTTCTGAAAGGCGATGGCAGAAATGAGGAACTGCGGATGTTGGCTTACAATAAAACATACAAAGTGCTGGAGTAATTCAGCAGGCCAGGCAGCATCTCAAGAACACGAATAGGTAACGTTACGGGTCGGTACCTTTCTTCAGATTTCAGAAAGATGATGGATATAGAGATGATTGACCTTCCAATAATTGCTAATAATTGTAAGGTAGAAATGTACTGTATCAGAAAGCGCAAGTGTGGGGGTAGGTGCAGAGAGAATACATCTGTAAAAAAACTAGCTTGACATCAGTAGGGAATCTATCATTAAACAAGTGTTAAGTGGGCACTTGAAAACTAAGCGACACAATGAAGACAACATGGATTAATAAAGGGGGGGATCCTTCTGAAATTTAATTAACAGAATATTTGAGGGAAACCAGGTGTACTACGGGGAAGGCCTTCAATAACTTGCCACACTAAAGATCACTAAATTGTACTGGATGCAATGTACTGGTGTCGAGTACGAGTTAGTTGACAAAAAGAGAGCAGAATGGCAATAGATTTCAGATGAGCAAATTGTGAATTTGCTAATCTGCGGTAGTGTTGAGGTTGCTGCTGATGCCTGTTCCTCCTATCCATGGAAGGATATATGTAATACAGGATATAGAGTGAAAGCTGAGAAAAATAATTAACGGATTATTACATGAGGAGTGATTAAGCAGACATTCCTTTATACTCTTGATTTTGATAAATGAAGGGAATCTTAGAAATATAAAAAAATAGGTGTAGGAGTAGACCATTCGGCCATTCGAGCCAGCACCACCATTCAATATGATCATGGCTGATCATCTAAAATTAGTATCCGGTTCCTGTTTTTTTCCCCCATATCTCTTGATTCCTTTAGCCCCAAGAGCTAAATCTAACTCCAGTAAATCGGCCTCCTCTGCCTTCTGTGGCAGAGAATTCCAGATTCACAACTCTCTGGATAAAAAAGGTTTATCCTCATCTCAGTCCTAAATGGCCTACCCCTTATTCTTAAACTGTGACCCCTGGTTCTGGACTCCTCCAACGTCAGGAACATTTTTCCTGCATCTAGCCTATCCAATCCTTTAAGAATTTTATATGTTTCTATAAGACCCCATCTCATCCTTCTAAATTCCAGAGAATACAACCTTTATTCAACCCATTCTTTCATCATATATCAGTCCCGCCATCCCCGGAATTAACCTGGTGAACCTATGCTGCACTCCCTCAATAGCAATGTCCTTTCTCAAATTAGGAGACCAAAATTGCACACAATACTCCAGGTGCGGTCTCACAACTGTGTAACTGCAGTAGGACCTCCTTGCTCCTAAACTCAAATCATCTCGCAATGAAAGCTTTCTTCACTGCCTTCTCTAGCTGCATGCTTACTTTCAGTGACTGATATACAAGCACACCCAGGTCTTGTTGCACCTCCCCTTTTCCTAATCTGACACCATTCAGATAATAATCTTCCTTCCTGTTCTTGCCACCAAAGTGGATAACCTCACATTTATCCATATTATACTGCATCTGCCATGCATCTGCCCAGTCACCCAACCTATCCAAGTCGTCCTGTAGTCTCATCGCATCCTCATCACAGCTCACACTGCCACCCAGTTTTGTCATCCGCAAACTTGGAAACATTTAATCCGCAAGCATTTAATTCCCTTGTCTAAATCATTTATATTGTAAATAACCGGGGTCCCAGCACCGAGCCTTACGGCACCCCACTAGTCACTGCTTGCCATTCTGAAAAGGACCCGTTAAATCCTACTCTATGCTTCCTGTCTGCCAACCAGTTCTCCATCCATGTCAATACCTTGTGCTCTAATTTTGCACACTAATCTCTTGTGTGGGACCTTGTCAAAGGCTTTTTGAAAGTCCAGATACACCACATGCACTGGCTCTCCCAAATCCATTCTACTTGTTACATCCTCCAAAATATCCAGATTAGTCAAGCATGATTTCCCCCTCATAAATCCATGCTGACTTTAACCGATCCTGTCATTGCTTTCCGTTATTGAAGCATAAAAGATTCAGTTTTTCCCAGACCAGAAATGTTAAGCATTTCTCTTACCACAAATGTTACCAGACCTGTTGAATGTTCTAATATTTTCAGTTTTCAGTACACAAAATTTAGTTTAGCAGGGTAGATAGTTTTGAATTTTCCACCATCTTGGGTGTCTAGAACTAAGGATTGCAGTCAGAAAACAAAAGGAGTTTGTCCTTCAAGATCAAGGCGAGAAGATACTCCAGAGTGGCAAATCTTTGGCATTCACTCCAAAGAGTACTGTGGTGACTCAGCTGCTGTGTATATTCAAGGTAAAGAACAACAGACTGCGGTATAAAAGGATTTAAAAATAACATTAATTTGGTACTTCCCCAATCTAATGGAAACCTTCCCTGAAGCTGATGAGTTAAAAAAAATTAAACCAACAATTCAAATAGACATTTCATCTAAATGCTAGGATTAGCTTCCACCACAAGGAACAAGGTAAACAATTAGTTAATAAGTTACAGCGGTATGGAAAAACAATGAAATCTGGCCAAGACAACAGAAATGACTCCATTCAAGCAAGTGTCATACAATCTTTCACATTCACCAAACAGGGTCTCTGTTTAACATTTGATCCAAAAGGCAGTGTTTCTCAATGTTACAATAATTTCATAAAAGTGGAATTTCAGCTTTCATTGTGCTCTCAAGTTCCAGAACAAGGCTTCAAATTCACAACATTCTGACCCTGGATAAGAATAAGAAACTGACACTTTTTAACCAATACCTGCAGTCAAGATGTGCTGCACATTGTACAGACACATTTGAAACATACTGTACCACCTGGTTACTTACATCTTTACATCTATTGCTTAGCACTGCATAAATAGAACTTGATCCAAACCAAATGTGTAACTGTAGAAAATACGATGTTTCTTGCCCTTGTGGAGCAAGATAATTTGGACCACAGACGAGAGTTATCTTAATTGGAGCAAAAATGGTTGAAATCTAAATTCAATTAAAAAAAAAATGCTACAAACATGCAGCCAATTAGTTTCAGCGGCAAGAAAAACCACATTAACATTTCGCAAACTGAGAAGTCTGAAGTGAGAAGAAGAAAAGTTATGCATGATTTCAATAGGTTAAGATGACAGATGAAGAAGCTCTGTCTTTATTAAAGCAATGAGGCCAAAGACAAGATTGAAACCAAGTATGGAACTAAGTATTAAACTGAAAGGAGACTGAAAGTCTCAGGAACACCTTTGTGGCCTGAATGAGGTCTTCTGCAAAATGACCACCCAATCTGTCCACTGAGAATACTGAAGACTGAATGCTAACTGTTAAATTGAAAGAAATGCAAGGAAGGGCAAGAATAAAATGGTAGGTGCTGCCTTGATAAAAGTAGTGAGAGGGAGCTGAAGAGTGGACCAAGGAGAGGATGATGGTGCAATGATTTGGATGATTTCAATCATGGAAATTATTGAAGATGACTTCTTGAATGTGGAGGCTGAAGGGGTAGCAGATATGAAAAAGGGGCATTCTATTCTTGCTCCAGCTGGGGAAAAGGGGATAAAAGCAGAATAGTAAACAATCAAGGGGACGTGGCTGAGTGCCCTGTTAACTATTGAATGGGGAAAATCGTGGTTAGGGTAAAAGGACATCTTAAGGTCATGTGATAGGAGCAGATTTAGGCCATTCGGCCCATCAAGTCTACTTAGCCATTCAATCATGGCTGATCTATCTCACCTCCTAACCTCAGTCTCCTGCCTTCTCCCCATAACCCCTGACACCTGTACTAATCAAGAATCTATCTATGTGTTTAAGAAGGAACTGCAGATGCTGGAGAATCGAAGGTACACAAAAAAGCTGGAGAAACTCAGCGGGTGCAGCAGCATCTATGGAGCGAAGGAAATAGGCAACGTTTCGGGTCTGAAGAAGGGTTTCGGCCCGAAACGTTGCCTATTTCCTTCGCTCCATAGATGCTGCTGCACCCGCTGAGTTTCTCCAGCTTTTTTGTGTACCTAAGAATCTATCTATCTCTGCCTTAAATATATCCACTGACTTTGCCTCCACAGCCTTCTGTGGCAAAGAATTCCACAGGTTCACCACCCTCTGATGAAAGAAATTCCTTCTAATCTCCTTCCTAAAATAATGTTCTTTAATTCTGAGGCTGTCCTCCAGTCCTAGACTCTCCCTCTAGTGGAAACATTCTCCCCATGTCCACTCTATCCAAGCCTTTCACTATTCGGCAGGTTTCAATGAGGTATCCTTCTACATTCCAGCGAGTTCAGACCCAATGCCATCAAACGCTCATATGTTAAACCCACTCATTCCTGTAAACGTCTTCTGGACCCTCCTCAGAGCCAGCACATCTTCAGATATGGTGCCTAAAATTGCTCACAATAAGGCGCAAATTGTGCACACAAAAAACCTTGTCAACACAAATTCTTAAACTCCTCTTCAAGTTAACGTCAAAGATTTGCACAATCAAGCAACATTTTTACAGATTCAATCGAATGTTAATGCACAAAGTTTGGTCACCCAAGCTC